>NC_072798.1:7745403-8048306 GCF_028583425.1 Eublepharis macularius
CTTTCAGGTATCTGAAGAAATGAGCTGTGATTCAAGAAAGCTCATACATACCCTACCACAAATTTTGTTAGTCTTATAGGTGCTACTGGACTCTTGCTCTTTTCTACTGCTACACACAAATGAAGTTCTTCATGCATCCATGTGCACCGTGCCTGGTTTGCTGGCCTCCTTTCATTCCCCAGAGGAAGACGAGGGTGAAATGTAAATCTCATGAAAAGACACTGCAGCTGTTAAGTGAACTTCTTGACACCCACAGGGAATGAATAAGGCAACAGGCCACACTGAGGCAAAAAACTGGACTAAGCTAAAAAACTGATTCTGCACACAGCAGAGTATGAGGGGCCATCGAGAGTACCAGCATGTACTGTCGATACATGCAGTGTTCTTGCATTTGGGTCTGGTTTTGAAAACATCACAAACAAAAAGTATTATCAAGTTTCAGAGAGGAAAGGTATTTTTCACCTAAGCAACAAATGTAATATTTTGATCCTGGCCACTCTACCGTCGAGGGCCTGCCAAGCCAAACAAAGTGCAAGCTGTGGCCAAAGTCCTTTCTGTGTGTATGATCTGAACAAGAAGGAACAAGATAAAAGCAAGGCAGCTTCTAACATGCCGAAATGGTCTGTTTATCTGCTCCAGTTTAAAAGCGCTGTGCTGTATATCCTGGCTGTTGAGGGGGGGGGTGCATTTAGGGTGAAATCTCTCAGCCAGAGGGAGGGCTTGAACACACATCTGTGGGAGTCTCACAGTCCTCTTTAAGTATTTCCTTGAGATAGTAAGAAATATCAACAGCTTTTTCAGGTGGTATCTTACTGAGCTAAATTGCCTTTGTTATTCTGAAAGCAAGCTTTCAAACTGAATGCTTGGACTTGGCTACTAGATCAGTCAAAACGAGCCACGGGGAGGACTCTGAAAACTCTGATCTTGTAACACAGTATGGGTCATTATATGCCCAGATCATTAAAAGGTTTTGCTTTAGAAAGCGATTGCATCTCGAAGATACTGACTTAGCATTTATATAGCACTTTCAGTGTTCAGAAAGCTTCATATTAACTTCCTAATCATAACAGCCCATACACGAGCCATAAACTGGAGACTAAGAACTGAGGTTAAGAGACAATGGCCTGCAGTAGACAAAAGTCAAACTGATCTACGGCTGATTCCGCACACGTTGGATAATGCACTTCCAATCCTCTTCATAGATCATTTGGAACGGATTTCTGAATTATTTCTAACAGGCTCAGAACCCAGTTTCTACCCCTGAAACCTTTGGATGTTTCCTTCTATTTTAACTATGACGTTTCATGGTCTTCCCATCACATCTTTAGTTTAATTTTTTATCTAAAGGCATGAGTCCTAGAGTCCTAGCCTAGACTTCATGTAATTCCACCTAACCAAGTTTCTATAAAACGTATAACTGATGTTTCCCCCTTCTCAACTCTTTAGGAACTCTTCTCAAAACTACACTTCTGCAATTTGTCTCGAGATACTTGAAACAGCCCATGGTATTTTGAAACCCAATATAGTTCCTCTGCAAGATTTTTGAAAGTCGTCGCTATTTATCAAACTTTTTTTCACCAAGCTCTAAAATCTGTTCCCCATCCGCTGATCCCGAAAGCATTCGTTTACTTGTTTCAATGTTATTTGCTCTTAAAAGTATTTGCTTCACTTTGGAATATTTCTCTCAGTTCTTTCACAGTGAGAAGAGGAACGTGCTATCTTCAAGGGCAGTTTTCAAAGTCTTCCAGTTGGCAGATCTACAAGTCATGTTACCCAGATGGAAATGTGCATGGTCAGAAGGTTTTCCCTCCCTTTTCCCCATAAAATCAAGTACACAAAATGAGAATGTAAAAAAAAAACACCGACACAATGAAAGGCCAGTCAAAAACATATTGTCAAGTTAGGTTCAACAAATATACCGTTGGCTGTTTACTAGTTATTCATACTGTTCATCCTTATTATATTCAACATAACAAATCCTATACACAGAATCCATTAGTCACATGTTGCCCTTTAATATGAAATCACAAAAAGAGTTACACTGGCTCTTTTTCTTTTAGAGTACTGTTGACATCTTTATTTTTTAATGAGCAATGTTTTGTGGTTCAGAGGGCTGTGAATGGGTGGCTCCAGAGCAAAAGAAAAAAAAGATTAATGTCACAAAGCAACTGCTTTGCACAATTTGGAGGCTGGGGACATTACTCAAGTTTACGTGGCTGTCGATACACAAAAAAAGACTTTTCACCTAGCTGAGACAGACCTCCAACATGCTGGTTGTACAACTCAACTTGGACTGAAAGATCCCATGACAGGGACCACTATTGGCTCATTCTAGGGGCTCCAATACAAATTGCCTCTCAAGAAAAACCATAAAAAGGATTCCTCACGAAGCAGTGGCAACCACCTGATAAAGGCGACTGTGAAAGGCAAATTCAGTGAAAGGAGAAGGGCAAGATTCAACTCCAGCAGCACCTTAAAGACCAGTGAGATTTCTAGGGCACAGGCGTTCCTTCAAGGAAAGCTTGGCTCTTGACAGCTTATACTCTAGCAATCTTGTTGGTCTTTAAGGCACTACTGGACTCAAATCTTGCTCTTCTATGGCAGACCAACACAGCTACCCACCTGAAACTAAGTGAAAGGAGAAACTTGCTCAGAAATCCCTCTTCCGACAACGCAGACTGATGCTGCTTTCAATAAACCTGAAATACTTTCAAGTTCGCAGTTCGCATTTGCTCATTTTTTAATTTTATCTTCATTTACACCCCACCTTTCGCCCCAAAGCAGTTTACATCGTTCTCTTCCATCTTATCCTCGCGACAACCCTGTGAGGCAGGTTAGGCTAGCCCAAGGTCACCCAGCAAGCTTCCATGGCAGAGTGGGGAACTGAACCTGAGTCGCCCAGATCCTACCCTAGATTAATCATCTAGCCACTATTCCACACTGCCACACTGGGTTATCTTTTTCAAAAGAAGTTATTCCAAGAGCCTATCTGAACAGGACCACGCTGCCAACCTTTGCTTTCTTAAATGTTTTGGGAGAGTCATTCCGCATCAGGATGCAGACAAAAAAAAGTTCTCAATGTTACGGGAGGAATTTAACCAGCAGCTGCGGTTTGCGGCAGCCGCGCATCGGATGAGATGCCTAGCTGTGGGCAAAGGTCTTTTATAAAAAGAAAACAAGATTACTGCAAGCATGAACATAGTCATGCTGAAGGTATGAGGCACTGACAACACAGCCTCTATGGCCTAATTTCCTATTGACAGCTTATTAACCCATTCCAGCTTATACAATTATGGGAGTAGGGGGGGCCACAATTGGCTAGCATATTTAGTTATGAGAAATGCTGAATCACGTTAAGTATTTTATTTAGTGTATTTTTAGACTGCTTTTCCACTCAAAGGTCTTCAGTGTGGTTCACGTTACAATTATAAAATCAATACAAAACATAACGCTATCCAAAAGTGGTGTGTCTGTATCTGTGCTCTCCCTTGGACTAGCAAACTCCTTTCTTTAAGGGGTCACTGACCTTCTGCTTTGTTCAGCTCTTTTCTGAGTAACTCTGCCTCCAGCCCTAGGTTGCCAGGAGCTTCCACTGCCTTAGCCAAGACAGGCATTACCAGCAGGCGACACGGACATCCGCCCTTGCCGCGTCCTTAATACGCAAACATTTGCATTGGGATAATGCGCCGCCACCACCAAGCAGTTTTAACTCCTCCTAAGAGAGATTGAGATATTCTGGCGCTCTCTCAATTTCTTTACCCTCAAGGGCTGGACATGCTCAGAAACACAGATTCAAACACTCAAATGATACCTCAAATAAACCAAACGACTGTGACAAGGGATAATTAACTTCAGGGAATAATCGAATGTTATTATTATATAGCCAAAACACTAATACTGTCCAGACAGTTCACCATGATAGTCTTTTCCGAGCAAAATTAAACTGGAGACCAGTAGCATCTTACAAACTAACAAATATTATTTTAGATGAGCTTTTGTGACTCTCACTTAGTTGGAATGAGCTTCGTATTTAAGATGAGAAAGGACTCCTGTTTAATTTTGCCCGATATGCTAGCTTTCTGTTGATGGCTTTTTTTAATGCACAGAGGCATTCAGACCTGTAATCTTTCTCCTGCATTTTGAAATGGTATGGTCCTCAAAAGAGCTGTACCATGTCTTGTTTCTGCCCACAAGAATCTTCTTTATCAAGAGGCTGGAAATGGGCTCACAGGTGAACAGTTCTTCTGGAACCAATTCTCTTTTTAGATCCAGCACACCGTGCACGCTGTCTCACTTCTGATTTGTTCTCGATAAAAGCAGTCAAGTTAAGAGGTGGGGAACCCAGAATAGCTCATTATAAAACTCTTTGGTTAGGCACCATTTGCTAGTGGAGTCAAAAGCCATTCAGGAGTCAGAAGCCATTCGCTAGCGGTGTCTACATGATAATCCTTCAGTTACTCAAGAGTGTGACTGCATCCCTGAACAATGATTATTAAGTATTTTAATAACTGGGAGCCAGTTTGGTGTAGTGGTTAGGAGCGAGGGACTCTAATCTGGACAGCCGGGTTTGATTCCCCACTCCTCCACTTGAAGCCAGTTGGATGACCTTGGGTCAGTCACAGCTCTCTCGGAGCTCTCTCCGCCCCACCCACCTCACAGGGTGATATTGTTGTGGGGATAATAGTGACATACTTTGTAAACCACTCTGAGTGGGCATTAAGTTGTCCTGAAGGGTGGTATATAAATCGAATGTTATTATTATGTTGTTATTAATTTATTCTGTGAAAAATTATAAAAATTTGTTTTTATTTTGATGGAATGGTCAAGTTGTTGCCATGGCTTACTCACTGATACAATACTGTGCGCGCGCGTCCCTCAAGCTTCTGCAGGGTAATTTAATTTTAATTTAATTTATTATATTTATATTCCGCCCTCCCTGCTTTCGCAGGCTCAGGGCGGATAACAAATACAAACATGTTTAAAAACATTTAAAAACATTAAATAATACATTTAAAAACATTTAAAAACATTAAATAGAACAATTCATGCTGCCCAGTGGTTCATACATGCCTCTGTGTTTGCATAGGGGTGATGGTTTAACCCCCCCTTCACGGGGGGGGGGGGCGGGCACTGCCCGGTGTTAGCCATATGCCTGGCGGAATAGCTCTGTCTTACAGGCCCGGCGAAATGCAAGCAAATCTTGCCGGGCCCTTGTCTCGCAAGACAGAGCATTCCACCAGGTCGGGGCCAGGACTGAAAAGGCCCTGGCCCTGGTCGACGCCAGGCGGGCCTCCCTAGGGCCAGGGACACTTAAAAGATGTTTTCCACCAGAGCGGAGAGTCCTCCGGGGCTCATATGGTGAGAGACGGTCCCTCAGATACGTCGGTCCCAGTCCGCGTAGGGCTTTGTAGGTTAACACCAAAACCTTGAACCTGATTCGGTACTCCACTGGCAGCCAATGCAGCTGGCGTAGCACCGGTGTAATATGCTCCCACACCGGTGCTCCAGCAATGACCCGCGCTGCTGCATTCTGTACCAGCTGTAACCGCCGGATCAGGCCCATGGGAAGCCCAGCGTAGAGCGCGTTACAGTAATCCAACCTAGAGGTGACCATTGCTTGGACCACTGTAGTCATGTAACTTCACCCCATAAGACATGTTTTCCAGGCCATCTTTGTTCTAATCTGCTTACAAGAGCAGGGGCCTGTTTTTAAATCCTTTAAGGTAGTCACTCAAGTCATTTGTACAATGATACCAATCAGGCCGGGCATTCGAACAAACAAAGTGAAAAAGAACACAATTTTTTTCTTCTTCTTAGAATCCCATTGGATATTTTCAGCAGCACTGCACAACAGATTGTTCCTTTTAGTGGCTTGTTTATGAACACGCTGCCCTCCCCTCCTACAAGAACATTGGAACCATCTCCCTCGTTGAGCTTATTTATCCAGCTTCAATTGTGACCTTTGCAGCTTGCCTCAGATTTTCGCCACAAATCGGAGGCCCGGCTGTCTTGGCCCGGGAGTGCATCAGCAGCTATGCCAGGGTTTCTCTCTTTATCTGCATGTTCAAGCCTACAACCCATTGCTGCAGGAGGACAAGTCAGAGGAAGAGAAGCAGCCCAATCTCCATTCGTCCCCTGCCTCCAGAGCTTTCTGTTATCCAACCTGCCGGAGGCAAGGGAAGTGGCAGTGACAGCTTACTTTCATGAGCTATTTGCAAGTGGCCATGCCTGCCACTGCATGCGACCATCTGCAGCTCCCCAACAGACCAGAGAACATCCAGCTAGACCGATGGAAGGAGCAGGCAAACTTCCATTTCTACCACTGACAAACTATGACAACTGTACCTTCCCTTCCCCTGCAAATTATGAACCTCAGGGAGCTCTGTCCACAACACCTCTTGCACTGCTGCTACTCTACCAACACATGCAGTCCTAGGTAGCCTGTTGCCCAACTTTCATATAGCAATTTGCCATCTCAACCTCACACCCTCCGCCGGTAGTCTACTGCAATAAGACTATCAAAAATGTCTATGTTCCATCAGCTTGTGTCCCTTGCCGCCTATGAAAGGGGGCCTAGACCCCCTTACGTGCTCCAACAGCACGGTTCCACAGCAAACACCAAAGCGTATAATCATAGAATCACAGCGCTGGAAGGGGCCTCCAGGGTTATCTAGTCCAACCCCCTGCACAATGCAGGAAATTCACAGCTCCCTCCCCACCACATCCCCGGCAACTCCTGCTCCATGACCAGAAGTTGGCAAAAAAAGCTCCAGGATCCGTGGCCAAACTGGCTTGGAGAAAAGGGCTTCCTGACCCTGAAGTGGTGATCAGCGTACCCCTGGGTGTGTAAGGAAGGACCATGATAAGGTTTCCTTAACAGTTCCATAATGCTTCTAATGTTCAAAACGTTTTGCACACAATACATTGTTGTAGTTCTTACTAAAGTCTTGGAAGGAAACAAAAGTAAACAAAAGTGGCAAAAAAGGCTAATTCAATCTTGGGTTGTATCAAAGGGGCCATAGCGTCGAAATCGCAGGAGGTCATAGCCCCTCTCTATACTGCCTTGGTCAAGCTGCACCTGGAGTATTGTGTGCAGTTCTGGAGGCCTCACTTCAAAAAGGATGTGGACAAAATCGAGAGGGTGCAGAGGAGAGCGACGAGGATGATCAGGGGTCTGGAGACCGAGCCCTACGAGGAAAGGCTGAGGGCCTTGGGAATGTTTAGTCTGGAGAAGAGAAGACTGAGGGGGGACATGATTGCTCTCTTTAAATATTTGAAAGGCTGTCATTTGGAGGAGGGCAATTCCAGTTGGCAGCAGAAGATAGGACCCAAAGCAGCGGGCGTAAATTACATGCAGAAAAATACCGGCTGGATATTAGGAAAAACTTTTTCACGGTCAGAGTAATTCAAAGGTGTAATCAGCTGCCTAGGGAGGTGGTGAGCTCCCCTTCACTGGCAGTTTTCAAGAAGAGGCTGGATGAATATTTGTCAGGGATGCTTTAGGCTCATCCTGCGTTGGGCAGGGGGTTGGACTAGAACGTCTGTATGGCCCCTTCCAGCTCTGTGATTCTGTGATTATTATCCCCATGTTGCAGACCACGGGCTGAGGATGACATCCTGGCTTGCCAAGGGCCGTCAAGTGAGATTATGGATGAGACAGAATCTGAACCAGGAGTATTGTGGTTTACTGTCCTAGCCACAATGCTTACCAGCTGAGGAGTGGGGGGGGGAGGGAATGGGGGGCAGACCAACCCCACGCCACTTACATTTCTTCCGTCTCCCAGACACCAGCCTCTTTGCAAAGTTTCTTTTAGTTAAGTGTACCTCCTGAATGTTTACTTGCAGATATTCACCAGTAGCTTTCTGCACTGATCTCTGCCTCAGATGGGCTCCAAAGGCTTCATTAAACATTTTTGTGTCATCCTGTTCTGCCAAAGCGTCTTGTTTATTTCTTTGCAATGGAACAGCCAACTTTTCCATCAACTGTTACGAAAGACCGAAACTCAGAAAGGGTCATGACTTCACATGCTCTCAAAGTGAGCACCGAGGGAGAAGGAGAAATTGTTAAGTTTCTGACACTGCTGGCTTAAAACGGAGCTACAATCAGCAAATTTGAGAAATGCGTTCTTCTGGCAAAACACAAGCATTCGATCACACAGCACAGCCACAGGAAAAAGCCTGAAACTTGCCTCTTTCTCGGTATCTCTCGATATACATGTCCACTGGTTCTCCTTCACACTGTATGCCCAGAAGTCTGCGAGGTCTTGAGTGCCGTCCCAGCCGCCAAACAAATAAACGGTTTCTAATCAAAATTTTAGGGAGGGAAAAAAGACAATTTCAAGCATATTGAAGTATGAAGTCAGTGTCAGAAGGCTGCCTGCAGCAATTTAACATTTTTAGAGAGTAAATGAATAGTGTAAACACATTAGGAATTCCCCACTTTTGAAATGTCACATTTATCATTTGCAAACCGTCATGGTTCAACTCATTGGCAGGATCTGTTTCACGAGTTCCACTGATGTGAACAGGGCTTACACAAGAGAAGTTCCTGGTGGACTGCACCCTTAATTCTTAAAATGTAAGAAATCTAGATGCTGATAGCCTATTAAGCGGGCAAAGTTTAGGGCCAGAAGCTCAAGCGCTTCTGGCGTGCCCAAAACTAGATCAGAAGTCTCGGGTAAAATAAATGGATTCACGTACATTCAAATCTCACACCGCTGCATTTCTATGCGCCTCTCCCATTATTATTGATTTCCTCTCTCCCCAATGGAGACCCAAAGAGATTTACATTGCTATGCTCTCCCCCATTGAAAGCTGCAGGAGAACAACAAGATTTAAAAAAAAACCACTGTCTCCACTAAGGCCATTACCTCTGCATGACTCAGACTTACAACAATTCTGTTTAAAAACCATGGAAAAGCAGAAGAGGAAGGAACCGAAGATCACCTAGTCTAGATCTTTCCCAAAAGGCAGTGTCGATTACTTTGAATCCTACCCCTCCAGCACACACACACACACACACAAACAGACACACACTCCACTCCCACACCACCTATTTTGGTATGTCAACAAGCAAAGAGAAGATACTTTAGTGCAAATAGCTGCAGAAGTAGAGCTGGACCTAAGCCATTTTGGTGGAAGAGGAGGAAAATTCAAAACAGGTATCGCATTTCTGCATGACCCTGTTCCCCTCGACAGAACTGGCACAGGAGAACATGCTGGTGCACTGTGCCCCCTAAATGAGAAAGGTGCCGGTCTCACACACGAGAGATGCGTATGAGACTGCCTTATGCTGAAACAGGCCAACAGGCCATCAGTGTCAGCAGAAACTGGCAGTGGCTCTCCAGGGTCTAAGGCCGAGGTCTTTCACATCGCCTGCTGCCTGGTCCTTCTTAACTGGAGATGCTGGGGATTGAACCTGGGACCTTCCGCATGCCCAGCAGAGCCTCTTCCGGTGAGCCACAGCCCCTCCCCCTAAGACTCCCCTAAGGGCACCCAGATTCTACCTTCTGGAAGGTCTTCCCTACCCAGAAAAGTTTACTCCAGAAAAGCAAAAAGACCACTCTAGTTCTCAAAGGGTTCAAGGTGGGAAAGTTGTTTTATGATGTGGTTGTGATTTTATTTTGCCGGCTACTTTAGATCTTGGAAAATAAAACAGACTTTAGGCGAGCGCTGTCCAAACTGGGCTGCAGGTAACACCAGGGGTTCCTTGGAAGCTTATCAGGAGCTTCTCCGTGAGAAAATGAGTTACGCTGGTCAAGCTGCTCAAAAGATGTTTCGTCTACTCTTCTTTCCCAGCAGCGTGCAGATACAGGAGAACACGGGGGGCAAAAGTGACACAAAAGGACAGCAATGCCTCCAAGGGAGGCACCAAAGGCCTAACCAATGCCCTGTACCCACTAGGGTTGCCAGCCTCCAGGTGGTGGCTGGAGATCTCCAGGAATTACAACTGATCTCCAGGCAAGAGAGGTCAGTTCCCCTGGAGAAATTGGCTGCTTTGGAGGGTGGAATAGATGGCATCATACCCCACTGAAGACTCTCCTCTCCCAAACCCCGCCTTCTCCAGGATTCACCCCCAAAATCTCCAGGAATTTCCCAACCCAGACCTGGCAACCCTAGTCCCCACAGCTCTAGAACATGCCACAGAATCCTCCGCAGTTTGCAGAAGATTCTCAGCCAACAAGCAGATGTGGAATTCCTTTCCTCAAGTTTGGAAACTAGAGGAAAAAATGCTGCTTCAAAGTTTCATTTCGTTTTTTAAACACGGCCCTAAAGGTTCCCATCACAGCATTATTTACTGGAAAAATGTTCTCGGGTAGTTATAAAAGACATTCCGCCAGATTTCCATATGACAGGAATTAACAATCGGTTTTTAAAAAGGTTTTTTTCCCCCCCTTAAACAAGAGGAGAGAGATCTGGTTATTGACCTCTGCCTACAACAGTGCTGGTGGCTGCCACCGCCTTCGCCGCCAGGTTACCTTGGGTCATTCACTTTAATTACCCTTCCTTTCTGGGCACAGGGCAGCCAGTGTTCCTTCCAAAGAGCAAGTCCTTTTGTGCGCCTGAGTTCTCACAGCTCAAAAAACCCACATTTACCACAATGGCCTGATTGATAAGCAAGGAAAAAATACAGAAATTTGGCAAACGCCTCACATCCTACTGAGCCTCGGACAAAACATCATGCAACGTCTGGGGGAAGCTTTGTTGACAGCAAACCTGAATTCATCGGATGGTAATAAAATCTGCAAGCATTTAAAGGGAGTGGATCACGGCTGCCATAAACTTGAACGCTTGGAGTAACACAAGGGAGGAACGCACACAAAGGCAAGTTCTCAACTACATTTCAGGTCAAAGATAAAAGTCATTGCAAAACAGCCAAAGTAACATCTGACTCTCTTTTACGGGCTCCTTACCTGATGGGCAAGGCTCCTTTTCCTACACAAATGCTATAAATAACAAACATTATCTTGGGTCTGCAACTGGACCTCAGAATAACAGGGTAAACGGCGCTTTAACACTGAAGGAACCGACGCCTACGTCTTATGTTCCTCTGGGCTGGTTCAAAGGCAGTTCCCTGGTCTTGCAGACACATTTCAGAAGAATTTTCATGGTTAGGGCTGTTGAGGGAAGGGAAACCAGGAGAGATGGGAAGCAAAATCACACAATTGGCTATCCCAATATTCTAGGAAGAGACCGGGACATTATGGATGTACCAGGCCAATTAGACAGAGATGTCTTTGTATCACTAACCTCAGAATTGTTTGCTACATTGGGTTGGATCAGTCAGATGTTATTGCCCACGGTTAAGGCTACTTGGGGGACTGCAGGGTGCTCATTCCAAGACAAGGAAACCCATGAACCTACGGCCAGACAACCAAACCGAATAGCGTATTATGCCTGTGCCAGGCTACTGTATCCCACACATTTCGAGTAACTGCTTTAGGAAGCAGCTTCTACCCTCGTTGCAGAAGCGAATACAAGAAAGCCTGTGACAAACACAAAGATGTCGTTCCAGTCTGAAATCCTCATTTTAAACTCTGAAGTTGAAAAGTCCCTTTAGTCGCCTTAGTTCTGCAATTACCTAAGCCTTCCCCACGACTGTTTGGCCAGCTCTGTTGTTTGTTTAAAACATTTTATGGCGCTTGTCCACCCAACTTATGCCTCCGAAGGAAAGATCCCTCAGCCTCCCTAGGGAGCTTGTTTTGATAGACATTTACTTCTTTCCAGGGGTCATTTCGTAGAAAAAGAGCTGGAGGAACTCATTAGCACACCTCATTCGCATATGCCACGCCCCTTGTCATCACCGGAAGTGTGTTGTTAGCATAACTGATTTGCATATGCCACACCCCCTGACATCACCTATCCTGGCTGTTTTGGACCCAATCTTGGCCATTCAGAGCCGAAATTGGGTCCAAAATGGCAAAAGGGGGCTGAAAATGGCCGAAAAGAGGCCCAAAATTGTCAGGATTGGGTCGGTGCTGAGTGGGAGAGTGATCTACCACCCGTCAGAGGCCCGATCCAGGCCGTTTTGGCCCCAATCCAGGCTGAAACGGGCCCAAAATGGCCAAGAGTCAGGTGGGCGGGGCCACCTGACATGTGACCTCTTTTGGGAACTGCCAGAACTGCGTTCCTGCGCATTCCCCCTCGAAATGAGCCCTGCTTCTTTCCTCGAAAAGTCTTGCCAAAGTTAAGTTTCAAGCTATTCATTTTGCCTTATATTATTTTTTCCCTCCACTCTTCCCTCTGCAGATATGATGAGCAGGTATGCTTTTCTCTACTGATATCATTTCAGATAAAGGCTGTTAACATGTCCTTCTGTCCTCATGCCGGATGTTCTTTTTTATCACCAGGGCTCATGAAAAAAATCCTTGAACGCTAAAGAAGGTTTGTCCCTGGACCACTAGAATCCTTGGCCCCACACGTTATGGTCAAACAAGACCCTTAATTATATCAGTCTCACTGAACTCAGTCTCTTGGGAGCAAATTTTTAAACCCTGTTCCTTTTCTCCTCTCTTTTCCTTTGAAAGTGCCCCCCCCCCATGCACACACTTTTGTATTGTTACTGATTGTCCCAGCTGATGGTCGTATTACTTACACTGTGTAATCCACCTTGAATCTCAGTAAGAAAGACGGGCTATAAATAACGACAACAAACGAATTCCCAAAATGAGCATCCTCAAACACCAATATTCCCAATTCCTTTCAGAACTTTAATGTCTACCTGGGTTTCTGCCAGTCTCCCAAGACTCAAGACGTAACTCTAGACTCTGTTGTATTCGACTTCCTCTCCTCAATGCCTGGTCTCCCTCCTACCTCCATTTGTAACATCACAAATGGCATCCTTTATCTCTGTGATCCAGACCTTAGGAAGCCAAGTAGCAGCAGACCAACTGAACGTCTTCTTTGGCGTGGGAAACAAGTAAGAGTCACCTTCAGGTCATTATCTGCGTGCTGGCCATTGGGTAACTCTTTATTACATAGTTAATTAAAACTCTGTCCCGGTTCCGGTGTGCATTTCTTGGAACACCGAGGACAGTTAGTTCACTTGACTATCACAGGATTTCTGTTTAAGGGCTATGAAGGTCTAACATGTTACAACCATCGTTCAAATGCGGACAGAAAGCATGAGGATGATCTCTGCTTTACATGTAGGGAGTCCCACATTCAATCCCCGGCAAAAAGATCAGATATTAGGTGATGTCAAAGACCTCTCTACCTAAGACCACGGAGAGCTGCTGCCAGTCAGAGTAGGCAATGCTGACCTTGACAGACGCAGCAGAAGGCAGCACTGGTCTAGGAGCACAAGTCAGGAAAAGTTGCAATTCAAAGCAGATTGTTGTTTCAGCTAGCCATAGGGTGGAGGGAAATGATCTCCCCCTAAAGCCCAGAAGCCCACCCCCAAAACACAAGATTTGGCTGTTTTCTGAGATTTCAACATGTGACTCTCACGTTTTCGAGTTCAGCCGTGGCTATTTTCCTTAAAAAAATAGGTAAAATTTGGAATGCGGAATTCTGTGTGAGATATTAAATTACATGCTCATGTGACGTCTATCGCAGAAAGGCAGCAAAGACAATAGAGGCATCATTGGTGATGGGGACACACTTCCATACTGAAGCAGCGTTAATTGGTCATACCGCTATCCTTTGACAGGAGTCACCACCAATTCTGCAGCACTTTTTAAGCGACGGTAAAACGCAGGTGCACCTCTGAAACTCCAACTGAGGTGCTTCCTGGCTTTGCAAAGTAGCAAGCGAAATATTAAAATGGACGTTTACCAGCACATGCAGGCAACCGGCAGCCTGGATCATTTCAAGGCAGCTGGCAGGCAAGCCAAATGCTGATTCATCCCCATGTAAGCCATCTTGCTATTAATAGCTTAGTAATACCCTAATATTTTCTCCTGATGGTGCAGAAGGCTCCCCAGGACTACAGGGCCCCAGGCAGCCATCTGCGCTGGTCGAGGCCAGCAGCAGCCTCTGGTTTTAGTTTTTACGGGAAGAGCCGCACGTACACTGAAAAGAATAAAGCTCGGGTTTCTAAACTGACTTGTAAAGGGGCTCTTGGGGGGGGGGAGGTAGTGATCTTTCCGGAGCCTCCCAAATGTAAAGCCCCTTGACATACCAATCCAAGGAAAAGGCACCAATGCTCTCAATCAGCAGCATGGCACAAAGACGTGACTTCTGTTGTCCAAGGCTGTGCGATGACTCAACTATTATTAAAATCCTTTAAGTTATGCAACGTCTCTTTTCAGCTTGGAACAGTTAGCCTGGTTCTAAAGGCTGTGGATGAAAACCATCTCGATGCGGAGGTCTGACAATGACAGCAGGGAACAGCAGCAATGCAGCTTCTCGCCAGCCTGCCGTCCGCCACAGTAAAGCCGCTAGCAAGAGAAGCCAAAATCACAGTCATGTCGCGCCGGCCAACTCCTGCCCACTGGACAACAGCAACTGGTATAGCAGTAAATAATAAAAAAACCAGTCTAACTTGGAATTCCCATCTTTAAAATTCCTCAAATGGGGGTCTGTCCAGGCTGAACCATCATCACTCTTTGTATGGCCAAAGCTGAAAATCGCAGGATGCCAAAATTTTAATCCGCTAATAAGTTAAGGAGCTGCCTTAGACTGCTGGTCTCTTGCGTGTGCCGTACAGCAGTGATCTACAGGCGTAGGCAAAGAACTGATCCACTCTGTTACATGCCGACAGCAAGAACTGAACCTGGGCTCTTCTGCAGACAAAGCTTGTGCCCTAAAGACCCTCCCAAAATCCCAACAGGCAGATCCTTTCAGCAGCTCTAGAAGACTAGACCCGAACCTTCTAGCGCCAGCTGGTATATAATACGTGTATCGTATCTGGCTTAACCTCATCGACTACTCCAACTTGTGGGGGAAATAAACAGTCCGCTCCAATTCTAAGAGTCAAAGGAAAGCCTGAGGGATGAAATATATCACATGCCCTTGGTGTCCAGAGCTGCCCTTAGCCAGACAAGAGCATTGATCTTCGGCTACCAAGTGTATGGGTTAATAACACACACACCCCACAACAGCCTGCTTCCATTCCATTAACTGATTTGCAGTTTAAAGAACATTTCTTCTTCCTGGTTCCAGACATTCAGCTGATTGGAGGGGAGGAGGCTCATTTCAAGGCCTAAAGCTAACAAAAGGCATTTTCTGCCATCAACCAACAGGCTCTCCCCTCTTATCCACAGACGGTCTGGCAGTTTCACAGCACTGCAATTAAGAGCAATCTGCAAGTCATGTTTTAGGAGGAAGAGAGCATCCCGAAAGCGGTGCCATTGTTTTTTGAAAGCAGAAGAAACAAATTCATAAAATTCCGATCCAGGACACCATTACCGCCTCTTGAAGAAAGAGCCTACCCCCCCCCGCCCCACCCCAAGACTGACCCTAACATCTGTGTGCCAAATGGAGAGATTCTTTTCAGAAGGCATTTTTTCGTAGTAGTAAGAGGGAAGTCAGAGCCCATTTGGTTGGCTTTCCCCTGAAAACTGGCCCTTGATTGTTTAGAAGTGAAAGGAAAAAAAATCTCAGCTACTGAAAGCGATTGCGCAGTTCCACAAACCAAACCTCCGGCAACATTACATATGATCTGCCGTGCATTTCCGATTTATATGCTCTTTATATTTCTGATATAGTTAATCAGAGATGGAATTAGGTTCCAGGATTCATAAACAAACAAAAAAATCAAACTGTATTCACACTTTCGATCCACTAGGGGGTGCTTCACAGCTTTGAAATACTTTCACGGTTCTGCTAGCATTTAGCAACATAATCATACTCTTGAGCACCCATAACTAGGGGAAGCATAAAATTACTTTTTGAAAAAAGTCCTGGGAAATGTTCACAATTTAACACAATTTTTGAAAAAAACAAGCAAACTTGGGGGGCAGGGGGGAAGAGCAGAATGGACTATGAAAGGGAAGCTTCTTAACTCAAGTTTTGGGCATTTCTCCCAGTTTAGAATTTTTTGCACATACAATTCTAACCTGGAAAAAAAAATGTGCCAGAATTACATGGAAGAAAACTGTACTACAGATAAAGGAGTGTGGGTTTTTTTGTTTGTTTAATACTCAGGTTTTCACACCACCTCCTCAAAACTGTTTTTTGAGCTGTTTACAAATCTTACACTGAGAACGTCACAATCCATATTGGAATAAAGCACCATTCAGACTGAAACGATGCTTGGCTGAACAAAAAAAAAATTCAGCAAAAAAAGAAGTGGGCCTCAACTCAACTTCTCGCGCCCCCCCCCCCCCTTCAAAGATTGAAGGTTCTGGGATAGTCGAAAGTCTCTGAGTTGATCAGAAATTCAGATCAATAAAGAACGCTGTTTATACAGGCACCAAAGTCAATACAGATTAACGAACAATGTTTATCAGGGCTGAGGTAATGGAAAGCAGAAAATAACCCCAGACTGTTAGTCAACTGGCCCAGCGGAAAGATTTCCCGCCCACCCCAAACACAAAGTGAAGGCAATCTGCTGAGACTCTCCAACAGGAATTTGTCTTGGCCCGTGAGCAGCTGTCCCACCCCAAACTTGATGACATCACGTCTCTGGCTGCGGCAATCTCATACCTCAGAGGAAGGCAGCGAGCCTTTCCTGTCCCCAAGTAGCCCTCGATGGCCACAGCAAATTCAAAACAAGCCCCAAATTTGATTGCTTGCGCGCCAGAAGCAAGCCAGGAAGGCTCTGCAGGATACAAGCCGCAGAGACCCAGGCTACAAAGCCAAGAGGCTCCCAGTTACGGATCGGAGGGACGCCATCCCAGCAGGGGTCAGGGGTCCAAGAAGTAAGGAAATATGAAAAGCCAGACGACAGGAACCTAGTCTGGAGGACGAAAGGTGCAGCCACAGCCAGATGCAAAGGCTGGGTGAGGCTCCCAGTCTTGGGGGACAGCAGCTAACCAGGCCACAGCTGGCCACACAAACAAGAGGTGCCGCTCAGGCACCAGAACGAGGCTGGAAACGGCCAGCTGCGACACCTCAAACATCCGATACTCTTCAACCGATTCAAATTTCTTACTCCCCATTGACAGGATTTTTCTCGGTCTGAACCTGCTTTTAAAAGCCTGTGATTTATGCAGTGAAATGTTTTTGACTGCACCTACCGCAAAGGGGGGGGGAGCAAAGCCACAAAGCTGCTTCTCGGTTTCCGCAACGGCCCTCCCATGTCCGCCAGCGTTTGACAAGCCCCAGGCGGTGCCGGCCGATTACAGCTCTGAATGCTACAATCAGATGTCACACAAGAAAGACCATCTTAAGAAACAGACCCCCCCTCCCCCCCCCCAAAAAAAGGATTGCTCACCTGTCTGCACGTCAATGACCATTTGATGGCCACCTCTCATTCCTGGCCTGCTGTCCTCACTATCACCTGGTTTGGGTTGGAGAGAAAGGAAGAATCCTTAATTATACATTCAGGTAGGCAGCTGTGTTGGTCTGCAGTAGATCTGAGCCCAATGGCTCCTTAAATCCCAATATAAAGCTTTTGAGCGTCAAGCGCTGAGGAAGGGAGCTTTGACTCTCATACACTTATACCCTGGAAACCTTGTAGGTCTTTAAAGTGCTACTGGACTCAAATTTTGCTCCTTATTATACTTTATGCTTGAAAAAAAACTTTAACTGAGATGCAAAGGTTGGAGATTTAAAAATATTCAGAATGAGACCGAATGACAGGTGACGGCAACATGAAATATCCAGAGCAAACACAGGGCCCCGCTGCTCTCTAGCATGGGGGCCAGAGGCTCGGACCAGGGAGAAACAAGTACATCCCCCCCCCCTTCAGATAAACATCGTAATGGAAAACAATGAAAAAGGCACTCCCCCTTCCAACTTTCCTCACAGGGATACTGTGAGATTAACAAGGGAAGGACCCTGAAATTCCTTAGGGGAAGGCTGGGATATGTAGGAAATTAAAAGATTCACTGACTGCAGTGCAGGTTTTTTCCCCCAACTAATCCAAAATCCTCTACGGAAAGCAAAACTAAAGATGCCCTTTAAGTCAAAAATGTCCTTCCTCCTTGGTCCAATCACGGGAACGTTAAAAGAGCAAAAAAAAAGAAAAAAGTTCAACCACTAACATGTAGCAAAATTTGAGGAACGTCTCAAGTTCTCTGAGAAAAGAACGTCTAATCTCAGAGACCTCACATCTCACTTGCACAGTCTTAGTGGGTTCGCCTGATGTTTAGATGCTTTGCTAGTTTACTAACAGTGTAAACGTATGCAGAGTTACCGAAACCAATGGGCTCAGACAAGAGTAAATCTGCACAGAATTGCACTGTTAATATTGTTTTAATGCAACAGAATCCCTTGTTCTCCTTTGATTTTAAAAGTACTATTTGCAGTCTTTCACAGCTCAGGTTATTTTCAAACTCATCCTGGGGCAACTGGTACCTGCACCGAATTACCTTCCATTTCAGTATAGCTTCCTTCGCAAAACCAAGGACCTTCGGCACACAGCCACAGCACAATTCTTTAAGAGCGTTTTTTAAAGCTCAGGCATCACACTGAAAGATTCACTAACACAGCACTCGCTAAAAATTATTTAAATCTTTAAAAGGAGTAACTTGTCCACGCTAAAAGGTACAACAAGTGGGCAGAAAGCAAACAGCAAATAAAGTCTAAATCATCAATTTTAAAAATCTCTTTTTTTAAAAAAAAGTTTTTGTACTGCGGGGCTAACACAAGCGGCACAGCCAATGGACAGCACCCAGAAGGTCCAAAGTTCAATCTCTGCTGTCTCTAGTAAGAAAGATCTCAGGTAGCAAGGTTGGGGAAGACCTCTGCCTCGGACAGCCATGAGCCAGGCAGATGACCCTAAGCTAAATTACTGAAAGTTCTGGCTTGGTAAGGCAGCTCCATAAATTCAACCGTAGCAGCCAGAGGGCTGGACTGACAACGTACACAAATGTAGCCGCCTTATCAATCAGACCATCAGTCCATCAAGGTTGATACTGTCTACTCGGAGAGGCAGCGGCTCGCCAAGGTCTCAGGAAGAGATCTTTCACGTCACCTTTTACCTGGGGGTGCTGGGTTTTCAACCTGGGACTTTCCTCACACCAAGCAGATGCTCCGCCCCTGAGCCACGGCCCCTCCCCACCATGGCCCCAAGCCACTGGGCCAGCACTGAGAAAATCCTATTCTGAGCATACACTCCCCCCCGCACCTCGCTCCAAGCAAAGCCTCTGCTCTCACACGGGGAGGCTTTCCCACAGATCACTGGGGGTCCAGATCATTGTATGGCCGAGGCCATAACCAGCCCCTGCCACTCTGTTTTCTCTGGCCAGCCCCATTAAGCATCGGGCTGCCCCATTCTGCAGGAGCATCTCAACCACCCTCGAGGGGGAGCCAGCCAACGCCGACTATGCTGCCCCGTTTTTATGGGGCTGCCTTACCTTTGGTGCTTTTGGGGATTATCTGGCCCCATCGCGGTTTGTATTCCTGCTGACTGATATACTGGTTGAATAAACCATCTGTGACAAAGAAAAAAAACAGAAAAGAAGAAAAACTGTTGGCTCCGATGTTGGTACATCCAATGGCTTCATAAGAATATGTAAAATAAAAAAAAATTAAATCAATCTGCCGACCTTTAAAAAAAGAAAATGCCAGCTAGCAGAAAGACTTCTCATGTACAAAATTATGCAAAAGCACTTAAGAGACATTTATCTGAAGCTCAGCAGGACAGAAACCGCATCAGGGCAGAAGGCAGCAGCCATCAACCTCCCCAGCAAGGGGGGGGAGGTGATCTTTCGAGGGGCAGAGGCAGCCTACCCAACACTTATAGAAGCTTTCCATCCTGGGAAAGGTTATGGGGAGGGAAAGAGGTGCCTTATAACCCTCAGGCAGCTGTTCTCTTGCTGCCAATGAAGGAAGGGGAGAAAGAGAAGCACAGCTGTGGTTGCCTTCCAGCACTGAATGCACACCTAAGCTTCTTCCAGGCCAAATCTGATGGGACTGGCAGTTCAGTCTGTGAATGCCAAACAACTGCAAAAGAGCAGCCCCCTCCCCCTTTCCAACTTCCCTGGAAACCAGAACCACCGACTATGAGGAGCAGCAGGGCTTTTTTTCAGGGGGAACGTGATGGAACGGAGTTCCGGAACCTCTTGAAAATGGTCACATGGCTGGGGCTCCGCCCCCTGATCTCCAGACAGAGGGGAGTTGAGATTGCCCTCCGCGCCGCATTTTCTCTGAGGGCAACCCACTGAGTTCCACTACCACTTTTCCCAGAAAAAAGGCCCTGAGGAGCAGTATCAAGCAAGGGATCCTATCCTCCAGTGTTGCCAGAGAAGGGGCACGGCCTTACACAGACTCAAGCAGAGGCGCAACGGCAGGGTTGCTATCCAAGGTGCCTGAAGAGCCATAACTGGCTCCATCAGAAATCTGCATCAGAACATTTCAGAGCTGTTTTCTCCTAGCCCTACCAGAGGCATGTTTGGGTTAATACTGACATAGCTGAAATGAGGGGAACAAACCTGCCAGGGCTTCTCAACTCTACCATTCCGGCCCACTCTTAGTAGGAAGTATCTCCATGTAATACTACTTCGATCACCAGCAAGATGACAATGAATGCATTTAACACACCCTGATGAGGGGAAATTCAGATGAGGAAGCAAAACGGGAAGTCTCAATGATTGCTGAAGAATTATGAGATGCAGTGACCTGTAGGAGCCAAATCTCTGGACGAAGGCAGCCCAAACTCCTTCCCCTACCAACACACACACAGCTGGTTGTTGTGGGTTTTCCGGGCTGTATTGCCGGGCTGTAAAACCCACAACAACCATCGTTCTCCGGCCGTGAAAGCCTTCGACAATACAACACACACAGCTATTCCCATTCTCATCATCTATCATTTTTAAAACACCCTGTTACAACCCTTTCTTTCTCTTGGGTAGATTTGGCCTTTAAGCCTTTTATTCGTAGATTGCTGCCACCAGGAATTGCTGCCACCAGGAATTAAATTCCAGAATAAATTTCTCCTTTTAGTAACGTGCCCAAGCGTCAGGCTCCTTCGTGGTACTATGTGGCCCTGAGGATAGGAATGGGATATAGGAATGACAGACACTCTGGAATATAAAAAAAACAAACCTTTATTTTTTTAAGAAGCATATCGGTTTCGTATTATTTCTAAAACTTGATGGTTTCAAGAGAGTAGTTCTCAATTCTTAAAGTTACTTTATTTAAACCCAGTCACATAGATCTTCGCTCAGGCTTCACACACAGCTTGCCTGCTTTTGATATTAATTTCTCTCTCAATTACAAATAAGACTTTTTCTCAGGCGCACACACAGTTTGCCTGCTTTTCCCTGACTGAATGTTCTTTCACACACAGTTCAGGCTACCCCACAGGTTATATTTCTCTCGGAAAACATAAACAAGCTCAGGCTGCACACAGCTTGCCTGCTTTCTCCTGACTAAATATTTCTCTCAGAACTGCTTAAAAATACTCAGGCTGCACACAGCTTGCCTGCTAAAACCAGACTCCATATTTTCCTCATAAATGTTTAAACTTGCTCAGGCTGCACACAGCTTGCCTCTCTTGCTCTGACTGAAATCTTTTCTCTCCGCTCTCAGTCTAAAACTGCATTCACTCCACCCACACTCTCAGCCATCAACCAGTCATCTCCCTCACTCATCCCTCTCTTTCACCCCCACTCTTCATCTATACCACACCAAGCATTTAGGGAGACATACACACATTTACTTAAAATCCTTACACACCCTGACACCTTACTATAAGCAGAGGTTTTGCTAGCTAGAGAGCCAGTTTGATGTAGTGGTTAAGAGCGGCAGGACTCTAATCTGAAGAGCCAGGTTTGATTCCTCACTTCACCACTTGAAGCCAGCTGGGTGACCTTGGATCAGTCACAGCTCTGAGTGGGCATTAAGTTGTCCTGAAGGGCAGTATATAAATCAAACGTTGTTATTATAGCTAGTGGTATGGGTCTATTTTGCATGTTTCAGGCGGGTGGGGCACGTGACCTAACAGTGTAAGGGCTATGACATAGAAGAGGGGCAATTAGTCTACAGAAGGTGCCCCCAACATGGTGCCCACCAACACATTTCCTGGAGCCGTCCGAGTGTTCTTAGAAAGTGGGTGAGGCCAGATGGATGTTTTTGCCTAGCAGGGGTTCTGACTGGCTACTGGATATCTGACTGGTTGTGCAGATATTTAAAAATGTTGCCTTGACAGCAGCTGCCATCACAGCACAAGGATCTTCACTGCGCAACTGAAGGCAAGTTGTGTGTATGCAAAAAAAGTTTTAAAATATTTTAAAAGAACAAGAGTCCTGTAGCACCTATACAACTAACAAAATTTGTGGTAAGGTATGAGCTTTCATGAGTCACAGCTTCACTTCTCCAGATGCCGAATGACTGCTGAATTGCAACTGATAACGAAGCTTAAGACAATGCATCCACCTGGACTGAATCAAGACCTAGGCTTCCTGTCTCATTACCAATGCTGATTTCTCCACGTCCACCACCCCTCTGCAGACCCCAACCTATCCAATCAAGCTGTCATTCCCCATCTTTTGCCATTTACCTGCTATTGCCATTCAGCATCTGAAATCATTCCACTCACTAAGATATAAAGACAGAAGGACTCACATTCTAGTTGTATCTGAAGACGTGAGCTGTGACTCACGAAAGCTCATACCCGACCACCAATTGTGTTCGTCTTATAGGTGCTACTGGACCTTTGCTCTTTTCTACTGCTACAGACAGACTAACACAGCTACCCATCTTGATCTATCTTAATTTTTAAAAGCATTCATGCTTCTGCCTGAAATGTTGAAGAGGTACTATTAGAGTTATGCACAACCTTCACTCCCTGACATTTTGCAGCTGGATTCACCTCTTGTGACAGCCATTTTGTGATTGCACCCGCCACCCCCTGTTAGAAATCTGAAGGTAGGCTCAGAAGGTTGAGGGATTGGTCTATAGCCTTTAAGCAAACTGGGTCTAGCCACAGCCTAAAAGTCATTAGGAAAGTGGTAAGAGATTGAAAAGGAATCAGAAAGAGGGACAACTGAGAAGCAAAATTGTGGCTGGGCCTAGCTAGAATAAATGTCGGGGGGGGGGGAGGCTAAGGCAGAGGAGCTACAGAACAGCAGGCCGCTCGCACTTCAGAAGTGATTACACAACTTGACACTGACAACTTGCTCGGAAGAAGACGCTGCTTCAGAGTCTGGAATCTTTTTGCGTTTTATTTCTAGAGAATGCCTGTAAAGGGCCTCCTCGCTGCACCCCTAAAACTTGAAGCACAGCACGCAGGCTCCAGGCTGCCACTCGACACCTCCTGTGTGCTGTGCATGACACCTCCCTCCTTTCTGTTGTGTTTTTAAGCTTCCTTCTTTGCATGGGACACTGGTCTGGAGTTCTTCCAGGCTGCTTCCCAGAAACATCTCTCTGCTGGCAGCCATTCGACTTTCATTCTCCTTGCGTTACAAACCAACAAAGGCTTGTTTTGAAAACTGAACCACCAGTGAGTTGACATTTGGGAAGGGAGGGAGGCAGGCGGGCGAGCAGAGTCTGCTGAAACTGGTAGAAAGCACCTGACCTCTCCCATCGCATTCCTTGCACTTTTCGTCAAAGGAGATGAAGCCGCTCAAGCAAGATGCCTGACAATGCACAGCCCAGGCCACACGCAGGACCAAGGCTAAGCTGGGTTAAGGTTTGTTGGCCATTTATAAGGGAATAACAGATCGTAGTTAGGGGATTTTCAAAACAAGTTTGCAAACAAGTTTGCAAGTTTGCAAAACAAGTTTGAAACATCTCCAAAACCTAGGTGGACTTAGGGCTGAACTACACACAATGTTTTTTTTAAAAGTCAGGGTTTAAAATCTGGACCCCAACTCACGTTCCCTGCAGCCGCACAAGTGTCCACAACATGGGTGAGAGAAGGGCTCCTTCACCCCGGTAGCTTTTCCAAGCTGAAACAGCCCCTGGAGTAGTTATTTGCCCCATTGTGGAGCTGAGCAACTGCAGCTGTGTAATGGGGCCAGTAACTCCCCCACCATGTCATTTCAGCTTGGGAAACCTGTATGGGGGGATGGCAGGAGTCCCTCATACTCCCAGAACATGGTCCCGAGCTGAACTGGGCCCCTGTAGGTCTTTAAAAAGCAGTTTCCCACAGCTGCTGTATTACTGTAGAGAAAGTGAGCTGGGTCTAGGGAACCCATACCGGACTTGTTAAACAATGTGGCACATTATCTGGCTCTTGAACAACTGACCATCTGTGAAACAGGGTTCAAGCCTTCCACATGATGACTTGAGGTTTACTTGAATTACTAGCAACAAATCCCCTTGTGGGAAAAAAAAACAATGGACTCTAGAAAGGGGAGGGTGGGCGGGCAGGCATTGCCTCTTCCTCCATGACTGATCCCCGCCAGGTGAAGGCGGGAGACAGAAATTGCCACCTGCTTTACTCCTGATCCCAGCCAGGTGAGGGGGGACAGGAATTGCAGCCTACTCCATGCATGATCCCAGCCGGGTGAAGGGGGGGCAAGCATTGCCTCCTGCTCCACGCCTCATCCAGCCGAGTGAAGGGGGGGCATTTCTGCCTGCTCTGCTCCTGATTCCAGCCAGGTGAAGAAGGGTTGGACATTGCCTCCTGCTCCGTGTCTGATCCCAGCTGTGTGGAGGCAGGGGGAGGGCATTGCCACCTGCTCCGCTCCTGATCCAGGCCAGGTGAAGAGGGGTTGGATGTTGCCTTCTGTTCTGTGCCTGATCCTGGCTGGGTGAAGGTGGGGGGAGGGCATTGTCACCTGCTCCGCTCTTGATCCAGGCTGGGTGAAGGGAGGTGGGCATTGCCACCTGCTCCATACCTGATTCTGGTGGGTTGAAGGAGTGGGCGTTGCCACCTGCTCCGCTCCTGATCCAGGCCAGGTGAAGAGGGGTTGGACATTGCCTCCTGCTCCGTGTCTGATCCCAGCTGTGTGAAGGCAGGGGGAGGGCATTGCCACCTGCTCCGCTCCTGATCCAGGCTGGGTGAAGAGGGGTTGGACATTGCCTCCTGCTCCGTGTCTGATCCCAGCTGTGTGAAGGCAGGGGGAGGGCATTGCCACCTGCTCCGCTCCTGATCCAGGCCGGGTGAAGAGGGGTTGGACATTGCCTCCTGCTCCGTGTCTGATCCCAGCTGTGTGAAGGCAGGGGGAGGGCATTGCCACCTGCTCCGCTCCTGATCCAGGTCAGGTGAAGAGGGGTTGGACATTGCCTCCTGCTCCGTGTCTGATCCCAGCTGTGTGAAGGCAGGGGGAGGGCATTGCCACCTGCTCCGCTCCTGATCCAGGCCAGGTGAAGAGGGGTTGGACATTGCCTCCTGCTCCGTGTCTGATCCCAGCTGTGTGGAGGCAGGGGGAGGGCGTTGCCACCTGCTCCGCTCCTGATCCAGGCCAGGTGAAGAGGGGTTGGATGTTGCCTTCTGTTCTGTGCCTGATCCTGGCTGGGTGAAGGTGGGGGGAGGGCACTGTCACCTGCTCCGCTCTTGATCCAGGCTGGGTGAAGGGAGGTGGGCATTGCCACCTGCTCCATACCTGATTCTGGTGGGTTGAAGGAGTGGGCGTTGCCACCTGCTCCGCTCCTGATCCAGGCTGGGTGAAGAGAAGACAGACATTGCCACCTCCTCCGTGCCTGATCCCAGCTGGATGAAGGCAAGGGGTAAGCATTGCCACCTGCTCCGCTCCTGATCCTGGACATTGCCTCCTGCTCTGCACCTGATTCCATCTGGCTGAAGGGGGCGGGCATTACCTCCTGCTCTGTGCCTGATTCCATCTGGCTGAAGGGGGTGGGCATTACTGCCTGTTCCATATCTGATCCCGGATGGGTGAAGGGGGGGGTCATTGCCACCTGCTCCACATCTGATTCTGGCAGTTTGAAGGGGGAGCAGGAATTGCCACTTGCTCTGCTCCTGATCCCAGCTGGCTGAAGGGGGAAGTGGGCATTGCTACCTGCTCTGTGCCTGATCCCAGCTAGGTGAAGGCAGGGACGGGCATTGCCACCTGCTACTCTCCTGATTCCAGCTGGGTGAAAACAGGGGGCGGGCATTGCCACTTGGTCTGTGCCTGATCCCAGCTGGGTGTAGGCAGGGGCGGACATTGCCACCTGCTCCACTACTGATCCCAGTTGGGTGAAGGCAGGGGAGGACATTGCCACCTGCTCCACTCCTGTTCCCAGCCGAGGCTTCCCTCAGCAGAGTGCTCTCAGAGCGACTAGCCGCCTCTTCTGGGCTTCCCTCCACAGCAGTGCCCTCTGGAGGCGCACCAGGGTAGGAAGTGAGTTGTCTAGATCATGGTTAGCCTTTTATATAGTAGGATGCTTATTCAGGTCTCCTTGCAAGAACTTCAGTATTGAGACACAGGGTTAAGTTTATCCAGCGCCTAAAGAAAACCACCACCTTGACCTCACAAGCAAAGTCCAGTGCCACTAACAAATTGGCAGCTGGCTCAATTACATACGGTTTTGCAGGAAAGTATGCTAACTGCTTGATATCTACAGTACCTGGCCCCACTGATTATGTTTCCCCTTGCCTTCCTACTTAGAACTGCAAGGCAGTACAAAAGAGAAGCTTAAGAGTTGTATGTCTGGAGGGGATCTGCAGCTAATGAACCTGGAAGAATTCAAACACCTTCCAAAATTGGGGTGGTGGCCTGCTTCAGCCTCCCCAAAGACCCACAACTGGGTCACAACCTGCCCCGCCATTAGTTTAAAAAATCAGGACGAGGATGCGGGGGGAAGGCACAAAACAGAAGATGAACACACAAGATAAAAACAGCCGTGGTCTTAAGGGCGGATTCCTGATTTGAAAAGACTGGACTGCTGATCCAATTTATTTTACAGAACTAAATGAGATGCTCCACTACCAAGGCCCCCAACAGATTATTATGGCAAGCCCTAAACAGACAAAACATGAGCGGTGGGGAAGATCCCCTGCTCCCAAGAGGCGGCAAGTGGGGATATTTCCAAAGACAAAGTCACAAGCTGCTTGCAGATTGTGCACAATCCACAGACAGGTCATGTTTTCCCCAGAAGTAGTGTTTGCCTTTCAAATGCAGGAGATTCAGCTTTCAGGGAGGCTTTTATGGCTATAAGTCCTCCCCCCCAAAAAAACCTGTAGAAGACAGATGTCCAAAGAGCTCTCAGAGACCCAACCCCTGACTATACAAGAGACTGTCTCCTAGGCCCAGTCCGTTAACTCCCACCCAAGCAGATATCCGCAGACAGGAGGTGGAAGAGTTGGGCAGGCAGGTGGTACATTTCAAAGTTCCAAGAATCCTGTCTGCATCCTCAGACTGCACAAGCTGGACAAGGTGGACTGATCGGTACCCTGAGCATTAAAATACTGTTTCTATTGATCTATGGACTAAGGATATCAAATTTACAGGCTGTCAGTTACTAAGAGAGAACTGGTATAAAATGTTTTTAGATGGTACACTACTCCTAAAGACACTGCGAGAATCAGTAAGGGTTATAGTGAGCAGCGCTGGAAATGTCAATGCACGGATGCAACATTTTACCATATGTGGTGGACTGGTAAGAAAGCATGAAAATATTGGATAAAGATACATGAAGAGATGCCGAAGATTTTCAAACTCAGCTTTGAGCTAAATCCAAAAAAACATGTTGTTAAACGTCCTACCAACTAATGTTAGAAAAGAACAGGGAGACCTTTTCCATTACATGGTGACAGCAGAAAGAGTGTTATATGCAACAAAATGGAAAACAGATATATGTCCTGATGTGTCAGAGTGGATAGGTAAGATTTATGACTGTGCATCAATGGCCAAATTAGCCACTTATGTATATAACAGACCAATAGCTGGATCTGGGGGGAAATGGAAGATTTCTTTGACTACATAGGCAAAATTAACATTAAGGTAATTTAAACTTAGTATTAAGATAAGAAGATAAAACACAGGGAAATGACTAACCATAAAACTGATATTATAGTTTGTATAAGTAACCAAGGAGAGGGAAGGAGAGCCATTACACAACTAAGTTCAGTTTTGACAAATTCTGAATGTATTTTGTATTAGTTTAATTTAATTCTAAATGCAGTGCTGGTATAAGTTTCAAACTAATTTCAAATGTAGTGTTTATATAAGTTGGTATAAGTCTCAATTTAATCTCAAATGCAATATTTGTATAAGTTTATTTTTATGCAATCTATTGCTGTATCTTTTCTTTTTAAATAAAATTTCTATTTAATTTTTTTTTTAAATACTGTTTCTTTGCCACCATCACTGGCGCTGAGTAGACTTTAAAATGAGCTTTAGCACATGCCAAGCCTTTCTCCAATGCCACTCTATCAGTCTTCCCTTGTCTTTTCACCATCGGTAAACGAAGGGGTCACATATGCCCTATGTATTAATTATCCTTCCCCTGCTCATTAAACCCCACTCATTTTGAAGACAAGCAGTTCCCCAACTCAGCTTTACCATTCCTAAGAGTCCCTAAATCCATTCTCGGACTCAGCCAATCTCATCGACCACTTGCTTACAGCACCCCACAAAAGCCAACGAACTACAGGAAGTAAGATGGAGCAGACAACTTCCATTAATACAAAACGCGCCTGCTGGCACCACCTTTCAGTTTCTTGCAGTTGGCACTCTTTGGTTGCTAAAAGAGCAGAGAAAGAAGCAGAGAAGCATCTCATCAGTTCTAAGACTGAAGCTGGAAAGGCTGAGCTGCCTCTTCCCCTCCACAGCTTTGCTCCCGTCCATAACCTCTATCCCTCCTACCTAGATTACAAGACATAATAGTTTCCCTGTTACAAACGTGCATTGGCAGAATCCACTGGGGGGAAAAACCAGCAAAATGACCTGGGCATGTGTGGCCTGGGAGGAACTGAGGGCCGTGATTGCACCCCTCAAATACTTGGAGGGCAGTCACAGAGCAGAGGTCAGAGACATGTTTTGTGCTGCTCCAAAGGGCAAGGCGAGCTCTAACGGACTTAAGTTACAAGAGGGTAGATTTTGGTTGAAATTAGGTCTAGCTTGCTAACAGTGACAGCAATTTACCAGGGGCACCGAAGCTCTGGCAGGGTGCTTTACGCACAAGCATCTGTCGGGATTGCTCTAGCTTTGAATTTCCTGCAACCAACAGGGGAGATGGATTAGGTGGCCTAGAAGACCTCTTCCAAGTCTAGGGCTCTGTGACATCACAGCAGAAGTCCACACAGGACTCCGGAGGAAGGATCTAAGAGCAGGATACTGAACTTCCTGCCCAGTCATGCTAAATGATCCCTGCTAGCGAAGCCAGGGAATTGGTCATTCAGATGATAGAGTTCCACATGATCTCTTGCAAAGAAGAAAAACATTACATCAGAATCAACCCGCTGCTGACTGTTTTCGACAGATGTGTGGGCGTTGGGGAAGGGATGTGGAGGGGGGGCAGGTTTCAACTCATTTACAAGTATAGATTTTCACAAGATTAGCTTGAGAGTTCAACTGGAGCTCTCAGGCAGACGCCTGCGTTTGGAGGCATTTCAAGCAACGCCATTAAAATAATCCTGCGTTCGGTATTTCTATTATATGGCTATGGACTTGTTCGCCAACCAGAATATAGGCTGCCTGGAAGTTCCAGGAACAAATCCAAATATGAGGTATTTAAGCTATGGCTGCAAAACAGCTGAGATTCAGGGAAGCCTCCTTTTATTTCCAAGAGGAAGTCCGGCAGCTGCCCGAGTTTCCATCTGCACATTTTCTGAGAATTTCAGAAGAAACCGTGGGGGCGGAGGGGAGCAGAAGAACATGTGGCCGACGGCCAAGAGACGCTCAAAGACATTCTCTGGCAACACAGGATGAAGGGATGTCAACTTTCCATGCAAGGGACTGAGATGGAATACCTATGGGCTACAATAAGTGTCAGCCTTCATTCCTCACAATTTCTTTATCTCCCCACCACCTAATACAATGACAAATTAAGTCGCCTAGGGCCCCTGCAAGCACACAAGTAAAGCCAAGCGCACTTCCAAGACATCTGAGCAAATGCAATGTTTTGGTATTTCTGACCACTTCATTTCTAAGCTGTATTTAAGCTGGGGGGGGCACTTGTGAAATGGGGGGCAGAGCTAATGTGGAAATTGGTGCATGGGTGTCTTGTAAAGGTCATAAAGGAAGCCAGTCACTAGAAGAAACTGATGTCCAAACTGCCTAAGTCCACGAGTTGGTAAACAGCTTCATCATTATTTGTTTCAGCTTAGACAGCTGGGGGACACACCTGTGGAAAAAGGATTTCTGGGCTCTGCCCCAGCAGCTGACAAAGTCTCCTTTGGTCATAAATTCACTCCAAGGCAAGCTGAGCACACTTTCTGGGAAGCCCAGTCCTGGTTTCTAACCTACGCTTTTCCTAAACATGCTATTTATTACAGGTGATAAAAACACTCATTACCGGACACAGCCCCAGAGCTACACTACAGCACTGAGTTACGAATGCGTAAGCTCACTGGTTTAAATGAATTCAGGCAACTTTTAATTCTGGATCACAGCCACGGATGAAAGTCACCCGACACTACCACCAGACCTTCCACAAACACAGGATCAAGATCCATGTACCCAGAAACATTCCTGATGAAAGGGTCCACTCTATTCAGTGGACTGCAGCTTGACAGTATAGTGAAAAAGGTCACACACTAGTTCAAGTCGCTCAAAGGAACGATCATGAAACCAGTTTGCACGCTTCCCACAACAGGCACTCTGGATGTGCAACAGGGGAGGAAGAATGCTTACACAAAACCACACCTAAGCATAATTTACACATGCTGCAAACTGTAAACGTATGTGTTCATATCTTGTTCCACACACACACGTTTTTGAAAGGAAACGGCAGCACAAAACTGTGCAACGCTCACAGCGCACGTGTATGTATTCGTAAGCAGGGACCACAATTATTGAGGATTCATTCTGGGAAAAGGAGGAAAACCATCACATTCCTTGGAGGAGCTGCATTCCGAAAAAACATATTCCTTCTAAGAGGTAAGAGGCTCTGAAGTTTGCGGCAATAGATGTAGCAGTTTGGCAAGGGGCTTCACTGGCTTAGTAATCCTATCCAGCACTACTCTTGCGCTTGCTAGGTCAGAGGCAGCTACATATAAGCTCCAACAGTATCCCTTGAGAATTCTCCCCTAGAAGGGATCACAGCCAACGACTACTTTTTCATTATTTCTCTGCATATCCTAGCACTGCATTAGCAGTTGATTATCCTTGTTCCTTCCCATCTCCAAACTGCTAGAGACAACTGGATGCTAAAAGGAAAGAGATGGATGGGAAAAGCTGGCTCCCTGTTTGCCTCCAACCTTTTTCAAGGGAAGATTTACTGTGGATGTGATTATTCTCGTGATCCTGATGAGAGCAAGAGTTAACCAAAAAAAGGCTTTCGTTCTAGGTATTTTTTTATTTCACCCAGCTGCCCTGAGCCTTGGAAGGGTGGGGGAGCAGAAAATGAATACCAAAAAAAAAACACTGTTCACTGGCATCCACAGGGAACTGGGGCGGCTGATTAACCAAATATGGCCATTAACAAACCTCCTGCCCAGCCAAGGCTCACACAGCCAACCCATCAGCCACCCAACCTGTTAAGTAGATGCCACTAACAAAGCTTTTATTGCGTTCTAAAACAAAAAATAATAACAACATGCAGACTGCAATGTGCAGAGAAAACGGCAGCACAAAAATAATCTGAAGGAGATCTGGGCTGTCAATTTAACAAGATGGCAAGTAATCAACCAGAGATCCCTGAGCGCCCTCACCCCCCAAATCTATCATTTAGCCAAGACGCTCTCAAACAGGGAGGGACAACTGTCCATAAAAGGACCGCCTTGGCACGTCAAGCGCCCATCTTGCTTTCCACCTGCCCTTACCGTTCACAGCTTTTTCTATCAACTCTTCGCAAGCATTGAAATCTCCCTTCAGGACGAGTTTGTCGTGGAGGTCTGTCAGCATGGGGTGCTCCAGGGCAATCCTGGTTTTCTTCTGCAGGGACTCGAAGGCTTCCGTGTAGTTGTGCTGGCGGAAGTGCTTCAGACAGAGACGAATGGCTTCCTGTTCACGGTACTACTGGAACACATGAAAACCAATGAGAACAGCGCTGTAAGTCTCCCCTGCCAAATTCTAAACCCTTCAGTATTCCTGGGAATAGGACTGGATAACAGGAAGGCCAAAACTCTTTAGCTCTGCAAATGCCGAGGGTTGCCAGCCTCCAGGTAGTGGCTGGAGATCCCCCAGAATTACAACCGGTCTCCAGGCCACAGAAATCAGTTCACCTGGAGAAAATGGCTACTTTGGGAGGGGGGTGGACTCTATGGAGTTATGCCATGCCAAGGTCCTTTCCCTCCCCAAACCCCACTTTGTCCAGGTTTCTCCAGGTTTCACCCCCTAGATCTCCAGGAATTTCCCAACTTGGAGCTGGCAACCCTACAAATGCCCCTCCCTCAATGTGGCAATACTTGGTACTTAAAATTACATCAATCTATCTAATTCTCCACGTGGCCAAGTTAGTGGATTCTTAAATCCAGACATCAAAGCTGTGACCAGACAACAGGCCCTTTGTATGAAACTGAAACATACTCCAGGTTTGAAGAAAAATCTGAAATCGTAACTTCCCCAACAAAGTAACAAGCAGCTTTAAGAAACGAATGCCCTCAGTGACTGATTGATTACATTTGTAGCTCGCTCTCCTCACAAACGGGCTCAGAGCAGCTAATTTCAAAAATTACATTTACATTAAAATTGTATCACTGAAGTCACAATAAATAACAGTTCAGTCATAAAAACAATTTTAGATGGCAGCCCATTTTCCCCAGCCCCAGTAAAACTTCCATGGGGTGGGAGGTGAAGAACAGCAGCGGTCCACCAATGGAAAACCAGGGTAGGGGTTTCATTGCTAGGCAGCCACAACAATATTGCCAGCCTTCAAGCCTCGGTTTCTGCCAGTAAAAGGCAGGGGGGGCAGGGCCCTTTCCAGGGCTATTTTTGCCTTTAAGGAAGGGCTCACTGGGGCCAGACCCACCAGCAACTCCTGGGCGACTTGTTACAATGTGACCTGAATGACTTACCCACTAACGGCTGCTTGATACTAGTCAACAGCAGCCACCCCATGAAAGCCAGTGTGGTGTAATGGTTATCGTCTCAGTCTAGGGTCTGGGAGAATGGAAGCTCACGGGGTGAAAGGTTGGTTGGTTGGGGATGGGGATAAAGGGGGAAATGAGGTGCCCCCAAAAGGCCTTGAAGATTCCACACTGTGCAACTGGGCCGTGCCAGGCAGCTGGTACTGCACAACTGAGCCTGGTGTGGCCCAGTTTTTCCACAGAGAGGCTACCAGGGGGAGGGAAGGAGGAAAAGCAGAAGATGGAGGGAAGATAAAGGCAGGTTGGCTGATGGGAGGGAAGGAGAAAAGGAAGCAGGAAAGAAGATATTATATGGAGGCTAGCAAAGAAGGGAAGGAGGAAACAGTTGGCAGGGATATGAGATCCCCCTCTCCACAAGCCCTTGTAGATTCAGATTTATATCCAATTCTTCCCTGAAGGAACCTCAGGTAGGGAGTTATCCCAATATATTCTCACAGAACCTGGCACGGGAGGTTAAGCTAAGAGACAGTTACTGGAGCAAGGCCCAAACAGCTTCATATCTGAAGTCTTTCCAATCCAGGCCCACTTCATCACACCAATTATGGAGAACTCTGTTCTCATGAACATATGCGACCCACAGAAAAGGGGAAATCTGGCATTACTTTTCCCACCTTGCTTATTTTACTACAGAGTGATTAATTCTTATAACTGCCACATCATCAGATTCACCAAAATCAGCTATGTCAAGATATTGGTGCAAACCACTATCTACATTACAACTGGCTCAAACACAGGAATATATATGAGGCTGCCTTATACACTGAGCCCGGACCAATCGTCTACCTAGCCAAGTACTGTCTCGTCTGATCGGCAGCAGTTCTCCAAGGTATCGGGCAAAGACCTTTCCCTGCAGCTGCTACCTAACATCCTTTTTGGCATAAAGAACATTTTCCTACAGATTAATAGATGAATGACAATTCTAATAAATTTTACGAACTAGGGCTATTAGAAAAGTTTTTATCCAAAACTCTAAGTATTTCTGCTTTGAAATGCATCCACCCCAAAAGTTAAAAAGCAGAACGTTTTCAAAGGAAGTCACGTATTGCCAAGACTACAACAGCAAGACAGACCACTCACTATGTCCTTAAAAATAATTATGCTATTTAAAATATATTATGTTATCGTGTTACATAAAAATAGCTTCGCACAATGGCGGGCCATCCGAATTCAGCTGGGGAGCCTGCTCCGCTTTCAATCAAACGCTGCTGTGGCCAGCCAACCCTTCCTCTCCGGCCCAACAGCCCTTTCAAACACAGGCCTACCTTGCTGTACCAATTGAGGCAGGGCTGTACCACATCCGGATCATCGATGCCGTTAAGTTCAACATACCAGATGCTAAAATTGAAGCTGGGACCCCATGATAGCAGCGGAACTGGTGAAGGATAAAGAGAAGAAAAAAAGGACATCATGTACAAAGATGCTGACTGCTACGGACCTGGGGCGTCAGGCTTCGGTTTATCTGCCCCCACTGCTCACATCAGACTTATATACAAGCCTGGGACATTCAAGAAAAATGGACCTCAAACTGGATAAAGCCACGAGGGAAATAATACGGGCTTGCCTCTGTCTGGCACAATTCCACTGCACAGCCTCACTCGAAGAAAAGAGGCGCCAGAACACAGAAAAACCAAGTTAGGGGATATGAAAGGACTTTGGATCAAGCGGAGAGGAAGGAGCGGCAAGCTGTTAGTTAAGAACCAGGAGGAATGAGAAGAGACAATGTATAGGCCTGGGGGTGGAGCTGAGGGGTAATGCAATAATGTATACATTGCGCTGGTCTGCCTGCTTTTATGCCCCAATCCCAAGCATTTCTATGCTGGTGTTACATCCCAGGTACCTAGGTACAAATCAGCAATCAAAGCCATGGCATCACAGAGATTTCTGTGGTAAACAAGAAGCATCAGTGAAGAAGCCTCAGTCACCAGGAGTCGCATGGATGGAAGCTGGGTGTAAATCTCTGAAGCTGAACTCACTGAAAACGTCTGTTTAGCGAACTCTATTGCTCCTTGGAGGATCACATCCTTTGGAATATCCTCACAACCCAGAAGACAAAAAACGAAGGTCTTATAGTACAGAATACACCCGCATACATCCATGGCCTCCAACTTCCATCATCCTACCGCAAGCATCTTCCATAGTCGGATGGCTAAAGTCACCACGTGAGAGTCATCCAATGTCAATTTTCTCCTTATGTCCCTTCTCTCTGCTCATTCTCTCCTTGACCACTGCTTGCTCAAAAAGATGCTGCGTGTACCACCTAAAGAGATGTCCACAGTGCTTCTGTGGCAAAGGAAGGCACTAGAGCCCATGCCTGACAGCAAGTTATATCTTCGGCCTTGGAAACATTGCTCCATAATTCCAGAAGCAAAAGATGTGGCTGAGGTTACTCAGTGATAAGGGGAAAGCACTCTGCACGTGCTCAAGGCATTCACTACATATCTGAGAGCTAAACCTTGGGCGCTAAGTTAAACTCTGTTGGTGAAGGTCAACCCAAGAGCATACAAAATGTTGCATGAACTTAAATCTAAACATTCTTATGGATTTCAGAGGACGTTCTAAGATTCCCTTTTAGAAACACCATTAAGTTAATGGTGTCTCTTGGACAGCTAACTCTGTCAAGGAATTAATGTTTCTTCCATTAAAATATTACTAATTTCAAAGCACTTGACGTATCACACACACACACACACTTAAGCAATAAAAGATGTAGAATTTAAGAGTAAACATGGGGCAGTTGGAATAGAAATGAAACCTGTCTGAGAGCCGAGAGCATTTAGAATAATGTCCTGGCCGTACAACAGAGCTATCCCAGAGGTTCAACGAAATAATGGAGTCCTGACGACATGTGGAAGGTTCCATTGTAGTTGATCGTGCAAGTGACTGGAGGCACCGGGCCATCATTTTTTATTGAGGCAATTATACTTCTGACACCACCCCTCTGATCACTGTGAATAAAGCACTGCTGTTGCCTAAGGAAGGGACCACTGACCCTGCCTGCCTTGGCCAAGTTCCCAGTTTTGGTCGTTAGCACTGCCAAGATCCAAAAACGGAAGCTTGGTGTTTGAAAAAAGTTGCCTATCAATCGGCAAGGGGCAATCCAGTTAATAAACTATAACTATGTTCTCTCACCCACAAGAACCCTTGGACTCATTTTAATTTTATGGAGGGGACTCCAGCTGGCCCGCTGCTATCAATCTTCCCCGGCGGTGCACAGACATAGAAGCAAGCTAGAGATGTAAGAGAGGGTATTCTCAGTACATCCTCAGGTAACATGGGGCAACAAGACCCAACTCAAGTGCTCCATGTGAACTGACTGTGCCCCCCTGGGCAACCTCCAGGGGCGCACAATCAGTTCACTGTAAGCCGTGGAGTTCTGCCAGAATTACAACTGATCTCCAGGCCACAAAAATCAGTTCCCTTGAAGGAAATGGCTACTTCCAAGGGCAAACTATATGACGTAACATCCCAACTGAGCTCCCTCCCCAAACTCCATCCTCTCCAGATACCATCCCCAATCTCCAGGAATTTCCCATGCTAGAGCTGGCAACTCTACCCAGGCAGCACATCCCAGAACCACCTACTGCATATGCAGGTTTCCTTGGCAGACAAGCCAATGCAGAAAGGGCTCGCCAAGAGAAGACCTCCTGATCTAAGAGAGGAGCCTGGCTCTAAATGACGTCAGCTCGACATTCTAGCCAAAGTCCAGGCTAGGGTTGCCAGGCCCCCTCAACCGCCGGGCGGGGAACTGGGGCCCAGCACTTACCTTGGGGGACAGGGAGTGCACGTGCCTCATCACGCAGCCCCTGGGAGCATGTCCAGGCTACCCAGGGGCTCAAAACGGGCCCGGTCGGTGCTGAAACAGACCCGTTTTTGAGGTGCTGTGGAGCGCAGGAGTGCTTCTGCGCTCTGCAGTGCCTCAAAACGGGCCCATTTCAGTGTGCATTGGGCCTGTTTTTGAGGCACTGCAGAGTGCAGGAGCGCTCCTGCGCTCCACAGCACCTGAAAACGGGACTGATCCGTGGCAGAACGGGCCTGTTTTCAGGCAATGTGGAGCACAAAAATGCTCCTCTGCTCCACAGTGCCTCAAAACGGGACCGGTTCACACTGAAATGGGCCCGTTTTGGGGCTCAGTGGAGCGCTCTGCGGAACGTTTTGGGGCTCTGCGGAGTGCCTCAAAACGGGCCCAATTCTCACTGAAACGGGCCTGTTTTGGGGCTCTGCGGAGCACAGGGGCTCTGCAGAGCGCAAGAGCACTCCTGTGCTCCGCAGCAGCCCCGATCCGGGCCAAAACAGGCCCAATCCCAGTGGCTGCTGCGCACGGGAGCGTGCAGCGCCGCAGGGGAGCCCACAGGGAAGGTGCCCCCCCTGCCGGTTAGGTAAGTGGGGGCAGGGGTGGGGGCGAGGGATCCTTCGCCCCCACTTGGGGTCTGGTCCAAGCACATACGGGTTATCATGCAGACTGCTACAAAAAAATCTTCCTGATATATCATTAGCATTTGATGCCATGCATCAGAGGATTTCATTCTGCAAGAGTGCCCCAGTCAGAACATTTTAATTTTCTGTTCAGAATACATTCAGCACAAGGGAGGGCTCAATGGCAGAGCATCTGCTTTGCATGCAGAAAGTCCCAGGTTCAATTCCCAGCATGCCCAGTTATTTATTTAAAATATTTTTAAACCTGCCTTTCTTCCAGCACAGCTGCAATCCAAGACGAGCAAGAACGCAACCAGTTATTACAACAACAATAAAAAATAATCCTAAAAATATCCTTAAAATAATAAATAAGCAACCAGCCACACCCTAACCCTTGGGCAATTATAACAATCATGCGAAGAGCAACTCAGTCCATGCCAAACGCCCTCCTAAACAATACAGCTTCTCCGAAAGGAAAGTAAGGGAGACACCTGCCTCCTTTGCCAGGACAGATCTTTCCAGAGGACAGGGGTAGCAATAGCAAAAAGTCTGTGAAATGGTAGGATGTATGCTGGCCAGGCACAGGGCAGCCGAATGTCCCATTGGGCCTTAGGGACAGGGCCAAACTATCACATCAATTAAGTGGGCCCTGGATCACACAGGGCTTTGAAGCTCCCTGAATTGGATCCCAAGACGAATTGGTAACCAGAAAAGGAGACTCAGAATAGATGCCATATGTTCCCTACAGCCAGCACCAGATCAGACCTTTGGGTTGGGCAGTCACTTGTCATGAGATCAGTCAAAACTATCAGATAGAGCTCCCTTTTTCAGGAAGCTCTGATTATCGAAAGCTTACACTCTGAAAATCTTCTTGGTCTCTAAGGTGCCACTGGACTCAAATTCTGCTGCATCTACGCTGTTCTACTGCGGACCAACACGGCTCCTCGCCTAAACTAACGATCAGGTAACGGCAGATGTGAAAGACCTTTACTTGTAGCCCTGGAGAGCTGCTTCCAGAGTATACAGTAACGACCTTGACGGAATTATGATCCGACTCAATGCAAGGCAGCTTCATGTTTGTTCTCTGGCATCCAGGGCCAAGTAAAACTGGTTGATGTGCCAAGGCTTCTCCAAAGGAACCCTGGGAATTGTGGTTTTCAGAGAAACGTTAATACTTCTAAGAGACTTCCATCACCAAGTGACAATTCCCAAGACAATGGAGAAGGGAGGCCAAAGATCACGACAAATGAACTGCTTGACACAAAGAGAAAGCGCCTGCAATGCACTTCAGGCGTCCAACACAATTTTCCTTGTACAGGTACTAAAGCAACGCGTGGCTCTTGATAACTGCATAGGCTCCACAGAAAGAGAATCATAACAGAAATGAGACGATCTCATTGACAAGACCTGGTAATTGAAAAAATTAAAAGCATGCTTTTAAAGTTGCAGACATGGGCAGTAAGAACAGCTGCTCTGGCCAGTCGCTGAAAAGGAACTGTTTTCCCCTGGCAAGTGGCTAACGAAAAGGGCATTTCCTCCATCAGAATATTTTAGACCTCACAGCACAGAGCCAGAGCTAAAAGAACACAGACGGAAGCAGTTCTTCAGTGCCGAGTTCTCAATACAGCCCACGTGCGACACATAAACAGCGCACAGGCTGCACAGTGAAAATTTCCAGCTTCTAAACCCTTTCAGAACGCAAGAAATCGTGGGGACCTTCAAGCTGTGACAAAAATGCCTCCCTCCTCGCCTTCCATCTTGAATGCACAGAACTGCTAAGGCAGAACCTTCTCTCCCTTCGATACATTAAAGCTTCCTTCCCTTCGACCGAGCCACCCTCTCTATGGCCGCTTCACCCAGATATCAGAGTGCAAATTCGTTAAGCGTAATAAAACGAGAGCTGCCCTGAGGGATCGGATAAAGGTTCCTCTAGCCAGGCAGCCCGCATCCAACGAGAGCCATATAAATAGTGTGCTTTCTGAAGGCATCTATTCTTTTATTTACTTCACTTCTAGGCACCTTTCTCTCCAAGTGGGGACCCACAGCAGTTTACGTCATTCTTCTCTCTTCCGTTTTATCCTCACAACAACCTTGCGAGGTAAGTTAGGTGAATGTGACTGGCCCAAGGTCACCCGGCAAGCTACCACGGCAGAGTGGGGATTTGAATCTGGGTCTCGCAAATCCAACACCATAGTGGCTTTTCAAGCAACAGCTGTCCCTGCTTACCTTCCGTATCAAGTATTCAGAAGTATACTGTCTCTAAATACAGTCATCTGGCATCTACCTGGGACAGCTTTAGGCACCAAGCCAAAATGATCGCTGTGATCAATAAGATGGTGACTGCGTGGATTTTATAGCACAGTGGCAGCTAGGCATTCTGGCACTAAACCCTGATTTATATTTGAATATAATAAAGGTTACTGGTGATGGCTAAAAAAGGACTCATAGGAGTAGCGATTTCCTCTGGAAAAGAGGGTTCCTTTGGGGATTATGTTGTTCTGGAGAGAGAACCCCCCCCCCACGCAAATATTTCACGTCCAACCAATCTGGTATAACTTATAACACTGAACTTTACACGCTGTTGCTTCCCCATTATTTTTATTTAAGCTTTGCTTGTCATAGTACAGTAGAAAGCGAGGATATGCTTATCTAAAAGGAGGGGAACCAATCTGTTGTGCTAGTCCATAGGCTTGTATCCCACCATTCCACTCAGCAAAGTTTGATGCTTTCCTCCAATTTAAGTGGCTCTTCTGCCAGAAGACATGGCTCCATACACAGAGGGGCAGGGGCGACATGCAACAGAGGGATCGAGATCATGCTGGTTTGGATAGCTCTATAAACCGGATGCCGCTGAACAGGGGGCTATGCCTATTGAAACCAATGCGCATAATCAGTTCCACTCCCATTCTGGGGCAATCACTCAGATCGGGCCTAGGTATGCCAGCCAGCCCCCCGCCCCATCTGAATGCAACATCCAGTGCACAGGCATCAGACAAACTGGCGTTACCCAGATTCAATCTCACATCTCAGTGCTACACGGAGACACATCCACAGTTATCCTGGATAAATTCTGTGGGAAAGCTGTGCCTGTCCTCCAGGCCTGAACAAAAATGATGTTACTGGGAGTTAAACAGGAGCTTACGCCTTTCTTATCAACTGTGTGCGTCCCTATGAAATCCTAATGTTAAGGCTCTTAAGATTTGGGACCAGGGTCCTTAGAGGGCCTTTTACACTCACACAAGCCCGCCAGTCCATCAATTAAGATCTTCAGAGGCCTGTTTTATATGCTCCTCTTCAGAGGTTATGTGCGTGTTCACTGGGGACTGAGCTTTCTCAGCCATGGAGCTTCATTTCTGAATCCCTTCCCCACAGCTGCTCATCTGGCACCTACCTGGGATAGCTTTAGGCACCAAGCCAAAAAAAAAAAAAAGAAGGCACATTATTCCCCTGGGCTTTTGAGTTTACTGATGCCTGGTGATAAATTAATTTAAAAGCACAGGTTTGGACGGCAGGAGAGGGGGGCGCACATGAAGGTTCTAAAATAAGATGTGTATTAATGAGCGGGATATGCAAGGAATTGTTTTGTTTGTTTTTAAAGTGTGGCTGGTCATCTCCCATTCCAGTTCTTTTATAACAAAGCTGATCTAATTGATGAATGAGCTCAGGTTAGCAAGCACTTGCCAGCTCGTAATATTTAACAGGCGGCAAGAGGCAGGGCCACCCAAAGACCATGACGCAATGCAAACCAAATGTCCTTGTCCGATTAAACAAATTTAATTCCCTTAAACCCAGAGATGGCTATCCAGCCCTGTTTTGTTCTGCCTGCCCTCGTTATATCCCAGAGATTCCAAGAAATGTTATCCATTTGAAAGATTTCTCCCCTCTAGCCTGGGAGGGCCAACAATTAGCAGTTTGGTTCTTGTGGTTATGAAAGTGGAGCTTCTACTGACACTAATTGTCTTCGGCCAGTGATACTCGCTCAGTGGCTCGGGAACCAAATGTGGCTCTTTGACATGCCACCCGTGGCTCTTCTGGGTGCTATCCTCAACATGGTGCCTGCCCCACGTTTCAGGGAAGTGGGCAAGACCCTTGCTCGGTGCACTTTGTAGTTGGCAGCTGGTTCCCAACTTGAAACAGCTGCCAACGGAGGACTGGGTAAGCTGTGAGCCTCCCTGAGGCTCAGACCAGGAATGGAAATAAAGGTGGCCCTTCTGATTGATGGTCATTGCAAACGTGGCTCTCTGTGCGCTTTGGAATGAGTATCGGTGCCTTAGGCTAAGAAGCAAACTCTCACCAATCTATCAAAAGGCAGGTATATTGCACGGAATAAAGAGAAATTGTTAGCAGTAACAACAGTAGCAATTCTATGGAGTTTTTCCTTTACGCTCTTCAAGCATCTTAGCTCTCTTTCTCAACAGCATTCCAGGAAGCAGCAGAGGAGCAGTTCTAACCTTTTAAGAAGCCCTAAAGGGTTCAAAGCTTTTCTTACACTGGAGCCCACCTCCACCTCTCTTTTGGCTCACAGCCATGTTGCCAATCAGCCAAGAAAGGTCAACCCTTAGGCACACAGACATGATCATAGGACAGGCACTCAGGGTAGCTTATGTTGACCGAAACCCTCTGTCACTTTAATCCTTCTATCTAATAGTCCACTGGAGCAAAAAAAAAAATCTGCAAAACTAGTCCACTTGGTGTAGTGGCAGGACTCTAATCTGGAGAAACGGGTTTGATTCCCCGCTCCTCCGCTTGAAGCCAGCTGGGTGACCCTGGGCCAGCCACAGCTCTCTCAGAGCGCTCTCAGCCCCACCCACCTCACAGGGTGATTGTTGTGGAGATAATAATAACCTACTTTGTAAACTGCTCTCAGCGGGCGTTAAGTTGTCCTGAAGGATGTTATATAAATTGAATGTTGTTGTTGTTGTTGTTGTTGTTGTTGTTATTTTTAAAATCTGCTAAATAAAAATTCTGCAAAAAGCCTGCAAAATTGGTAAAACCCAGTGACTGCTCCCAAGTTTAAGGGAGAAGTTTGAAAATCAGGATGGTAAGAGTGATGTTGGTCTATGTACAGTGTTATGCCAATATAGATTAAGATCATATGCCAATAATCAATACTGAACAATACTAGGCCTAGCTTCCATACTCTCTAGATGAACTTTTAAACTTTACATGAGCTTTCAGTGTATTTTTTCTATGTGTAAGGTAATTCAACAGGTGTGCTTTCATCCTTTGACAATTAATTAAAATAGTGGACTCTACCGAGATTGATGTTCCTCTATCAGAGATTCAACCAATGGTGATCGCCCAACTTAACTTTTCTTGACACTTGTCAGAGATTTATAGTATTTTCCTGCAGTACAGATAATGACATAATTTTTTAACTAATTGGAAGGCTGTACTATGAAATTATGAATATTCAGTGAAGTGTCAAACCAATCAATATTTGTTTGTGCTATCATGTGAATAGACCCTAAATATTTGCATATGATTAGGTATATAATTGCAAACACAGAAAGAATAAGCAGGGTACTGATGGAAGAGATCTCTTGGGAGAATCTAGGTGAGAAACTATTTCTACCTATGTATTTCATAGAAACTTTGAGCAATGTTAAACTTAGGACTTAATAAGAAATGTTAGTGAACCTATTTCTTATTGCCTTTCTATGTTCTGTTGTTATAGGATTCATATTAATAGCCATTTATATTTTGATTGCTTGCTTCATTAAAAAAACTAGGGTGTATTTTCAATAAAGTGAAATAAACTCTAGATTGGTGTCTGTGTGTTTGATGGGGAGTTGCAAAGCAATATTGAACCCTATATAAATAAATGTACTGATAAACAGCTGGTTCAAAGAACTTATCTGTTTGACAGGTCTAAAGACTAACTGCTTTCTGCTTCCCCGGAGAGAGATCCATCTTTCTCTTGGCAAGTTGAAACTTGGTTTTAGACACGGGAACTGACTCGTTACAACAGAAAATGCATAGGGCTTGGAGACAACATGGAGGCCTTCCTGGATTTGTCCAGGCAGTCCTTTGGTGCCCCTGCCTACCATCTGCAGGTTTGTGTGCCCAGTGCTTAGCAGAGGGCACTAAGTTCTTCCGCTGTTTTGCCAAAGCACAGTACTCGATGTGTCAGTGATGTGCAGAACTGCCTCAGCAGCTTAGACAGTGAAGGCAACAGTAAACATCTCAAGGTGGTAGCGAGTGAAATAGAAGTGCCATGTCCCCTCCTCAATAGGGAGGGGACACAGCTCAGTGGTAGGGCATCTACTTTACATGCAGAAGGTCCCAGGATCAACCCTTGGCATCTCCAGGTAAAAGGATCAAGTAGTAGGCAATGTGAAAGATCTCTGCCTAAGACCTTTGGATGGCGACTGCCAATCTGAGTAGACAATAGTGGCTCTGATAGACTGATGGTCTGATTCAGACTGGAAGAGAGAAACCTTGCTTGAGCTGTACCGCTTCAGACCGCAGGCAGAGGCTCACTGAACTGAACGCTCATCCATACACAAAACTGACACACTAGACCAGGGGTCCCCAATTTTTTTAAACATGTGAGCACCTTTGGAATTCTGATACACAGTGGTGGGCGCAACCAATCAGATCTCCAATGGCCAATTAGAAGCTCTTCTGAGCAGGAGCCCCAACTGGCCCCGTCCACTTTTAAAAAACATTTGGTGAGTGCCAGGAAAGGTGTTGGTGAGCACCATGGTACCCTCAAGCACCATGCTAGGGAACTCTGTCTTCTACTTGGCATGCTGATTTTCTATATGGAGCAAATTTTGGGATAGAGCAGTATTCAATCATGTGACTGAAGACTGCAGTCTGAAGTGGTACAGACCAGGATTTAAAAAAAAAAAAGCTAACCTCATTTCCTACTTGTACTAACTAGGCCTAAGACTACATGCTGTTTCTCAGAGAGAATTCCACTCAACGTTAACAAAAAGACCAACTGCCATCTTTAAAAAAAAAAAAAAGATTAATACTGGTGTTTGGATAAGGTATGGAAATTACATAAATTAACGAAGAGGAATTAAGAGGGTCTAATACCAGGGGGTAAAGGTATAAGTGGTCCATCTAACGCAGCATCCTGTTTCTCACAGTGGTCAACCACTCGCCCAGGGGGGCCAACCAACAGGGCATGGAGGCCAAGGCCTTTGCCTCCTGCTGTCTCTGTATGCCCTGACCTGAATAGCTTGCGCAAGCCCGATCTCGTCAGATCTCAGAAGCTAAGCAGGGTCGGCCTTGGTCAGTAATTGGATGGGAGACCTCCGACAAAGACCAGAGTTGCCGAGGCAGGCAATGGCAAACCCCTCTGTTCGTCTCTTGCCATGAAACACCCACCAGGGGTCACCGTTAGTCAGCTATGATTTGACAGCACCACCACTGCCTCTGTACAGGGAAGTTTCCTTTTCTCAGCATGGCTAGTAGCCATTGACAGACCTATCCTCCATGCACCTATGGGATTCAGTGGGAAGCCCAATTCAGCAGGTGTTATCTGTGTTCCAACAGCCACCAAGGCACGGCCATGAAAGAAGGCCTCAAATATAAAAAGGGCTTGTATCTTCAGTCATGGCTTTAAATTTCTGCTTCACAATGCATTCCAAGAGCAATTTCAAGCAGCACAGCCTAGGAGAAGGCAGCATCACAGGTTCCGGGGTTGCGCGCTTTCCTCCACCGGGCTTAGCTGTTCTGGGATTAACAGCTTTTCAACTAAAAGTCAAACATCTCCCTACACCACGTTCTGTCGCTAGTAATGCTGTTCTGATCAAGCGCATCTTGCAAAAAAATATCCCTGGGAAATATTACCGATAAAAGCCATTTCATTTTAAAGACTTGTGCTGCTAAATTCAGGTTTGGGGTCAGAAGCATTCTTTCCAAATGCTTTCCTAGCTCAGCCCTGCTAAATCTCGGCTTTATGCAAAACACTTGCACACGGTAAAATTCATCTGGGAGAATAATCTGTATTTCTTTATCACAGCAGGTTCAGACACACCAAAGACATTTAAGCTGTTTACAAACACAAGCTATCCTATTTCATTTAGACAGCAAGTTAAACGGCTGGGGAAATGTTTCAAAACTAGTATCTTATACATAGGAAACTACAGACAGCTCTATGGGACAGAATAATCTCCTGGTGACCTTCTCTGCCCCTCCTCTTGCTTTTTGTCTCTCCCCTATCCTTCCACATAAACACACAAAGGGTTAGCTGTTCTCTGTCCATGCATAGCTGTTCTCCAGTTAATTTCCAAAACGCAAGGCTAACTTAACTGGGAGCTACTGACCTCAAAGCCAGAGTATTAAATATCAGGTGTGGACACTGTTACTTAGATGTGAGGGACAAACAATTTGTAGAACAAAATTCTAGTCCAGTAGCACCTTAAAGACCAACATAATTTTCCAGGGTATTTCCAGGAACCCCTCTAATATTGTAATAGTAACAAAAACAACATCATCATCATTCGATTTGTATACCGCCCTTCCGGACAACTTAATGCCCACTCAGAGCGGTTTACAAAGCATGTTATCATTATCCCCACAACAAAACATCCTGTGAGGTGGGTGAAGCGGAGAGAGCTCCAGAGAAGTGTGACTAGCCCAAGATCACCCAGCTGGCTTCAAGAGGAGGAGTGGGGAATCAAACCCGGCTCTCCAGATTAGAGTCCCGCGCTCATAACCACTACACCAAATTGGCTCTCACGAGCTAGCCCAGTGACTCAAAGGGCTCCAAGGAAGAGCCTGAGAAGCCAAGGACAGGGAAACAGCAAGACCAGTAGGATCTGGAAGGGCTTGGTGCTACAGAGGCACCTGATGAACATGCTCCGGCAGTGCCAGAGGCCACTCTGCCAGAGCCTGCAAGAGAGATCTTGCCACCAGTCTCTGAGAGCCAGTTTGGTGTAGAGGTTAAGAGCAGCAGGCCTCTAATCTGGAGAGCCAGGTTTGATGCCCTACTCCTCCAGATGAAGCCAGCTGGGTGACCTTGGGTCAGTCACAGCTCTCTCGGAGCTCTCACAGCCCCACCCATCTCACAGGTTGATTGTCATGAGGATAATAATAACACACTTTGTAAACCACTCTGAGTGGGTGTTAAGTTGTCCTGAAGGGTGGTTATTGTTGTTGTTATTACCTCCAGGCCTCCACCAAGCAGGGTAAGAACCTGGGCCCACAGCCCCCCAGAACCCACTATCATGCCACAAGTGTGGCCCGGTAGAAGGCTCAGGCAGAGGCAGCACAAAGGAGGCTAAGTGCCAGACTGGCAGCATGCATGCCCAGCCTGGATCCAGAACAGTGTTCTGAGAGCAGTACTTCTTTGCAGGATCCTGACCAAAACCCAGCACAGTCTCAGAAGCCTCAGCACCTGCCAGCGAATGCAACTGAGCCATATTAACAGGTGTAAGGTTTTTTAAATCAGAGCTTTATACTATGGAAAATGGTGTTGGTCTTTATGGTGCCGCTATGCCACTGTGCTCAAATTTTGTTCTACAGCTACAGACCAACACAACTGTGTAAAGTGTCATCAAGTCACAGCTGACTTATGGCAACCCTGTACGACTTTAAAGGCAAGAGATGAACAGAGGCGATTTGTCATTGTCTGCCTCTGAGTAGCGACCCTGGACCTCCTTGGCAGTCCCCCACCCAAGTACTAACTAGAGATGGGCACGAATCGAATTACGACCCAAAAAAACGCACGAACCATCGTTCGTGGAAGCTTGTTTCCACAAACTTCCACGAACTGGTCTACTGGTTCATTTGGGTCGTAAAGGGGCAATTTAAATGGCCATTTCCCCAGGGAAATGGCCATATAAACTTCTCCTGTGGCTTGCAAGCAGCAGATCCCTTTAAACTGCTCAAATCCCAGCCCCCACCCCCACAGCCCCAGCCCCACACTTACCTTGCCCAGCATCCTCCTGCGAGGGGCGGAAAGGCTGTTTTCAGCCTCTTCTGCTGCCCTGTGGGCCCACAGGGCAGCAGAGGAGGCCAAAAACGGCCTTCCTGCCCCTCAAATGGCCGCCGCAGCCATTTAAACCGCAAGAACTGGTTCGTAAACTGGCCCCAGTTCGTGTCAGTTCATGGTTCGTGAAAACCCACAAACCTCATGGTTCGGTTTTTTTGTGGTTTGTGCCCACCTCTATTACTAACAAGGGCTGACCCTGTTTAGCTTTTGAGATCTGGCGAGATCAGGCTAGCTTACTCCATCCAGGTCTGGATCTAATACGGCTACCCACCTGAAACAATTTTCAGGCTCAAAAGTGCTAAATTAGATTGCCTGCTGAGTCCCAACAATTCCCACCACCACCCCAGCCACAAGGTTCAGCCGTCTGTAATCAGCCAATGCCATCGAATGCAACAAGAAAGGGATTCTCCAGGACTGCAAGATGTTTATGGGCCCGTAACCAAACTGCCATTTGCCAATTATATCCTAAAGCCTAGAGAAAGATGGTGCAGACCCTGGAACCCCAGTGGAATTTGCTCCAGCCAAACTGCACCAGCTGCAGATTATTTCAAAACTTCTTCAGTAATATCCTGAAGCACTGTGCAATACCCGCTGCAAAGTCTCAAGATTTCAGAGAGATCTGATTTCTTCAAACCCCTACTGGCTGGCTAAGCAGGCTGAAGTGCAGGTGATAGAACAAGGTCATCACAAGCACAAATACAGACAATAGAGACCTGATAACACAAATGCTGGAAAAATATATTTACCTATCTTAATAAACCGACAGGGGAACATCTGCTCATCAATTTTATGCTTCAAGGTGAAGGTTTCTTTGTTGTAATCATTCTTTAAGCCACTGTAGGGGGGAGAAAAACAAAGATATTAAGTTTTATCAAAGACTTTAGAGCTAATGAGTAGATACATTTCATGTTGCTTCTAACTCTAAGCGCACAGGTGGGATAAGTGCCTCCCAGAGAAAATTTTAGTAGGGAAAAAGAATCAAAGAGGTGCCAAGTCCCCTGATAATTAGGACCACCAAAATGCTTCACTGTGTACACACTTCCCCCAGTTTTTAAATTAGATTAAGACAGAGTCTGAACATTAACTTCTGTGAAAAAAAGAACTTTCAACCTGCGTATTGTATGGTTTTTACTTGGATTGCATGCCATAAAAGGGAAGGATGGAAACCCACAGGGCCTAAGCTAGGACCTTTCCAGGGCTCCCTGCCCACGTTGGAAATCAGCATACTCTGGCCTTCTTCAGAAGACCAAAACTGTGCACTCCCGTTGTCTGAAATCGGGTGGGTGGTAACCAGAGAAAAGGTCTTCTCTTAAGCGATGCTCAGGTTTAAGCACTTCTTCCCCAAGGGGGAATTTTTTACTTTTCAGATAACAGCATTGATGCTGTTCTTTTAACTGAGCCTCGGAAGGAGAAGAAAAACAGCTGCGCTTGCTTCTTGCTGCTTGGCGGTTACTTCAAGCTTCCAGCTCATTGTTTGTAAATTATGCTTAGCTGTCACTGTCTTTTTAATTCCTCCCCCCTTTTAAAATCTTTATTTGTAAGCTGCGTTGTGGATTTTTTTTTTTTAAGGAAAAGGCAGCATTGTCGAAGGCTATCACGGCCGGAGAACGATGGTTGTTGGGGGTTTTCCGGGCTGTATTGCCGTGGTCTTGGCATTGTAGTTCCTGACGTTTCGCCAGCAGCTGTGGCTGGCCTCTTCAGAGGTGTAGCACCAAAAGACAGAGATCTCTCAGTGTCACAGTGTGGAAAAGATGTTGGCAGGTCATTTATATCTACTCAGGAGGGGTGGGGTTGAGCTGAGTCATCCTGTAAGAGTTTCCCAGGGTGTGGAACGCTAATGGCGGGAGGCTTCACTGTATCCTGAGGAGGTTCTTTTGCATATGGATTGGAGCTTGATGTGCTAATCTTCTCTGCAGGGCTATTGTCTACTCTACAATAACACTCTACACCCAATGTAATACTGTGCACTTGTCTTTGCTGAATTGCACCCTATTCACCGCTGTCCACTTCTCCAGAGTATTCAGGTCTTGTTGAATTTTAATTCTATCTTCTTGGGTGTTTGCTACTCCTCCCAATTTGGTATCATCAGCAAATTTAATGAGCAGCCCTTCCACTCCGTATTCGTATTACTAAAGAGCCATGCTCAGGGTAATGGGACTCGGTCTTGGGAACGGTCAGCAAAACAATGAGCTGTCCGGGGTACTGATGAAGCTCAGTTTCTTCTCCAAAACTGGGACAATAGCTGGGTTGAATCAGAGACTTCCCTGTCCAAATCTAAAAAGGCTTCCTTCCAGTGTGGCTGGAAAAGCACCACTGAACCACCGTTAAAGATCTGGGCACGTAAACAAGGGCCCAGTCCAGTGGCACAATTCTTGTCAACGGCTCTGAGTGAAACAGCAAAAGCACAAGTCAAGCAGAAGTGGAAGTCACCTTGGCACGGAACACACATGGTTCTAATAATCGCACAATGGAAAGGACACGGTGAACATTCTCGGACACACGGAACGCCATTCTTACCTAGACAAGAGATCTGTCATGTTTTCTTCATTCATCCCACCAAAAACTTTAAACTTCTTTAAATTGCAGACGTGGGTCTTCTCGTATTTTCCAAATGTGATACTTTGAACTATGGCAGGTCTTTCAAGTTTCAAGATCAGATACTAGGAAAGGAAAAAGAAACAGGATGTGGGTCCCTCTCCTCACTTCCTTTTCATCCCAAGGGGGAAAAAAGCCCAAACCTAAAATGAATTTGGTAACCAAGAGGAGGAGAAAAAGCAAGCCAAAATAAACGAAACGGTAAGATAAATGCTAAACCCCCAAACTCAGGTGGTGACAATTACCTTCTGACAATGCACATTACATCATTTCTTACGCCTCCCTCCCTCTAGTACATTTGACGTTCTGTACAGATCTTTTTTTTCTTTTTGGTTTTTTACTGGGAATTTCGATATAGATTGCCATTACAAGAGCAGAACGATAATGAGGTGACATTTCATGAATTCAGCCTCGCTGGAAACCTTACTGGCAAGACATTAAGCGTCAAAAATAATCTTTACAACCCTCAGATGTGCAAATCAGTGCCAAGCATGCACAGGCGCCAAGTTTGTTCGCAGGCACACACTCGACTATGTGGTGGCCATAATGGGTAAAACAGTGCAACCGGTCTCTTGGCTGGAGACTAACGCCTGACATTTCTAAAGGGACCAGCTGATATGATGAATCAGAGTGTATCAAGCTAAGAGACGTACAACTTACAAAAAGCAATGCAAACATTACATTTAGAGGGGAGACGTCTGTGCACTACACCATGTACTACAAGACATGCCAAACCCCACTTGGTTCTGCAGGTACACAAGTGGCATTCCGCTGCTCCTTGACCAGTATTTTTGCTAAGATTTTGTCTAAGAACTGTATGTTAAGAAATGTTATTCCTTTGAGGAAGCATCCAATCACCATTGAGCCGAACAGCACTTGGCACAACCATCCTCCAAATATACCTAAGTCCTTCGGGATGCTCTACTAACGCAAAGTTACATAATATTCTCATGATGGCAGGAATGTATCAGCATTGCACTGTCGAATAGCACAAAGAGGGAACTTGTGCCAAAAGGAACTACTGAAAGACCATCTGGTAAACACATGGGAGCAGCATAGAACATGATTGTTTAGCTGGTTATTTTTAGCCTGACTACTACCATTAAGAAATTTTTTAAAAACCTTAAAGTTCAGAGATGTGTTTTGTTCACAATGAATGCTGAAGACAAGCAAGGTGCCAACAGACTGTGCCACAGAAGTCAGAATTAACATCTCCCATGCTAACGCTCGTAGCACTTTCAGCCCCCAGCATCAGAGCTAATTTGCACTTTGAGAAGCACAGAAGTCACAGAAACATACCTAGTCAACTCAGATCAGAATCGGGCATCTTGCTCTCTCTCTGCAGCCAGTGGAAATTCAGCAAAAGATCACATGAGGCAGGGCCTTTTTGGTAGTGGTGCCTCATCTTCAGAAAGGTTTGTTTATCACATATTTAATTTCACGAAGGGCTCTAGATCCAGAGGAGTTAGCCGTGTTAGTCTGTAGCAGCAAAATTGTAAAGAGTCCAGTAGCACCTTTAAGACTAACCAACTTTATTGTAGCGTAAGCTTTCGAGAACCACAGCTCTTTATGCATGCATCTGACAAAGAGAGCTGTGGCTCTCAAAAGCTTGTTACCATAATGTTGGTTAGTCTCAAAGGTGCTACTGGACTCTTTACTAAGGGCTCTGGAAAAGTGAGAACCACATAACATAACGTCCTGAGATACGATGCTACTGAGATACCCTCAGAGTCTGCAGGATGGTTTTTTAATCATTTGGTTTTTTTTTTAATTTTACCTGCTTTTGTTAAAATTGTTTCATGGCATGTTTTATATCGCCGCTAACCACTAAGGCTCCTGACAGGCAGGAATAGGAAAGAAAGAAATTAAATTAAATAAAACATTTCTCCCGCCATGTGGCTCCTATGCCATCCTTGGGGGTGGAGGGAGTAACTGGTGATAAGCTGCAAAACTCCGAGTTATTCAGCTACCTAAAAGGTCCTACGGTACTGAGGAAGCACAGATAGCTTTCACAAAACAATGTGTTTGGCCTGCTCACAGTTTTTTAGCCATCACTCTTCCACTGTGTCTGCTTTGGGCCTAGGGCCTCTCTCCTGCCCCTCCCACAAACATGATCAATCAGGCCTTTCCTATCTTCCTTCAGCCCTTCATGGCCTCTGCAACACATATGCAGTGTCTGGAGAGGACGGCTTCATGGTGGAGAAGAAATGCCTCTCCTTTGCCAAGGCCACAGGGACTTCGGATGCCTGGGATCTCTCTCTCTCTCTCTCGTGTAAGAACCCTCTCTAAGGAGAATTATCTTGCCCCCACCCCAGCATGAACAAGTGTTCTAATGTGCTTACCAGAGCTGTAGCCTGCAACCTTTGCAGACCTGGGGATCCACCACTAACTCCCTAGGCAGCCGCCTGGGCCCCCCTTAGCAGCAAGCACATGACATCATAGTCATATGACAAGTCATCATAGTCATACGACAAGACAAGAACAAAGTTATGATCTCACTGGGTGTCAAGGCCAGTGCAGCAGACCACATGAAACAGGGACCAGAAACACAAGCTGATCACCAAGAGAAATGCTGCTATGATGAACAAGCCGAGGGTTAGAGCCATGGAGGAATCATCTCCACCGCCGGGATGCCTTGTCACAACAACCTGCTGTGCGGCTGAAGCTGCATATAAAGAGAGGGAAGAGGCATAGCACCGTTGCTCTCTGCACATGCTCACTAGCAGTAGGTCCTTCCAAGCAAATTGGCAGTTCCATAGGGGTCCATGATCCAGCAAGTGGGGCTCCACAACCCACCGGAGGGTCCCAATCCATGGGGTAAAGACCACTATGCCATGTGAACATGCAGAATCTAAGATGACTCACCACCAATATTTGGGAGGGCTATTTACCACTCTCCTGCATGTCCACAGGACCCTTCAACACACTGATTCTTGCATCAGACTACTTTGCTCCACAGTATGAGGGCTAAACAGCGACACTCGACAATAAAAACCCACAATGCATAGGTATTATTAGATGCCAGTCACAACTGAAATACAAAAAAACCTCGTAATTTAACCCTAACCAATCAAAGCAGGCTTGCAATAGCAGAGGTAGAACTAAAACAGTTACCTGAGGAGGGTAGTTGCTTTCAGAAGACCACCGCGAAGATTGATCGTTGGGCTTGTCCACTAAAATATTTCTAAAAAATACACAGAAAAAGAATTCAGGGCATTAGTTTCATTTTTCAAATTCCACTCAGGCAACAGCACAGCTCCAGTGGAGAGAGCCCATTTTCCTCCTGCAAGTTTCTCCTCATTTCAAAGTGTTTCGCACATACTATCCCTTGAACAGCACAAAGAGCCCACTTCTTCTCTGAACCCTGAACGTGTACCAAAAAGAATAGACAGGGCTGTGCTACAAGGATTAATAAGCCAACTCTGCTTAAGGGGCCCTTCAGATATGCCTAATCCATTCCCAGCTGGATTTGAGTCCAGTGGTACCTTAGACACCAACAAGATTTTCAGGGTGTAAGCTTTTGAAAGTCAGAACTCCCTTCTTCAGACACATGTCTGAGAAGAGAGCTCTGACTCTGAAAAGTTTCAGACTTGTGTCCGAAGAACGGAGCTCTGACTCTCAAAAGCTTACACACTGAATATCTTGTGCATCTCTTAAGATGCCACTGCACTCAAATCCTCCTGTTCTACTGCAGACCAACAAGGCTACCCACCTAAAACCATTCCAAGTTACAACTGTCTCTCAACCACTTCTTTCTTCCTTAAACCTTAAACTATTTGGTACCTCCTAAACAGATTCTTCCACCCAGCAATAATCAACCTTTGGCAAGATGGAAAAATCCAAGCCCTCTATCAATAAGGTAATCACCATTTCTTCCACCGGAGCAGCTACTCTCATGCCCACAGGAGATGGAGAACTCCAGACAAAAAAAGGCCATCCCAAATAAATGCCTCACCAGGCACTTGTTGCTTCAATTGAGAATGGCCTCTTCCCACCCAAAATGACCATTTGAAGACAGACTTTTGTTCCTGCAGCTGCTTCTAAGCAGCTGAAACAGGTGGCAGGCGCCATCTGGAAGTTTACACACTTGCTTTTCTCTTGCAACACACCATCGACTCTTTGGAACTTGTGTCTATGCATAACAGCCTCTCTCGGCCTCAGTTTGTCAAACAACATAGAGTGTTGGTTGTTGTGGGTTTTCCGGGCTGTATTGCCGTGGTCTCTCACTGAGAGATCTCTGTCTTTTGGTGCTACACCTCTGAAGATGCCAGCCACAGCTGCTGGCGAAACGTCAGGAACTACAATGCCAAGACCACGGCAATACAGCCTGGAAAACCCACAACAACCATCGTTCTCTGGCCGTGAAAGCCCTCGACAATACAACGTAGAGTGTGCTTGGTTGGATTAGGATCTGGGAGACCCAGGTTTAAAGCCCACATTCTGCCATAAATGCTATCTGGGTGACCTTGGGCCAGTCACATGCTCTCAGCATAACCTACCTCACAGGGTCGATGTGAGGATAAAACAGAGATGAGAACGATGTAAACCGCTTTGGGTCACCATTGGGGAGTAAAGAAGTATAGTGAATAGGTTACCAGCATTTCCGTTCCAATATACAATCCCCCCTAAGTTCTCACCAACACAAAATCCTCAATATGGATGATAAGGTAAGTGCTTATTTATGCCATTGGAGAAAATATTCTTTATATCAAAAACAAGATTGCGATTTGGGAAATCACCAGCTAGTTGTCACTTTTTTCTACATAAAATCTCAAACCAGATATAATTCGGTATCTGATGGCACTCTACCCCGGAAAGTTCTATGCATGTTGAGCAATCCGGGCAATGAGCAAAGATAGAAGAGATCATCTATCTCCTAGCCGGGTTGGATAATCTATGCTTCCCTTTTTCAAAGCTGAATTTTGTTCACTGCTTCAATCTGTCAGGCATGTGACACCACTTAGAGAGTCCTTTTGGGGCCACAAAACTTAGAAAAAATGTCATCTTCCTGGGATTCCTTGTTTTCAATCATGTTCGACATTTTAAATAGCTATCTATAACGGGCTTAAGGAAACATGTCAGGAAGCTTTCAGTCTTGCTCCAAAAGATATAAATCACATCAGTTCCTCAAAAGCTTATACCCTGAAAATATTGTTGGTCTGTAAGGTGCCGGTGGACTCAAATTCTGCTGTTCCAAATCACATCAGTGTAAGCGACTCATGGTAAACTAGTATAAGTCTGATTTTCGGGGCTTCATAATGTAGCCTGCCGAGACAAATGCTTCCTATTCCTCTCATTTTATTCACCGCGAAGTAGAAACCTCCACCATCATCTAGCAAAATTAAAGTCACAAAGAGAGTTGGAGCAGAACCAGTAGATCAGATAGCTCTTACGCAGGCCTGGCCATTATAACTTGGCTCCTATTCCAAAACTAATCATAGATACAAGACAAAAAAAGAAAGGATATTAAAAAGATACTACTACGGCTATCACTCGACTAAAGAAATAGTCAATTAAACCTCTGTATTTCAGCAAAACTTTATTTATGGTCAACACAGCCACTTAATACTGATTGCAGATTAAATCTGTGTAAGTATCCTGAGGAGACCCAGGTTCAAATGCAATATATAAATGAAGTAAATGGTGATAAAATATTCTGTAGCCCAACTTCAGCCCCCTTTGCTTGGGGAAAAAGCAGGCTTATAAATATTTTAAATAAATGTAGTTCTGAATTTTTTTAAAAAAAATCACATCCGCATGGCAGCAAACACCATTTCAGAAGAGAGGATGCTTCATTCAAAGCAGCCCCTTTATGCTGCAGTTTTTATAAGTATTTAATATTAAATCAAAATTTTTAAAACGCCTTGTCTGTTTCAATAATGGGCGTCTTCAGTATATCAAGAGATTTTTAATTCATTCACACAGCCCTGAATATTACCAAAACCCAACAGACATCACCAGACAAAGATCTCAATGTATAAATACTAAAATTTTATGGGGATATATGATATAGTTGCTAATGCTAGATTTGGATGCAGGACACTTAGGCAGAAATTCCCAGTCAGTTATGAAACCTAATGAGTAGACTTGGCTCAGGCATTATCTTTTGGTCTACCTCACAGGGCCGTTGTAAAAATAAAGCACTGCGGTGAGCTTACTGAAATGACAGAAGGATAGCTGTGAAACACATACAAACCTGAGAAGCATGAGCAGCACACAAATGCGTATGACAATTTGGCAACTTCACAAACAACACACCTTTGCCCCGTCAGCCGACATCACACAGGTGTTAGCTGTCTACATCCAACTTAGCGATCAAGATTTGGGGTGCTATAAATACCACCACTAATAAGAACATATGGTCAGCCCACATGTATCCACAGTCACTTAACCAAATACTTGACAGGGCCTGAAAGTGGGCTGGATGGCGTTCTGCTACAGGAGAATCCTGGGGAGGGGGGGGGGAGTAGAAAGCTTTGCCAAGTCCTAAAATACGCCCCCCCTTCCTTAACCAAGCAGCACTGCCCAATAAGGCAAGCATGGCTGCTTCTTACTGCTACTATCTATGTATAGGGTGCGCTCTTCACTTCCAGGTTCTACCAAAGCCCAAACACCCTCTAGCATATGGGTTGGATCTAGACTGAATTTTCTAATGGCAGAATCAACTTTCCCCACCTCCCCCACCCCACCCCTCCAACTTTCACAAACCGCTGCGCTTGAGGGATAGGGGACCCTGAGAAATGAAATAAGACGGGTTTGCAACGGGAAGGGGAAAATCGGTGGAAACCGTAGAGTTAGTCTGGATCCAACCCTACACTTAAGACTATTGGCAGTATTTAGTGAGTAGACATATTTGCTTTCATTAATTTCCTGATTATAACGCAGCAGCTTTACTGTATTTGATACAGATTCTGTATAAACACACACACACAAGCAAGAACACATGAAAACTTCGTAAGTGGGGGGAACTGGTCTCGGAAGAACCATGTCCTCAGAGGCCAGTGCCTCCTCCATCTTTTTTATTTATTAAAACATTTTACCCCTCCTTCCCTAATGATTCAAGGCAGCTTACAATAATAAATTAAAAACATTTAGTTAAAACTAAAATAAAATAACAATCCCCAAATCACTCTCTCCCTTCCTTAAATATGCCTGTCATTTAAACCCTCTCAAAAGCCCAGGCAAACAGAGAGGCCTTGGAGCACCTCCTAAAGATCTCCAAGGTGGGGGCTTCCCTCACCTCTTCAGGGAGCCTGTTCGACAGAGTAGGAGCCACGATCGAAAAGACCCAAGCTCTGGCTGATGCCAGATGAGGCACCCTAAGAGGTGGGATTGCCAGCAGATTGCTGCCTGAAGACTGCAGGCGGCATACGGGGACATAAGAAAGGAGACGGTCCTTCAAATATGTGGGTTCTGGGTCATGAAGGGCTTTAAAGGTCATAAACACCACTTTGAACTCAGCTCAGAAACTGACCCGCAACCAACATGGGCAACTTATGTTCCCAGCAGTGAGCCCCCAACGATTGTCGTGCTGCCACTTTCTGGGCTAGTTGTAGTTTCCTGGTTGTTTTCAAGGGCAGGCCCACATAAAGCACATTACAGTAGTCCAACCAAGAGATTACAGAAGCACAGAGCAGCGTGTCCAGAGTCTAGGTATCGAGAGACCTGGCACACCAGGTGCAGCGGATAATACGCGCTCCTGGCCACCATTCCGACCTGCTTTTCAAAGAGCAGGGTCCGCGAGCACCCCCCAAGCCCATAACCTGCTCTGAGAAAGCCAACTTCATCCAGGAGAAGTGGATTTAATCCCTCTAGAACATCTGCCTTCCCGGCCAGCATTACCTCTGTCTTGTCTGGATTCAGCCTCAGCTTGTGCAGCCTTTGAACTTAAGGGGCTGGTCCTCCTTGAAACAGATTAAAGAAACCTTTGCAGGGTGGTAGGGGTGGGAATTGTGTTTTGTCTTGCATTCTCTAAGCCCAGTTCTCCCCCTGCCCCCCAAATTAAGCCTCAGGCTAAAAGGAAGGAAGCAGAAGGATGAAAGGTGAGGACAGTGGCCAAGGCGATTCCCCAGTAAAGACAAGGAGAGCGGCTCACATCAAATCTTCCATTCCAGGGGTACGTGGCTGCCTGCAACGTCTGTGCCGCCCCCGCCCCCGCTAAGATGTGCCATGCAGTGCCAAGTATCCTCTGCCTCCACAGCACTGGAGGGGAGGGGAGATAAGATCCCAGTGAGCAGCCGGTCCTGAGTGAAGAGCCATCCCCTGAAAATTTGCAATATTGAGATATATATAGCTATTCCAAAGGTTTTACAGTCATTGCTACCTACGCCTGGTCTTTAGACAGATGGCAAATTATAAAATTATAAACCATAATATTATAAAGAGCAAGCATAGTACAGTGGTTATGATGTCAGATTAGGATGTGGGAGGCTCAGATTCAAGACTCCATTCTGCTACAAGTGCCTTGCTGTCTGACTTCAGGCCTGTCATTCTATAACAACAACAACAACAACATTCGATTTATATACTGCAGGACACCTTAACATCCACTCCGAGCGGTTTACAAAGTATGTTGTTGTTGTTGTTCCCACAACAATCACCCTGTGAGGTGGGTGGGTCTGAGAGAGCTCCTGGAAGCTGGGACTGACCCAAGGTCACCCAAGTGGAAGAGTGGAGAATCAAACTCGGTTCTCCAGATTAGAGTCCCGCCGCTCTTACCCACTACACCAAATTGGCTCTATCCTACCTCACAAGGTGGTTGTTAGGATAAAAATCAAAGAACCACCCTGTATATCATCCTTAGCTCCCTGGAGAAAGGGCAGGAGACAAGTTTACAAAATAATAACCAACAACAGGAGGAGGAGGAAGGCTGATCTTTCTGTCTCCAGTTGAGGGAGTACTGCCCATCATACTTGTGTCTGAAGAAGGGAGCACTGACTTTCGAAAGCTTACATTCTGAAAGTCTTGTTGGTCTCCAAGGTGCCACTGGACTCAAATCCTGCTGTTCTACTGCAGACCAACATGGCTATCCATCTTCAGTATGAAGGCTTTTGTAGTGAGATAAATCAGCCACATTTTGGGACCCCTTTGGACCAGGAGCCCTTAGCCACTGTAAGATACTTGAGTCTTCTGACTTAACAGAAAAAATGGAGAATTCTCCAGTTTGCAGGATCTGAGCAAGTCTGTTAATGATAGGAGGTTTGAGAGGTCTTTCCTTCATAGGGTCGCCATAGATTGGAGGTGACTTGACAGCACATAACAAAAACAAACTGGTACAGAAACAATGGCACCATGGGAGGCACCAAGAAATAACACTGGTCAACACAGAAAAATGTAACACCGAGCAAAATCTGAGAATGAACAAAGAACATAAGAGCATGGGTGGGTGAGTCATCTGAAGGTGGTTGCAACACCCAAACAGATGCCCAGGACAACCCCTCCACAAGGGTGGGATCCAAAATGCCCTCCTCTCTCTCTCAAGTAAAGTGAACCTTCACAGCATATCCAGTGCTCCGTTTTCAGAGAAGAGGAGGATATTCTGGAATATTACCAAGTAGTACATTCATGGAGCGAGGGAGTATCGCGTGCCTGAGAACTTGCCACAAGTTGTTCAGACAACTTGCCACAGAACCCACTGTCCAAAAACATACCCGAATGTTCTCAAGTGAAAATACAGGCGGCATCTTATGAAACAATCTTAAATGGACTCTTCCGTCTTGGAATACTCGCACGCCACTCCAAACCAGCACTAGTAATTTTATGAGATATTTTGTAGATCAGCTTCCAAGTACTTATCAGAATTAAGGCAACATCTTCTGTTGCTAAAATATTTAAAATGTGCATCCTTCTAAAGGCAGTAATGCATCTAAATTTTTATGATTATAAACCTTCCAACCCAGTATAGCTTCAAACTCACTCTAATTATCAGGGTGTTCTTTAATTACTGATTACCCTTTTTGGATCTTGTTTTAAAGTGACCCCTCTTTGCAAAATCCCCCTTCTTTTTGCAGTTTTTAGTATGAATACTATCTGCCTCGTGGATACAGTAGGCCAACTTTCACTTTCAGTGAAAGTAATATTGAAGCCACAAACTGTAGTTGAATATTCTTTTCTTAGTGTTAGGTGCTGAATATTAGGTCAGGCAACCTAATTCTGTCCTGCCCAAGTACCATTTGGTTTCTGTTCTCTTTACCAGTAGCAAAAGCTGAGAATTACCTCATTTTGTTATTAGCAAGCGGCTTTCCAAAGAGATTTTTATTAGTAGCACTGGGCAACAAAAAGATATGGACAAATCACTTTCTGTACTTCTGGAAACCATTTTTGCTCTATCCAAAGCAGCTTCTTTTTTTTTTTTAGCATCCATGGGAAATATATTTTTACAATCAGAAGCCTCCCAAATTATTAGTCATGTTTCTGAATTAATGAAGTAGACTTAAGGTTTCATACTACTAAGTTAGCATTCTGCACTCAAGTCACGCATCTCCAAAACCCACAAACTTGTATACTGAAACAGAGAGGGATCCCGTATTTCCATTTTCCCCAGGCCACTTTGGTTAGGGATCCTGATGTATTTTGACATCTGGGCATGGAGCAGAGGTCACTGGGGGTGTGGGCGGAGGTAATTGTGAATTTCCTGCACTGTGCAGGGGGTTGGACTAGATGATCTAGAGGTCCCTTCCACCCCTATGATTCTATGATTTTCTCCCAGGTATTAGATTTTGCCACCATGCCGAGGGCAGCATGCGTACCAAGGACACATCCTATGCACATTCTATGGGAAGTCTCATTGAACTAAATGAGGGAAACTTCCGATTCAAAGTGTTCAGGACTGGACTGCCTGAGTCAGACACAAACTGAATATGATCTATGAATATGATTTAAAAATATTAGATTTACCTACCTCCCCCCACAACACACACAACCAAGCAAAGATCAGTGTTTACTAAAACATAATTCCAAATCACCATTAAATGATGACAGAGCTGCACCAATAGTTAATCTTAGACATTTCCTATCTTTGGGGGGGGGGGGGCGCGGTTGCTGCTTTAAAAAGGCGCTCCTGCTCTAGATATGCTCCAGTGAACACAAGCTCAACATCCTACTTACAGAATATCTGTAAGCAGGGCTTTTTTTTGGAGAAAGAGGTGGGGGAACTCTCACCTAGGGCAACTCCTGGGAGAAGGTGGCGCGCCTCTCAATAGATGCACACGCTCCCGGGACTGCATGATGACATCATTTCCAGGAAGTGATGTCATCACACAGAAGTGGCCGCCCCAGGAGCTCTTCTGTGCTCCATGGGAACAGGTTCAATTCGGCCCAGAACAGGCCACTCTGCAGCGGGGGAGCACTCCCCTGCCTGGCATCAGCCGGATCTGGACCATTTCGGGCCCAAATTGGGCCAAAACGGGTCCAAAATGGCCCGGAGCAGCCTGTAACAGGCTGTTGCCACATGAGAAAGCACTCCCCTGCAGGGCAGCAGCCCAAACCTGGTTGTTTAGGGCCCAATCTGGGCCATTCTGCCCAGATTGGCCTAGGACAGGCTGCTGCCACATGGGAGAGCACTCCCCCGCTGGGCTGCAGCCTGATCCTGGCCATTTGGGGCCTGAATTGGGCCCAAAATGGCCAGAATCATGCAGCTGCTGAGTGGGGGAATGTTCCCCCACCAGGCAGAGACCCAATCCTGGCCATTTCAGGCCCGATCCAGGCCATTTTGGGCCCAAATCAGGCCCAAAATAGCCAAAAGGGGCTTGAAATGACCAGCATCAGGCCACTGCCAGGCAGGGAAATCTTCCCCCGCCCAGCAGGGGCCCAATGCTGGCCATTTGGGGCCTGATCGTGGCCATTTGGGGCCCTAAATGAGCCCAAAGCGGTCAAAACAGCACCGAAGTGGCCCAGATCTGGGCTGAACCAACCTGGAATGGGCAGCTGCTGGGTGGGGAACCCTCCTCTGCCCAGCACAAGCCCAATCCAGGCCATTTTGGGCCCGATCCAGGCCATTTTGGGCCCAAATCAGGCCCAAAATGGCCAAAAGGGGCTTGAAATGACCAGCATCAGGCCGCTACCAGGTGGAGAAATCTTCCCCCGCCCAGCAGGGGCCCAATGCTGGCCATTTTGGGCCTGATCATGGCCGTTTTGGGCCCCTTTTGGCCATCTGGGGCCCTAAATGAGCCCAAAACGGTCAAAACAACACCAAAGTGGCCCATATAGGGGCTGAACCAGCCTGGAATGGGCAGCTGCGGGACGGGGAACCCTCCTCTGCCCAGCACTAGCCCAATCCTGGCTGTTTTGGCCCCGATCCAGGCCATTTTAAGCCATAAATGGGCCCAAACGGCCATAATGACCCATGTCAGGGCCCAAATAGCCTGAATCGGGTCACTGGCGGGCAGGGGAACCTTCCCTGGCCCAGCACCAGCCCAATCCGGGCTGTTTTGGGCCCTAAAAGAGCTCAAAATGGCCAAAACGGCCAGATTGGGGCCAAAACGGCCAGAATCGGGACGGTGACAGGTGGGGGAACCCTCCCCCTCCTGGCAGCAGCCCGATCCAGGCCGTTTTGGGCCTGATCCAGGCCCAACATGGCCAAAATAGGCCCTTTTAAAAAATACCCATGTAACACCAGTCACGTGGGTATTTTGAACAGCTGCCAGAACTCTGTTCCAAGACATTCCGTCTCAAAAAAAGCCCTGCCTGTAAGTAGAGTTTCCCTTGAAGATAAAGGTAGGTTAGAAGCTTTTTAAAATAAGTATTATCAAGTCTGCAAAAACTAGTAGCTCCTCAGGGAGGTTTTTTCCCCCTCAAACAGATATGTGGTGCAAGTTACATCTCCAAGCTAAAACTAGCAAGAGGCTTTTTGCAGGGAAAAAACATGATCACCTAAACAAAAATTCAAGAATTGCAATTCCCAGTGCTGAGCCAAAAACTTGTCAATGCATTTGTACTTAAATGCTATTTAAAAAGTGTCAAAGCATCCAAATTGTTGAAAAACAAGCTTTTCTCCGTTTGTTCAGAAAACAAAGCTGAGTAAAACAGTATCGCTGCAATTTTCTTACTGTCTAAATACATTAACAAATGCTCGCAGAGGAGACGAGAAACTGAATTGGCTGAGCAGGCATTCAAGAGGCAAATCATGTCCTTTGAACATCTTGAATAGTTTGATCAAATATAATCGATCAGATGAAATACGATCATTAAAATCATTCAGTACTAAAGAGAAACATCTTCCCCATTTAGACAGAGAATAGTTTGGAAGGGTTCTGTTTTCTGCTTCCCAACGCACAGCTGTCAATTTCCCCTAATCTAGATTTGCTTCTTTTACGTATACAAATAGTGCTCTACAAAGTTATTAGTAACGTTAGAGCAATTATCCTGACCAGTTATGACCATTACCTGTCTATCTAATATAATTTCCTCCAAGGACTACATGGCAGCCGCACACCAGCATTTCCCTTACCATTTAACCCTCACAACATCCTTACCCTTGTGAGGTAGATGAGGCTGAAAATACGTTACTGGCCCAAAGTATCCCAGTGAACTTCACGGAAGAGTAGATATTTGAACGTGCTTCTTTTGGATCCCAGTATGGCACTCTCTTATACTTACGATGGCTTCCCCACTGTGTTATGGGCCGTGCCGGCAGCATTTGTATTCCAGCCTTGCTTGAGGAACCTCAGGAGGGCTTACATGGCATGGAGTTTCTTGTCTAGCTCCTGAACAAGCTGAGACCTGCTTAGCTTCAGCCATAAACTATCCACGCTTATGAAGATGTATGTTCTTCATATTCCATTTTTGTAAGAGAAAGGAGAACAGCAAATTAATCTGCACAGCCCAGAGCCCTGCTGATTCTTAAGATGTTTCATATACTGAGCGTAATAAGCCTGGGCCACCAACGCCCCCCGCCCTAAAAAAAATGCATTTATCACACTTGTAGAAAAATCCTCTTTCTACCCTTTAACTCGCTCAAATCATTGAGATTATTTTTTGTTCACTGGCAAAGCCTTGACTTTTGAAGCCTGCAGTCCCCTAGAAGACATTCCCAGCTGTGCAGCCTGCACAGATATCAGCTAAGTGCCAGCAGCAGTCCCCAGTTCCCATAAAGAACAAAATAAATTGTGTAGGATGCTTGACTCAGAGCTGTTTCACAGGTTCTCCTGCAGACTTCATAGAAATAGTAAAAAAGAGGACAATGAAAAGCAGTTAAGAGCTTAGGAAATGCATTTAAGCTACTTGCATATTACATTTCTGCTAGCATTATCGTTCCCCCTTAGCTTTTCTTCCCTTTTTCTTTGCTGGGCAGACATTTTCACACACCCTACTGATAATGAACTATAAGGAGCAGTCAGAGCCATTAAGCATTACCCAACGCCTTGGTTATATGCACATAAGAATCAGAATGAGGGAAAGTGGAATGCTGAATTTCAGAATCACCCCTCCAAAATCAGAGAAGCTTTACAGATGTGAAAGGATCCCCAGAAAAGTAAAATCAACACGGAGCAGTAGCTAGTGTAGACAGAAGGTATGTTTTGGACTTGAGAGAGGGAGGTGCTCTGGGTTTGAATCCCAACTCAGCTTCAGAAGGTTACTGAAAAGAGAAATACGGTGTCCTGAGCACCACAGAGAACTGGGGGACTCAAACAAACAAATGGATGAAGTTCCTTATTTACGTACTGCCTCTCTTTAGTGGAACTTGAGCTTCACCTTACCTTCCACTATAAATGGAATTCTTACAACGAGCTTAGCAAACAGAAAAGCAACTATGCATCTGACAAAAGCATCTCTGATCCAGTCTGCCGAAAGACAACAGTTGTTCCTTCATCTACAGACAGACACTTCCCGCCAGCTGCAATTGGAAGGTGATCGTTTTACATCTTCTGGCTATCAGAAGAAAGCTGGAAGGTCCTGTTTCTTTTTTATTTTGCCTCTCTCACTGATACTCAAGGCAGATTACAACTAAAAACAACACAATAAGTACAATACACAGATCTAACAAAATTAGAGAACAATGCATTAACACAGACAAGATTGGAGAACAGTATACAAAGAGAGCAATAACGTTGGATTACAAAAATAAGATGACAAAGCATAATATACCCAACGAAGACTAGTTTATATTCTACGCTTTATCCAAATGCCGTCCTGAACAGTTCAATTTTGCATCTTGCAGAAAAGCAGGAGTACAGGAATCTTCCTGACGTCCTAAGAATGCCCTCCCAAACAGAATACTCCACCAGATGAAAGAAGCTACTGCTTTACAGTAAAAAAAAATACGTATGTGTTCTTCCATACTATTAGTGCCCTTGCACGACATGTTAGAACCTAGAATGAGGTCAGACTAGGAAGTGGTGTTGTTGAACAAGCTCTCTTTACAAACCAAGTTTCACTACGATCGCTCTGTGCTCACAACAACAACGCTTACAGTGTTTTACCTCTTGCCCTTCTTCACCTCTCTCCCTCTCCAAAAATAGGCTCAGGTCAAGCTAATATGTACTTGAAATGTAAAACAGTGTCCTTAACGTACCGAAATCACAACCTACTGTGCTGCCAACAAACAAGCAGCGAACGTCAAGCAGGCCAACTACACCAGAGGCCTTGCAGTTCTCGGCCTCCAAGTGTTTTAAAGGTCGTTCTCCAACATTATATTGAAACAAGTTCCTCGGAGAGGGGGGAAGGACCACGTTCTAGGGGAAAGATATGACGGAGAAAATGTTTGCAGCAGACCATACCAGTCACCTTGGAATGGCAAAAGAAGCTTTCACGGCCCTATACACAGCAGCATTTCATCTGGAGGTGATTAATGATATTGTGCCACTCACATCCCAGGATATTAGTACAAAGCCTCTGGAGCCTCCTTACCAGAGAGACCTCTCACAACAGAGGTGCAACACTGCAAGTATATTCTACGCTAGCGTTCCTTGTACTCCCACAACAAAATGTATCCCCAAGGAACACAACTAGGTTCTGCGTAAGGTGCAAGGAGTGGGTTTGTGTCACTGCATGTACCCTGATACCTGTTCCAAGATTTGACCAGTCACACTCGATCAGCATTTTACAGTTGCCATTTAAGAGCTCATATTTTCCTGCAAGTCCACGTAACAAGACACTTTGTTTTCGCTTGCATTATTACTGCGTTCAAGTTGTGTCCCAAACCATCACGGCTCCCAAAGGGAAGTCATTACTGCAGTCTGCTGGATCTCTCCTTGCCAGCTATACGCATTTGTCAATAATCTGCCAAAAAAAAAACCCTCTAAAACACCACCGCTGATTTTTAAAAAAATGATCAAACAAAAGGACTATAAGCCAATTACTGGCTACTGACATTGCCCTCTGAAAGAAAAATTCGTTCTAAAATACTCTCATACTACAGAACTCAAAATTCATACCATGAGAAATAAGGGCAGTGCCTTTAGACATGCCCCCCCCAAACAAGGGTGAATAGATGCCAAGGGATGAAAGAGCCCCTTCCACACTGATGCCCCTCACTGTGGCTCTCTTGATAGGGTGACATAAAAGTAACAACCTAACACAAAACCGACAACGAGTATCCAGCTACTCATTCTAATTATTTCAGCTGAAAACCAACTGAGGCGAATTCTTTTTCCCTTTTTTTTTTCTTTGCATACAATGGGTTTCCACGGGCCACCACTCTTCTTTTGACTAATTGTTTTGCTGTGTTTGGTTTGCTGATTTCAGAAGAGAAATTACGCTTGTATTTTAGTTCTTTGCACTCGTAGCTGTACCTCACATCTGGTAAGACTCAATCAGAAATTGGCCATACGGGCAGCACCATCTCAACAGGGTCTGCTGTCCGAGGGCCTGCCTCTTCCACTCCAGAGACAAAGCTGGTAGCTCTCTTTCCCAGCTGTCTTGAAATGCAGAAGGGCTAGATGCACACGTGCAACAGGGCTTCCCGAACACCCATTTCTTGCCCTACTGGGCATGCGTAGCTTGCGATTTTGTGTTCCAAGACCTCAAGAGAACAAATAGGGAAGAAGTGTCAGCTGTTCCATCTCCAGGGCGGGTAAAGGGCCATTGGAGGCAAGAGGGAAAGATGAACACACACAACAAACACACAAACGAAACTGCTTTATACTGAATCTGATCATCGGTCCATTAAAGCCAGTATAGTCTATTCCAGGGGTGGCCAAACTGTGGCTCGAGAGCCACATGTGGCTCTTCTAGACTTATTGTGCGGCTCCCAGTGGTCTCTGAGTATCACCATGGCCATACATTTTATTTTAGTTTAGTTTATTTCCCTCCCTCCTTTCCCCCCCTTTCCTCCTTTTCCAAGTCTTTCCTTCCCTTTCCTTCTTTCCTTCCATGTCTTTCCCCTTCTTTTCCTTCCTTCCTTCTTTATTTCCATGTCTCTCATATTTTCAATAAAAATGTTGGGGTTGTCAGGTCTGACTCAGAAATTAACTGGGGAATTTGGGGATGAAGCCTAGCAAGAATGTGACATCACTTTTGTGATTTCACTTCCAAGTCAAAGGCCAGGTGATGGCTCTTCCCAAGCTCCACCCCTTCTAATGATGTGAGAGCCGCAAGACATGATGCACTGATCTCACTTCCAGCATACTGCACCAAAACCCCACCCCTTCCTGTGATGTCACTATCAGGACACTCCCCCAAACCCACCTCTTCATCCGAAGTCATTTCAATGCATCATCATCTGACATTTATTCTATGTGGCTCTTACATTAAGCAAGTTTGGCCACCCCTGGTCTATTCAGACTGACTGGTTCTCCAGGATTTCACATCCCCTACTGCCTGTGCAGGGGACTGAACCTGGGACTTTCTGCATGCAAAGCAGAGGCTCTTGCACTGAACCTCAGCCCCTCCCCTACGAGACACAGGCGGCCATCTCCCAACATTCACCACAAAGCTACTGCCTAGCCTTATTATATAGCTGCCCAAGCCTGACAATTATGGGCCTCACCCAGACTAAATTGGCAATCTCCATCGATCCCCCTTCTTTCTGCATATTCCCCCTCATGCCTTGTCTCAAGGTCCCCATCCAGTTTTACGTGATCAGTGGGCTGCAGTGGGTAGGAAAGAGGCAGGAAAGGCTCTGGTCCGTGGATAGAAAATTTAACTTGGATCCAATCCATTATATGCAAGTGAACATGCACACTCCTTGGTTTTGAAGAACCCTCCCCATTGTCCCTGCAGTCCACCCAACCTAAGAGCACTAGACTCAGTTGTGTGGTCTGTCTCTAAGCATAGCAAACTATCTTCCAGGGAGACACTCTGCACACATTTATCTTGCTTCCAGTTTAGCTCTCCAGTATTCACCCTACAACACAGGAAACTGCTGTGCAGATATGCCCTAAAATTAGCACTGCCCAGTACACTAGAAAAAGGCTCATCGGTTCTGGAGAGAAACACCTCCAGGATTAGAGCAAACTCAAAGCCTTTTGCGTCCTAAACAAAACTCCGTACACACAGAGCACAGAGTTCACTCCCAACAGCAAACATCACATGAGCAAATGCTTGAAGCATGCCTGCGCGCGTTCAGGTTTAAGTTCGTTTCAGAGTCCAAAAGCGAAAGGTAAATGAAAGCCACAGGGATCGAGCTCCCCTCAGCAAACAGGGTGAGCATTAGGGGAAAGGCACACAATCGCCTCTTCTCCAGACTCAGAGCATGACGCAGTAGGTCTTAAACACGGCACCAGATTTCCCCCTTTTCTGCACCTCTTCCCCTTTGTTCGGACCCTTTTAAATCACTGGTAGCCGTTAGCTGATACAGTAGGGATGGAGGCAAACGCCTTCCCGAAAGCTGATCGCCTTCAGCTTGCTCAAGTCATGCACAGACCACATGCACTGACTTCAGTCCAAGTATTAGGTAACTTCATTCCCCAGATTCCTTCCCAGACGTAAAAAGTCGGAGCCTCGGTTCTGGCCCCGTTCTGGAAACCTTCCTATGCTCCCCCCTTGTCATTCTCACATAACTCCTGCTTGGCCCCGCACGCATTTAACTCTTGGGCCTGCTCAGACGTCTCCAACCCAACTCTCCACGTAGCCCCAGGCTTCCCCCACCTGAGCCTTCCTGAATGTACCCTGGCTCCATTACCATCTCTGCAGCCCAGTTCTCCTCCTCAAATTGTGCCTTCCGAGGACTCTTTTCCCTCCAAATCTTGTCAAATATCTTTACTATGGTGTTACGGTATGTCGCACTCGCTCCAAAGTAATTACAGCCTAAATTTAGGCCAGAGCAGGATATGGGTGAGGAGAAAGGCAAGGGTACTAACTCTAGCCATTCTCCCCTGGTGCTTGGTGCGAAGAACTCCCCCCTTGGACACAGGCATGGAGCCAACTCTCTGCCTTAATTTAAACCCCTCCACAAATCTCACCTTTTCCAAGCGGCTTTTGCATTCCCAGCTATAACCAAGCCTGTATATCTGATGACATCCACCCACTTTCTTTTCTTGTCACTCTGTTTTTCCTGGCTGTCCTTTGGAGCAGCCTATACAACTCTGAAAGGTGCTGTGTACATGGAGAGCACAACATGAACAACAACTGCCATCCACCAAATGAAGTAAGGAAAGGCAGAAACAAGGCTAACAAAATACAAATATGAGCATCTACAGTTACGTCTACCATGGCTTCCTTTCAGCGATGGATACAAGTAAGAAGCTGTGTACGTTTTATTCCTTTTCTCAACTATTCCAGCCGAGGAACTATTTGTTCTGCCCTTTTTAGTACCCCTTCCATTCATGCCATAGCAAAGCAAATGAGATTATCTCTAGATCTCACTTCTCCTTCTCAACTCCACAATTTGAGAATCCATGCCCTCCACCCTTCTTCAGTTTTACCTCCTTCCTCCAAGCTGGGCTCACTCCCAGTTTCAAAAAACAGTTAGGAAAGAAAATTATTTAAAATATCTTCAGGTAGCATTTGCAGGAAAGGAAAAAAACAAAAAGAATTAAGCTCTCCTTTCTCATTGCCCCCTGCAAGCGCCTCCCTCTTTAGCTTACAACAGACACACACACGACTGGGAACCTCCCGTTTCCATCACACATTCTAATTCTGCTCTCAGAGGGAACCTGCCCTCCGGGACACACTAGACTAAGCAAAGTATGCTTGCAATGCTATAGAAAGACTAAACCTGCTGGGCACAGAAACATAACATAAGTTTTATGGAACAATTACGACGTGTAAAGGGTCTGATATTTACAAAGAGATCCAAAGTGGATTTCATGCCCAGATGCTAGTGAGGAAATAGAGCATCTGTGAAAGGCTCTTTAAGTCCACAGGGGTATCTATATTAGTCTGTTGCAGCAGAAAATAAACAGGAGTCTTGCTTCACCTTAAAGACTGGTAAGTTTAAAGTACCACGAGACTGTTTTTATCTTGGTACGAAGAGGTAGGAAGTGTATATAAAAGCAGTAGAGAGCTGAGAAGAAAGCATTAAGCCCTTTTTACCCCTTCCTGTTCCCACACCTATTCCATCACACGTGATACCACATGTCCCTGCTTCTCTTTTCCGCCCCCCATGACCAATAAGTTCCAGCCAGGGGAAAAAAAATCCTTGTGCCACAAAAAACCCGTTGACTTTTAACGTGCCAGTCCTCCTCCCAAGAGCTTGAGGTGGCAAACATTATTCTCCCCTCCACTTTATCCTCCCAACTGCCCCACGGTCATGACAGAACCGGGATTTCAACCTACAGCGAAATCAAAGACTAATGGCCATGCACAGAGGTTGACCCTCCTTCCTCCTCCAAAACCCCCTCCCACCATGTCCCTTAAAAGAAACACCACATAACATCCTACAGCTACCTTTCAGCTTCAAAAGCAAGATTTGAGTCCGGTGACACCTTAGAGATTTTCAGGGTTTAAGATTTCAAGAGTTCAAGCTCCTTTCTTGCTGGGCTCTAAGGTGCCACTGGACCCAAATCTTGCTGTTCAACTGCAGACCAATATGGCCACCTGCCTGAAACGACTTTTAAAAGAGCAAGACTAGGGTCCAGTAGCGCCATAAAGACCTACCAGATTTTCAGGTATGAGCTTTCGAGAGTCAAAGGCGCTACCGTACCAGAATCTTACTCTTCTACTGCAGAACAACACAGCTACCCACCTGAAACCACGTTAAAAAGAAGACCTTTTGGTGAACGCTTCTGTTTTTAAGCAGCTGCACATAAACAAAGGGAAGTGCATAAAATAAAAAACTACACACAGCCCTGAGCCCTTAAACCATTCCCATCCACCCACCCCCTTATTTATATCTGATTTGTTTGTATGCTTGTATTCCTAACTCTCCAGCCAGGACCCACCGAGATGACAATCCAAACCATCAAAGGCAAGCAATGACACTGTTAAAATGCCATGAAAAATAGTCCAAAAACCATCTCAGAAAGACTGTGTATTTATTTATAGTCCCCCTTTCTCTCTGAAATACCATCCACAATTCCCAGCAGGTATCCATCCCCTCTTCCCCCAAAAGAAAAGCAGATATCCTTTTTGGGATCAAGTTTCTATGCTAGCTGGCATAAGAGTTACGGACCAGAGCGACTATGTAATGAAAGGCTACAGGATAGAAATGTCTTAGTGTTAGGGGTGGACAAATCCCAGGCACCAGAGTGCTTAGAAATTTCATTGTGATGCCTAGTATTTTTCACAGTCATTTATTCTAAACGCCTCAGCAGAAGTACAAAGCTTATTTAAGTGATGAGAAAAAAGACATAACTCTTTTTTAAAAATGACAGGAAACTATGAAGATTTGAGGATTAGGGTTACTGGCATACGAACATGCCAGTAGCTGTCATTAAAAAGTACCGTCTTTAGAATATAAAAACATGGCGGCTGAAAAATAAGTCCGGCTCCTACATTTTTGGGGTGGCAGATACAGCAAAAGAAAATCTGCCAAGGCCTGTTTTCAAGTGCCACAAGTGCTCCTGCTTGTTTTTTCTATCACAGAATTCACACAGAGTTGATGCTTTGCCAGCATTGGGCAGAAGCTCAACAGGCCCAATCGTTTTTCTGGGCCTCTGGAGGTGTTAAAAATGCTCACCACTTAAGCCACGTTCTGTGTGTGCGAGCTCCCAAAACTGCAGTTCCCGAGAATGATCGCTGTGCATTACGTGCCTGCTTTTCAGCTTTGCAAAAGAACATCACATCACAAACTGGGCCTCGCAACCAACCGTGTCGTTTTCCAGCCCCTTCTTCGCGTTTAAAGGAATCTCACTGGCGGGGGGGGGGGGGGGGTGCTGCCTTGGACAAAAGGCAGGCTCAAGCCCACAAAAGATTCTGCAAGCATACGAACATGCCAGTCTTTCAAGAGGATTCCAGATAGTCCACAAATGCTTGTGCTAGAATAAAAGCTTGCTTGCTCACTGGGAACTCCCTTTCATTTCTGCTGTCAAACTACTATGGCTATCTCTCTGGAATCATTACTATCTATCTGTCTATCTATTTGTTTTGCATAAACCACCTTCCTTGCAGAGAATCCGGAAGGATTACACAGTGTTAGTCAATACAATCAACATTCAATAAATACAATAGGATAAGGTAAGGTGCAAGCATCGAGTCATTACTGACCCATGGGGGAATATCGCATCACAATGTTTTCTTGGCAGACTTTTGTTACGGGGTGGTTTGCCATTGCCTTCCCCAGTCATCTACACTTTACCCCCAGGAAACTGGGTGCTCATTTTACCGACCTCGGAAGGATGGAAGGCTGAGTCAACCTTGAGCCGGCTACCTGATCACGGCTTCCGCCGGGATCGAACTCAGGTCGTGAGCAGAGCTTGGGCTGCAGTACTGCCACTTACCACTCTGCACCACGGGGCTCTCTATAGGATAAGGACTGCAGAAATCTGAAAGCACATAAAAATTCAATACAGGGCTGAAAACAATGCTGAGACAGAACATAAGCAAACTGACATGACATATTAACCAACACTGAACTATCCAGCGAGAACATGCTTATAACAGGCAGTATAAAGTGGCATAGTCTACAGTCCCTGTTCCTCTACCAACACATCTCTCTGACTCATTTCCTTAAAGCACATCCCTACAATCTGGGTAGAAAGCTGTCCTGAATAATTCAGGTTTGCAGTTTGTGAAAAGTCAGAGGAATGGGAACTTTCCTGGCCTCTTCAAGCAGGCTGTTCCATAAGATAGGGACCACCACAGAGAATGCATATTAATTTTGCCCACGTACAGGGTCCTCGCAGCCCACCCACTCACCCCCCCAAACAGGAGAGAATGCACAAGCTGCACTAAGCACCTGCCCTGCAACACTACCCTCCAACTGATGACAAGGCACCCTCCACCACGGCACCCATTTGTGCCGTGGTGGGCAGGTGCTGAGTGCAGCTGAGTACCACCCTCTCTTCCAAATGACAGCCAGGGATGTTTAAACTTTCCCTTGAGTTGCCAAGTCTGAGCTGGGAAATTCAGGGATATTGGGGGGTTGTTGGGGAAAAGGAAGAATCTTAGCGGGATATAATGCCAAAGAAGGGCTGGATTGTAGGGAGGGGGTCTCAGTTGCCCCACTAACAAGTAGGGACCACAGACTTCACCCCTATGTTGCTTGTGCTCTGTTTTGACATTTTTTCAACTCTGTATTGGATTTTTGCTAATACTATGTCTTTGTAAACTGCATTTATTATTTATTATTGTTTATTTACTCTAGGGCATTGTTCACAGAAATGTCCTTGACAGTGACTGTACTAATCTCACACTATGTAATCCGCCTTGAGTCTCAGTGACATAAATAAAAATAAATAAACCAGCAGCCATCCCCGCGTCCTGGAGATCAGCTGGCATTCCGGGAGATCTCCAGGCCCCACCTGGAGGTTGCCAACCCATTATGCCCTCACAACACCCACGCGAGGTAGGCTAGGCTGAGAAAAAACTGGCCAAAGGTCACCTCTGGAAGAGAGACGCCCCCGCCTCCCCCATCCCTCCCTGCTTCGCCTCCACTGCACCCTATTGAGGAGGGGGCGGTCGGGCCGGCGGCCTTGGGCCTCCCTCGGCCTGCCGCCCCCGGGCCCCGGCTGCGGCTCTTGAAGGGCGGTCGGGAGGCAGCGACTCACTCGGGCAGGTACGTGGAGGAGAAGCTGCTCCAGCGGTGCAGGGTGTAGGCCAGGACGCGGCTCTCGAGGGCGCCCGCCGGGCACAGGCCTGAGCCGAAGGCCGCCGCCGCCGCCGCCATCTTGTCAGCCGCAGCGACGGGGAGGAGGAGACCATAGAGGCCCGGGCGGAGGGGAGAGCGACGCCGACCGGCGCTCACTTCCGGATGCCGCGAGGGCGGCGGCCATATGCGGGGTCGAAGTGACGTAAAGCGCCGGGCGTTCGCTAGGCGCTTCTCCACTCACGTGCGGCCCCTTCGCTTGAGGACCGGAAGTGTCTCTGATTGGAGTCACGTGCTCGAATTCTAAACGCAAGAGTGGGGGAGAGGGGGAGCGGCGGCTGCCCTTAAAGGGGCAGCGTTCGTCTTTCCGGCTTCCTGCCCGATGGGATGCAGATGGCAAGGTCTGCGGGGCGGGGACCGTGTCCTTGGGCTTGTTTGGGTTGCCAACCCCCAGGTGGAGGCTGGAGATCTCCCAGAATTCCAACTGATCTCCAGAGATCAGTTCCCTTGGAGAAAATGGCTGCATTGGGCTTTATGAGAGCAAGAGTCCAGTAGCACCGGTAAGACTGACAAAATTTGTGGTAGGGTGGGTATCAGCTTTTGTGAGTCAGAGTTCACTTCTTCAGATGCAGAAGGCTATATCTGTATCTAGCTGTATCTGAAGAAGTTACCTGTGACTCACGAAAGCTCATACCCTACCACAAATTTTGTTAGTCTACTGCTGGACTCTTGCTCTGTTCTGCTGCTACAGACAAACACAGCTATCCATCTTGATCTCTCTCTGGCTTTATGGCATTATATCCCACTGAGATTTCCCACTCCCCAAACCCCACCTCCTCCAGGCTCCAACCCCCCCCCCCCAAATCCTCCAGGAATTTCCCAACCTAGAGCTGGCAACCCTAATTTTTATTTTATTTACATTATTTATGGTCCACCTTTCTCACTGACATGCAAGGCGAGTTATACAATGTGAGCCAATACAGTCAATTTCAAAGACATTTCAATAAACAATGGAGTCGGATACATAAATACAAATTTGCAAAGATTTAAAACCAGCAAAATCCAATACTCGGTCTGTCGAACAAATGTTGAAACGGTGTATAAGCCATTCCAAAACTGACGCATGAAACGTATGTTTAATAACAACAACACTGACTTTGTTCACTACTCTGAATGCGGCACAAATCTGTCCTGAAGGGTGGTACCCAGTGGGATCATACTTTCAATAGCACTGATAACATCACTTAAATAACATGACAGTATTAATAACATAAATGTTTCCACCTTCCCCTTACTAACTTCCCTTGACTCTTCCTTTCCTTCCCACTTTGCCCGCCTCCTAGTTTTGCAGTTCTGTTTTTTTAAAAAAAAATATTTCCCATATAGAGTTCCTCCCGTCCCCCTTGTTGTTCTTTAGTAGTGATTAATGGAAAGGAAAAATTGTATCCATCAAACAGAGATAATGTAAGAACCGTCATGTGCTTTTTATAGCTGTTCATTTTTTAAAACTCCTTCCTTTGCTGTCTGTTCGGATTGACCCTTTTGGTTCTGGGACAGAATCCAAAGAAATTAAGGAAGTTGTTGGGCTCAAAGAGGCTCATGAATAGTAGATCCAGAGGAGTTAGCCGTGTTAGTCTGTAGTAGCAAAATCAAAAAGAGTCCAGTAGCACCTTTAAGACTAACCAATTTTATTGTAGCATAAGCTTTCAAGAGCCACAATTCTCTTTGTCAGATGCATGGAGGGCAGTTTCCTTCTGCCCTCCATGCATCTGATGAAGAGAACGTGATTCTCGAAAGCTTATGCTACAATAAAATTGGTTAGTCTTAAAGGTGCTACTGGACTCTTTTTGATCATGAATAGTACAATCCTAAGAAGAGTTACTCCAGTCTAAGCTCATTGACTTCAATGGTCTTAAACTGGAGTGACTCTACATAGGATTGCACTGTAAGAGCAAACCAACATTGTTAAAAATTACAGTATGTCATTAACATCTTACTTCGGAGTGTAATTGATTTCCCAATAGTTTGTAACAATCACTGCTCTGAGTGGAGCCCTAATCTGTCTAGAAGAGTGGTGTATAAACACAGTTGTTGTTGTTGTTGTTGTTGTTGTTGTTGTTACTATTATTATGAGGAGGAGGGGGGATTTTTTGGGTCCCCCCAATTTACAGAGTTCTCTAGCCCTATAGAAAACCGAATAACTGTAGGGTTAGTAATGGCAATCCAATTATTTTTAAAAAGGGTTCATGCTGCATCACTGTCATCTTTACAAGAACCCTGCAAGGTAGGTATTATCCCACACTAGGGCAACATGGAGGAGACATGACCCCTGTCTTTGTTTTACTTATTATTTTATTTATTTCATTTATAACTTCCTTCTCCCCAGTTGGGAGGGGGGCAAAGCGGCTGACGTCATTCTTCTGTCCTCCACTTTATCCTTACACAACCCCGCGAGGAAGGTAAGGCTGAAAGCATGTGACTGGCCCAAGGTCACCCAGCAAGATTCCATGACAGAGTGGGGATTCGAACCTGAGAGTCCCAGTTCCTAGTTCGGCACTCTAACCACTACCCCCCCACTGTTCAGCACTCTAACCACTACCCCCCCCCACTTTGACATCAAATTCAACCATATGTGCAAACAGGGCCTGGCTTTTGAGGTGGATGGAGTCTGGGCAAAGCGGCCTCCTGGACCTCCACATGTGTACACCGACATGCACATCTGTGTCTTCAACATCTATGGTACTTGGAGGAGGCATTGATAGCATTTATGGCATTATATCCCACTGAGATTTCCCCCTCCCCAAACCCCACCTTCTCCAGGCTCCAACCCCCCCACCAAAAAAACCTCCAGGAATTTCCCAACCTGGAGCTGGCAACCCTTCCCAGGACAGAGATCACCCCAGAGGTCCCTGCAATACCCCAGTGGTCTCTAGGGCACCTTAAAGTGCCCTCCTTTCAGCCAGAGGCTAATGCTGGGACCTCTAGGCCTTGGTAGATGCTTGAGGACGGTACCCCTTGATGTCAGCTGCCTGCAAGCAAGAGTCCTCGTCGCTGCAGCTTCTCCTCCCGTTCCTTCTCTCACACACATCCTAACTACCCATTAGTTACTATGCTCAGTTCAAGGTGTTGGTTATCACTTAGAAAGCTCTTCACAGCCTTGGTCCAGCATACCTATGGGACTGCCTCCTTCTCTATGCTCCTCCATGACAGCTTTGCTCTTCCAAACAGGGTCTCCTGCAGGTGCCAACCTGCACATGGGTGAAATCGACAGCAGCCCGTACCCGGCTTTCTCTGTGGTGGCCCCCACCCTGTGGAATGGCCTGCCTGAGGAGGTCAGGAGAGCCCCCGCTCTCCTGGCTTTCCGCAAATGATGCAAAACTGAATTATTCAAAAAGATTTTTACTCAGATAGGAGAGTTGTATTGTAGAGAGGGGGTCTCAGATGCTCCGCTAATGAGTTAGAAACCACAGACCTCACCACTATATTGTACTGGATTCCTGCTAATGCCATGTCTTTGTGAACTTGTTTCTATTCACCACCTGGCATTGTTTATGGAAATGTTCTTGGCATTGACTGTACTAATCTCACACTGTGTAATCCGCCTTGAGTCTCAGTGAGAAAGGCGGACTATAAATGACACAAATAAAATAAATAAATACACTTCCTCAGCTTCTCTATCATCTCCTCAAGTGCCATAGGGCTGTGATGTATAGTGGTTAGTGTGTTGCACTAGACTTGGGTGGAACTCAAGTTCACAACCCCACTCCAGACAGAGGGGAGTTTAGATTGCCCTCCGCGCAGCACTTAGCAGAGGGCTGAAGTTACCCTCAGATGGCCCCCAAACGGACATGGAACTATGACCCTGTTTTTGGAGACTAAGGAACTGACTAGTTAGGACAGAATGGGACCATACTGATGTTTGGTTCTTTTTAAAATTAACCTTTTCATCCACGTCCAGAGGCCAGGATATATATCTTTTCAATAAAAGGGTTAAATAAATAGAATGTACTCCCAAGGTCCTTGCATCTCTGCAGCAGCCTGGAACAAGGGCAAAGATGCCGCCGGATACCTCCAGAGATGTAAATTAGCGCTGAATGCATTGAGACGAGCCCAATTAGTTTGCTTACAACGACTAATGAGACACAAAACATGCAGCCTCATGGAAGAAGCGGCAGGAAAGCCACAGCAAGGTGATAATCGAGGTGCAAAATGTTGCAATGCATCTAAACAAACAAAACCCACCCCCCTTTCCCAAGGCCTGACAGTGACAACAAAAAGCAAGCGGTGCAGCTTCCCTAGAGAAATACCAGGAGCGTCGAGAATAAAAATAACTTCTGCTGAACTCGAAACATCTAGAGACGAGAAAAAAAATTAAAATAATTGTAGCCCAGATGGAAAATACACAAGGCAGTGGAGCAAGCTAGGAAGGGTTGGCAGAGCGGCTTGGCCATTATGGATATTGGGAGGTGGGGAAGGGGTGATTCAGCACTGTGCCCGCACACAATGTCACATCTAGAGAAAAACTGGAAGTGATGTCGTCGGATCACCCCATCACCATCGCTTGTCCTTAACCCCCAAGTTCTCCTGATAGGAAGCCAGGGCCATCACACCTCTCTACAGCCCTTTCCTGAAAGTACACACAGGGCCAGTGTGGTCAAGATGGTGGAATTCGATATGGTGAAACAGCCCAACAGGATGGAAAGAGTGGGATAGCCTAAACAGCATGACAGTGCAATCCTGTGCGTGTTTGCTTGGAATTAAGTACCATCCAACTAATTGGGACTAAACCCCTAGTAAGTGTACTTAAGGATAGCAGCCTGAGTTAAAAGCTTGTGGGAATCAGGCCTTAGACAAATTTTGTGATAACATCTAGTTAGGGTTACCAGTTGCCCGTCAGTGGCGGACAAACTCCCGGGGATTTGCCCCAGTGATCAGCGGGAGGGGGCAAACTCCCAGAGCGTGTCCGCCACTGGAACACACCTCAGGAGTGCGTGCCGTGCGCGCGCTCCTACCCCTTGCGCTGGCCACGGGAGCATCCCTGCACTCCGATTTGGCCCCAAACTGGCCAAATCGGAGCGTGACAGCGCTCCTGCGGCCGGCGCAATGATGTCACTTACAGACGTGACATCACCATGCACTTGGCGTGGTGATGTCACTTCCGGAAGTGATGTCATCATGCCACCGCCAGAGCACACGTGCGCTCATGCGCGCGCGAGAGGGTAAGTTCCAGGCCCCTCTCCTCCTGCTGAGAGGATAGAGGGACTTGGCAACCCTACATCTAGTCCTTCTTCAGGGGCACAGGCCACCCATGCAAAGGGGCCCTGTGATCTTACACGTATCTACCCAGCCCCTGAGTTAGAAAGAGAACAGTTTAGCATTAACGCTTGTTCTGTTGTAAATTAAAAGTGAGGCCATCTTTAGATTAATCACAAAAATGTGAACATATAGAAAGGGGAAAATAATCATCATAATAAAAAGCGCTTAGCCCAAATCCCGGTTTCTGTGTCCATCAAACCCATCTCTTCTGTACTCCTTCAGACATTGTATTTACTCAAATGCAAGATTACTTCTCCCCCACACATATGCCATCAAAATGACAGGGGTTCATCTTACGTTCACATACAAGTTACAGCTATGTCCAGTAGAACAGCAGGCTTTGAGTCCAGTGGCACCTTAGAGACCAAGATTTTCAGGGTATACGCTTGCAGAATAGTAAAGAGTCCAGTAGCACCTTTAAGACTAACCAATTTTATTGTAGCATAAGCTTTCAAGTACCACAGCTCTCTTCGTCAGATGCTAACACAGCTAACTCCTCAGGGTATAAGCTCGCGTCTCGAAAGTTTATACCCTGAAAATCTTGTTGGTCTCTAAGGTGCCACTGGACTCAAAGCCTGCTGTTCTATTACAGACCAACACCTGGAACTATATCCAGTAACAGTATTTTTGTTTGTATAACATTTTTATTATTTATTATTTTATTTTATTACTTTCAACTTTTATTCCGCCCTCCCTGCACAGGCAAGCTCAGGGCGGATTACATCAAGTAAAAACATTTATAATAGAACTTACACATTAAAACAGTTTAAAATCAAAAACGGCACAGCAATACAATATAAATTTAAAATGTACAAGATAGCAGCAATCAGCTAATCGGAGGCAACCAATCTGCCACTTAAAAACTTAAAAATGGACGGTGAATGCCTCTAGCAGGGAGGGATCCGATCTTCCCTTCTCCTCCTCTATTTAGGCCAGTGGAGGCCTAGCTAGGGTTGCCAGCTCCAACTTGGGAAATTCCTGGAGATCTGGGGAGTGAAACCTGGAGAAACCTGGAGAAAGTGGGGTTTGGGGAGAGAAAGGATCTTGGCATGGCATAATTCCATAGTGTGCACCCTCAAAAGTAGTCATTTTCTCCAGGTGAACTGATGTCTGTGGCCTGGAGACCAGTTGTAATTCCAGGAGATCTCCAGCCGCTACCTGGAGGCTGGCAACCCTAGGCCTAGCCTAGCCTCAACCATACGCCTGGCGGAACATCTCTGTCTTACAGGCCTGGTGGAAAGATAGTAAATCCTGCTGGGCCCTGGTCTCACTAGACAGAGAGTTCCACCGGGTTGGAGCCAGGACCAAAAACGCCCTGGCTCTAGTCGAGGCCAGGTGGGAACTTTTAGAGGGAATCATCAAGTAAATATGGTACAAAGATCAAAATTTAAGTCCAGCACTTTAAAGGCCAACAAAATTTCCAAGAAGTAAGGTTTTGGGGGGGGGGAGAGGAAGTATGATATAGCCAGGGCTCATTTCGAGGGGGAACGCGCAGGAATGCAGTTCCGGCAGTTCCCCAAAGAGGTCACATGTCAGGTGGCCCCGCCCACCTGACTCTCGGCCATTTTGGGCCCGTTTCAGCCAGAATTAGGGGCGAAACAGCCCAGATTGGGCCTCTGACGGGTGGTGGATCACCCTCCCACTCTGCAGCGGCCCAATCCTGATCATTTTGGGCCCCTTTTTGCCATTTTGGGCCCAATTTCAGCCCTGAATGGCCAGGATTGGGTCCAAAACAGCCCGGATAGGTGATGTCAGGGGGTGTGGCATATGTAAATCAGTTATGCTAATAACACACTTCTGGTGCTGTCAAGGGGCGTGGCTTATGCTAATGAGTTGTGCTAATGAGTTATTCTACTGAGTTCCTCCGGCTCTTTTTCTACAAAATGACCCCTGGATATAGCCCAATCTTGTCAGATCACAGAAGTTAATCAGGGACGTTACTTGGATGGAAGACCTCCAAAGGAGACTCTGCAGAGGAAGGCAATGGCAAACCACCTCTGCAGTTCCTTTGCTGTGAAAGCTTCTTGCTGGAATTGCCTTAAATTGGTTGTGACTTGACCACGCATACGTATGTAAGCTTTTATGAATCAAAACTCACTTTGCCATTTGAGCTTTGACTCACAAAAGTTTACAGCCTGAAAAGTTTTGTTGATCTTTAAGTTGCTGCCGGACTCAGATTTTGTTGCATCTTCTGATATGCTGTTTTTGCTCCAGAACTCTTACTTTGCACCCCTGACAAACCTGGCAACCAGATACCCTCAACCTTGACTCTCACAAGAAAAGCAGAAAACCACCAGGCACAATAAAAGACCATTAAAGGTAAAGGGCATCTATCACACATGACTTATGGAACCACTATTCTCAAGACAATCTTAAGAATCACACCCTTCTAAGTCTATAATAACGTGATAACAACAGTCAATTTATATACCGCCCTTCAGAACAACTTAACACCCACTTAGAGGGGTTTTACAAAGTATGTTATTTTTATCCCCCCAACAATCACCCTGTGAGGTGGGTGGGGCTGAGAGAACTCTAAGAGAGCTGCGACTGACCCAAGGTCACCCAGCTGGCTTCGAGGAGTGGGGATCAAACCCAGTTCTCCAGATTAGAGTCCCGTAGCTCTTAACCACTACACCAAACTGGCTCTCTACTGGCTCTATTGACTTCAACAGACATAACACAGTGTAACTCTACTTAGCATTCCACTATATGTCTTTCAATAACCTTTTGAATTATGTAAAAATAGCTTGGACGGAAAAATCCTTAACAAGCGTAATTTATTTATTTACTTTATTTATAGCTTGCCTTTCTCACCGAGATTCGAGGACCATTACAAAACATTTAAAAGAAATGCAATCAGACAGCATAGAATACCCAGTGAACAATGTAATAGAACTAGAGTTACAGCAATGGAAAACAATGTAAACGGCAAACTGTCTAAGGCAAGATACACCATACATAATGCAGAAAGTAGATTATGAAGGTAGACGACAATGCAGTATAAGCAAGGTGATATCTATAACAATTCCTATATTAGGATACATCCTACCCACCTGGATTGTTTTATTATAATATATAACATTCAATTTTTATACTGCCCTTCAGGACAACTTAACACCCACTTAGCGAGGTTTACGACATGTTATTATTATCCCCACAGCAATCACCCTGTGAGGGGGGTGGGGCTGAGAGAGCTCTGAGAGAGCTGTAACTGACCCAAGGTCACCCAGCTGGCTGTAAGCAGAGGAGCAGGGAATCAAACCTGGCTCTCCAGATTAGAGTCCTGCCGCTCTTAACCACTACACCAAACTGGGTCTCTATTCTATAACACTTCTAATCCCTTTATAAAAATGTCCTGCTGAACATCGTTTTGCAAATTCTGTGAACAACAGAAGTGTGGGGGACTTCTGGACCTCAGTCAGGCTGTTCCACAAGGGAGCACCCACTGAGGACGCACATGAACAGGCAGTTATCGATTTTATCCATCTGCAGGGTGGCACCCTCAGAAGGGTTCACTCAGATGAGTGCTGCTTTCATGGTGGAGCATAGCAGGAGAGGCAGTCCAGCAGGCATGTGGGTCCGAGCCATGTAGAGGATGATCAGTACGTTGAGTGGAACCTAGTAACTGTTCAGTTACCAATGGAGTGACTGCAGAATGGGTATGATATGCATGCTCCACCGAGTTCCCAATACTAACCAGGCTGCTGCATTCTGTACGAACTCGAGTTTCTGAGTAGACTTTAAGGGCAGACCCATGTGGAGTGCATGACAGTAGTCTAGTCTTGAGGTAACCATATCGCAGATTCATGTGGCCAACTCATCCGAGTCCAGGTAGGGGACCATCTTCTAGGCTAAATGAAGATAAAAGATGGTTGTTGTGGATTTTCCGGGCTCTATAGCCGTGGTCTTGGCATTATAGTTCCTGATGTTTCGCCAGCAGCTGTGGCTGGCATCTTCAGAGGTGTAGCACCAAAAGACAGAGATCTCTCAGTGTCACAGTGTGGAAAAGATGTTGGCAGGTCATTTTTTCCACACTGTGACACTGAGAGATCTCTGTCTTTTGGTGCTACACCTCTCAAGATGCCAGCCACAGCTGCTCGCAAAATGTCAGGAACTACAATGCCAAGACCACGGCTATACAGCCCGGAAAATCCACAACAACCATCGTTCTCTGGCCATGAAAGTCTTCGACAATATATTGAAGATAAAATAATTCAGTTTTGACAGTAGCATCAGCTTGTTTCTCCAGCAATAATGCTGAATCCAGTAAAACTTATAAGGCTCTTAACTAAGTCGGCAAGCGCCAGCTGGACCCCATCAAATTCAGGAAGCACAGTGTCCCAACCAGCAATATCTTCATTTTGTCAGAATTTCGTTTCAACTGGTTCACCCTTAGCCCTTCAACTGCAGCAGTCTGATACATGCGCAGGTCCTCTACGGCATCACCAAAAATTTAGATAAAGAAATCTAGAGCTTGGTGTCACCCGCATATTGATGGGTAAGGCCTGGGCTTCCTTCCCTTAGAAAGTCTCTTTCCACAAACATTCGCCTGTTTAGGAATGCTGGTGAACTGCAGAAGAGTCTGGGGCACTTTCTAGGGCATGCTCTCTCTGACAGACTCCTAATCAAGCATGTCGGACCTCAGAGGTGCCAAAGCCAACAGTAGCCCACAAGAAATCAGAGAACGATCACCACTGATGTCGAGATGTGTCATGTCTGACTGTGCCCGTTCATTCATGCCAATATTTCTCCTCTCAAGTATATGCTTTATTCTATCAATTGTGACTCCATTTTGTATTGCCAGATATAGTTCTGTTTCTTGTTGCTAACATTCCAGGGAGTTCTCACTCGTTCCCAGGTGGCCGGGTGTTTACCAGTTTGAAGCCTTCTTCCTGACTGTGATATGTCTCCTCTCCTTGTAGACTGATAGCACAAACATGCATAATGTTCTCACACAGCGAGAACAACACTAGGTTGTTTGGAAATTGGGAGGGGGAAGGAACAGGGGTAGAAAAGGGATGTATTTTTCCTATGTAACCATTCTAGTCAACTTTTTGCTAGAACTGCTTAGTTGCTTACCTTACTCTTAAGCAGACCTTTGGATATGACTATGGAAAGAACTGATTTCTGAATAAAAGTCATTTAACCAAGAACCTGTGTCTTGCTACAATGAATCAGAGATCTGTCTGCTGTATTTCAACATCCAGAGACTGACAAGATGCCTGGCGAATGCTTGTTCAGCTGTGCTAATCTCCTCATCCCAAAATCCCCTGATAAACTTCTGGGGAACTAAAAAGTCCCCCCAGACACAGCTGTCCCTCTCAAATGCCTCTCAAATGCATTGCAAACATCTTGACCTCATATGTCACTCAATGGTCTATCAGCTAGTGGATGCCCCTGGCTGCATTTGTGGCTCCCTGGAACCTTACCTGTCTTGACACACGCAGTTATCATACACAGGGATGCCTGAAAAACTTGTGAGCTAAAATGTTGCTGTTTGTGAGTTGTGAGACCTACATTCCAGCTCCAGATTTAGGAGGGGGTCCAAGCACAATGACCTTGACCTGGATAGCCCAGGTGAGCCTGATCTCGTCAGATCTCAGAAGCTAAGCAGGATCAGCCTGGGTTAGTAATTGGATGGGAGACCTCCAGTGAAGACCGGTGGCTGCAGAAGTAGGCAGTGGCAAACCATCTCTGTTAGTCTCTTGCATTATGCTATGACTTGAGGACACGCTTCACCACCACCAAACACAATGACCTCCTTCATCCCCTCCTCCCCTGTGCATGCAAGACTTCGATTCCACACACACGAAGCTGGGCCATCGAGGTCAGTGTCATCTACTCAGATTGGCCGTGGTTCTCCAGGATCTCAGGTGGAGGTCTTTCTCATCTCCTGTTACTTGATCCTTTTCTCTGGAGATGTTGGGGAATTAATTTAGGACTTTCTGCCCGCCAAGCAGATGCTCTTGCACTGAGCCAATGTCCCTTCCCTGAGACACGGCCCAGGGGATGCGTACCCACCACTTTAGAGGGAAGCTACTCCTCCCCCTTCCCTCTCACTCTGAAAACTGATCTCTCTTTCACCTGCTCTCCACCTAAATAGCTTGGGAGGATGCCAGCACGCCAGTGGGGCTCAATTTGCTTCCAACTTTCATGAGCATGGGAGGAGGCAAGAAGCGTGACGCGTGCAGGGGTCTTTCATATCATGTACCACCTAGTCCTTTGTAAGGAGAGATGCTGGAGACTGAACCTGGCACCTTTTGCATGCTGAGCAGAGGCTCTTCCACTGAGCCACAGCCCCTCCCCAGATTCTTGCAGGCCGCTCCGTACTATCATACCATGAACGTTAGACTACTCTAGCACACTTATCGTTCATTGCGCTAGACTAAAACTGTGTTCATCTTCAAGGTGCCACAGGACCTTGCTGCATCAGATTAACACAGCTATTCCTCCGCAAAGACAGCAAGCGAAAGACCGTGCACGATGGCACAGCACATCCCAAAATACTCCCGACAGAGCCCCATAAAAGCTCCGAGTGATACAGCAGATGCTGAAGGGCTTTCCATTCTGTCCAAATAATATCTTTATGCATTTTGGCAGTCTGGGTTATTGTAAATGGACCTATCACCTCACAGGGAATGGGTGAGCAGGGCTTTAACAAGAGAGCTTAATGTTCCTTAATGGCTGGAAATCTCTCTCCAGACTTCTGCCATGACTCAGCCTTCAGCCTGTGGGAGGGGCAGGGAAGCAACAGTCCCTGTCTGAATTTGGAAACAGAAAGGGGGGGGCTCTAATTAGCCAAACAGGATTTAGCCTGCAAGTATTGCTCTTTGGGAATCTGATGCAAGATTACGAGCTTTAAAAGTCTGGGTTTTTTACTAGTAAACAGGCATATTATAAAGACACTGATAATATTTCCATTGCTTGCTCTCTCTGTCTCATTGCTAAGAAATAGACCTGTAAAGAGGCACACCCTGGCGCTTTGTAATTCTGGGAGAAGTGGGGGGCGGGGGTTCAGTGTTGCAGGGCAGCTCCCGGGGCCCTCATAGCCATTGGAGGGCCTGTGACTGTGTGTACCCTAGGGTTGCTAGACCAACCAGTGGAAGGGCTGTGTATGGGAATATGGTAAAGGGCATGATGCAAGCTACAGCATCATGTCACTTATGGAAGAAAAAAAAAAGAGTAACACAGGGAGCTCTAGGAATTGCCAAAAACTCTGTGGTAAAACGATCAGGGTTTTGGAGATTCCTAGAGCTACCCTATGTCACTTCTGTTGTTTTTTTTATTGGAATTGATGTGACATTGCATGAGACCCTGTGGGATTCTTAATTTTTCTAAGCAATGGTGGGCAACAGGAATGGGGCAGAGGATCTCCCTACCCCCCACTGGAGGAGTGGTACCTCTAATGTACCTCCCTCTCTCACTCTCTCTTGGTGGCATTAAACCCCACTTCCTCCAACAGGACTGGGTTAGCCCGTTTTGGCTCCTCCACAGCGTCCTTCTCTGTCTCCTCTGCCAGATAGCCCAGCAATGGTGGCTGCTTCCTGCCATTTTCCATTGTTCCCGGCCTTTGGCTGCTCATTCCTGATTCTGCTCTCCCAATCCCATTCTATTGTTAAAACCTACAGCACAGACATACAGACACAGATACTTGAAACTGCCTTATATTATCCTTCAACACAGGTTAAGAGCGGCAGGACTCTAATCTGGAGAGCCAGGTTTGATTCCCCACTCCTCCACTTGAAGTCAGCTGGGTGACCTTGGGTCAGTCACAGCTCTCTCGGAGCTCTCTCATCCGCACCCACCTCACAGAGTGATTGTCATGAGGATAATAATAACACACTTTGTAAACTGCTCTGGGTAGGAGTTAAGTTGTCCTGAAGGGTGCTATATAAATTGAATGTTGTGGTGGTGGTCCCCCTCCCCACATTCAGTCAGCACACAGAGGGAGAGAGACTTATAGTCCAATCTCCCTGTAACGGGACAGTTGCCCGTGTCTAAAACCAAGTTTCAACTTGCCAGGAGCAAGATGGATCTCTCTCCGGGGAAGCCGAAAGCAGTTAGTCTTTAGACCTGTCAAACAGATAAGTTCTTTGAACCAGCTGTTTATCAGTACATTTATTTATATAGGGTTCAATATTGCTTTGCAACACCCCATCAAACACACAGATACCAATCTAGAGTTTATTTCACTTTATTGAAAATATACCCTAGTTTTTTAATGAAGCAAGCAATCAAAATATAAATAGCTATTAATATAAATCCTATAACAACAGAACATAGAAAGGCAATAAGAAATAAGTTCACTAACATTTCTCAATAAATCCTAAGTTTACATTGCTCAAAGTTTCCATGAAATACATAGGTAGAAATAACTTCTCACCTAGATTCTCCCAAGAGATCTCTTCCATCAGTACCCTGCTTATTCTTTCTGTGTTTGCAATCATATACCTAATCATATGCAAATATTTAGGGTCTATTCACATGATAGCACAAACAAATATTGATTGGTTTGACACTTCACTGAATATTCATAATTTCATAGTACAGCCTTCCAATTAGTTAAAAAATTATGTCATAATCTGTACTGCAGGAAAATACTATAAATCTCTGACAAGTGTCAAGAAAAGTTAAGTTGGACGATCACCATTGGTTGAATCTCTGATAGAAGAACATCAATCTCGGTAGAGTCCACTATTTTAATTAATTGTCAAAGGATGAAAGCACACCTGTTAAATTACCTTCACATAGAAAAAATACACTGAACGTTCATGTAAAGTTTAAAAGTTCATCTAGAGAGTATAGCAGCTAGGCCTAGTATTGTTCAGTATTGATTATTGGCATATGATTTTAATCTATATTGGCATAACATCCCCGCGATGAAGGCTCGGAGTCGATCACAACCCGATTAAAATACAATACAATATACAATTTTTAAAATACAATAATAAAAATTTAAAATTAAAAAATTAAAAATTAAATTAAATTAAATTAATTAAATTAAATTAAATTAAATTAAAAATATGTCCCCTCCTCCACACAATTGCTGGGTCATGGCAGCACCTACATGTAGAGGAAGTGTGTGCATGCATGCTCCATTCATGTGATAAGAAACTGTTGGAAAGCAGTGTCAGCGATCAGGGAGAGGGAGCGTCACACATGACCAACTACCTGGTCCTTTTAACCGGTGATGCCAGTGTTTAAACCCTGGACTTTCGGCATGCCAGGCAAATGCTCTCTTATTGAGTCATGGCCCCACCCTAAATGAAGATGTCCTACAGTGAATCAGATCCTGGGTCCATCAGGGTCAGTATTGTCTACTCTGACTGGCAGCAGCTCTCCAGGGTCACACGTGAAGCTGCCTTATACTGAATCAGACCCTGGGTCCATCAAGGTCAGCATTGTCTACTCTGACTGGCAGCAGCTCTCCAGGGTCACACATGAAGCTGCCTTATACTGAATCAGACCCTGGGTCCATCAAGGTCAGCATTGTCTACTCTGACTGGCAGCAGCTCTCCAGGGTCACACGTGAAGCTGCCTTATACTGAATCAGACCCTTGGTCCATCAGGGTCAGTATTGTCTACTCTGACTGGCAGCATGTCTTGGGTCAAGGTCTTTCACACCATCAATTACATGTCGCTTTTTATTAGAGACTGAACTTGGCCTTCTTGCATGCGAATCCAATGCACTAAAGCACACACACATGAACTCATGAACACATGAAGCTGACTTATACTGAATCAGACACTCAGTCCCTCATGGTCAGTATAACAGCAGCTCCCCAAGATTGCCAGCAGAGGTCTTTCACATCACACCCCTTTCCAGACACCCATACAAGTAGGGTGCGGCCTAGAGATCTCCCAGAACTACAACAGACTACAGAGATCGGTTCCCTTGGAGAAAATGACTACTTTGGAGGGTGGACTCTACTGCACCCCATGGAGGTCCCTCTAGGGTTGCCAGGTCCCTATGGGGGCAAACTGGGGGAAGTGGGGCATGAGGAGAGTCACGTGGGGAGGACTTACTTTGTGCATGGTGCTCCAGAGCACTTTCCTGTCACTCCAAGAATGACGTAATTCCTGATGTGACAAGGAAGAAATGGATTGCGCCAGGGGGTCGACTGAGTGAAAATCAGCTCCAAACCCTAAACGTGGGGCTGATTTTCACACAATTGGCCCTCGGCATAACCCATTACTTCCGTGTTGCGCCAAGGATGGCATCTTTCCTGGCACGACATGGGCATGTGCAGGGGTGCTCCAGAGCATGTGGGAGCGTGCTTCAGTCCCAGCATGGCATTCTTGCACCTTTCTTCCCTCTCACCATCCAAGTAAACAGTGGGGTGGGTGGGGAAGAGACTGGGGGGGTGGCAAGTCTAGGCCCCTCCCCCTGTCAAACCCTGCCTCTCCCAGGCTCCACCCCCCAGTTTCCCAACCTGAGTTGGCAAGCTACATACAATGGCTTTATAAAAATCCCTGCTCCAATATAACAGCAAAGATATTGGAAAACGTTCGGATCTTGCTAAGAATCGCCATACCAGCAATTAATAAGCTTCTTCTTCTTCTCCTCTCTCTCTCTCTCTCTCTCTCTCTCTCTCTCTCTCTCCCTGTGTTCTTACGTCAGCAGGAACAAAAAGTACAAGACCGGCCTTCCAAAAAGTTAAGAGATCAGCAGTCTTGCCTCTCCTTTCCAGAAATGGCATCAGGAAACAACAAATTCTACCTCTCAGGGGGTTACAGATTGGGTCCTTGATCTTGCAAGGTTAGGAGGAGGGCTGACTTCACCCAAATTTCGTAGGAATCTTGAACTAGAGCTCCATAGGCTAGCTTTCTGATTCAGAGGCGCAGCTACAGATGAGTAAAGGCCAGGGAGAGTGTTGTGTATTGAAATCTGAAACGGCACCATTCTGAATGCTTTTACGCTAGCCTGCATCCTAAACGGGAACTGGTAGAGAGAGCCAGAAACTTGGCCTTTGGTTCCATTCGACTTTCTTGCACGCACTTTACCCATTTTAAATCGAGGCTGTTCATTAACATCGTTTGCAGAATATTCCATTTTCCTTCATTCTTCCAAACATGTTTCTTAAGGAATGTGGCCCTCTATTTATTCAACAAAGAGTTCTGTGCCAGTCCAGTATTTGCAGATCCTCTGACCAGATGATGTTGGCACAGTGTAAGGAATGACTTATATATTTTGTATTATCAAAAATTGGTGAGGGTTTGGTTATAGACCATTTCCATTTCATTAATTACATAGTTCTTAATGAGAACAACTTGAATAACTCTGTGATCAAGTTTTACCGTCACGTTTGGTGTAGTGCTTAAGAGCGGCAGGACTCTAATCTGGAGAGCCAGGTTTGATTCCCCACTCCTCCACTTGAAGCCAGATGGGTGACCTTGGGCCAGTCACAGCTTTTCCAGAACTCAGCCTCACACTCCTCACAGGGTGATTGTTGTGTAACACACTTTGTAAACTGCTCTGAGTGGGCATTGTTGTCCTGAAGGGTGGTATATAAATCAAATGTTGTTGTTGTTGTTGTTGTTGTTGTTATGTTCAGTGACAAATGCTTCCCAGTTTTCACTGCATTTAGCCTAACAATAACCCAGTGAGTTAGCAGAGCAAAATTCGGGGCCAGTAGCACCAAAATTTTGTTGTTCTACTACAGACCAACATGGCTACCCACCTGAAACTATCCAGTGCATTATGTCCATTTCACAGATTAATAACTTCCTCAACATCTGATGCATGGCAGAATTATTAAGTTATTCATATACTATTTTCTTCATTAATACATCAATGCAAAGCAGCACAACAGGAATGATTCCCCATCTACACTGCCCTGAGAAGTAGACATTCCAATTTTCAACAATGAGCAGGTGCTAGAAATGGGAAGGCATGAAGGAAAGAGGGCAGGACAGCCAGACATATCCAGGAAGCCCAGAAGCAGGGCATGACGGCAACAGTGTCCCTCATATGTGTCTCCTTGCAATTGATATTCAAAGATACATTGCCCCTAAACATGGAGGTTCCATTCAGCTGTTACAACCCTTCCTAGATCTCTCCTCCAGAAGAAACTTCCATTTTTTTTCTAATCTGCGGTAAGGCTTAAAGCAAGCAGGAAAAAATGGGTTTTGAAGAGGGATTTCAAGGAGAAGAGGCGCCACGCAGGTGTTCTTAGGAGGCAGCTTGCCAGCCCCCAGGTGGGGCATGGAGTTCTCCTGGAATGATAAATGATCTCCAGACTACACGGATGTTTTCCTGGAGAAAATGACAGCTTCACAGGGTGGACTCTAGGGCATCAAATCCCTGCTGAGTTCCTCCCCTCCCCAAACGTCACCCTTTCCAGACGGTGCCCTCAAATCACCAGGAATTTCGCAGCCTGGAGTTGGCAACCTAACTGAGAGAGGGAGGAGTTTCAAACACAAAGAGTGGAGTTGAAACAACTGGAGACTTCTGGGCGTCTCAAGGTAATAAAGCTATACACATCATAGTTGTAACCAAGCAAAATTAGAGGCAGGGGTGGAATTCAGGGTGGGTCTGATGCTCTGGCCCTGACCTGGATAGTCCAGGTGAGCCTGATTTTGTCAGATCTCAGAAGCTGGGTTGGCCTTGGTTAGTAATTGGATGGGAGACCTCCAACAAAGACCAGGGTTGCAGAGGCAGGCAATGGCAAACCACCTCAGTTAGTCTGTTGCCATGAAAACCCTACCGGGGTTACCATAAGTTAACTATGACTTGAGGGCATTCTTCTCCACCACCTGACCTTCTGAGTTATTTTAAAGCCTTCCTAGCCATTAATATATTATGGTGCTATTTAACCTTTGGTCTGGGTTAACAAAACAAAAAAAAGGACATACACTGAGAGCTTTAAATATCCGGTTTATTTTAATCAAAATATTACACCTACAAAGCCATTAAACACTCCAGAGTCCTTGTCTCTGCAGATATTTCTAGTTCTTGTTCTAGGATTGTGGCACATCTGGATTATGGTAAATTAATAACAGAACCTCATGTCTTATGGAAGTCCACTTTCTCAGTGGTGGTAGGGTTGCCAACTCCAGGTGGGGAAATTCCTGGAGATTTGGGTGTGGAGCTTGGAGAGGGACCTCAGTGGGGTATAATGCCATACAGTCCACCTTCCAAAGTAGCCATTTTCTCTAGGGAAACTGATCTCTCTAGTCTGGAAAGCATTTCTGATTGCAGGAGATCTCCAGGCGCCTGCAAGGGAGATGGAAACCCTTAGTCATGCTGGCCTTTGATTTGAAAGTTCCAAGCCTTCTCCCTCCCCCGCCCCCTCCTCCGAGGGTGTCCATTAAGAGACTTCTCACAAAAACTATTAACTCCAAAATCTAACATTGCCATCCTCAGGGCTCTTTGTCTGGGAAAAGAGGTGGTGGAACGCAGGACCGCACAATGACGTCACTTTGGGTCAGCTGGAACTTTTTTAAAGTTTAAATCACCCTTGGCGAAAATGGTCACATGGCCGATGGCCCCCTGATCTCCAGACAGAGGGGAGTTTAGATTGCCTTCTGCACCACTGCACAGAGGGCAATCTAAACTCCCCTCTGTCTGGAGATCAAGGGGCAGGGCCACCAGCCATGTGACCATTTTCAAGAGGTGCCGGAACTCCGTTCCACCGCGTTCCAGCTGAAAAAAAGCCCTGGCCATACTACATCATACCATCTTCTTGAGTTAAACTCCTCCCCCCACACCACCAATTTATAAAGGCAGTAAGATGTAATGTGGAGAAGTGACGCTGACTTTCTTGCATATTATGGAAGACTTGCCTCTCAGGTTCTAAAATTCTTGGTCATGTCTAAAAATCAAATTACAAATTTTAATGCAAACTACGTCAGCTATTAGCGCTTGACACAAACAAGCACTGCTGAGCTGCCCTGTTGCTTTCCTAATAAAGAGAAGCGGGGTCGGTAGGGGGGGAATCCAACTAGCCTTAAACAAAGACAGATCCACGATGACTCAAAAGTGAACCTCCTTTCTCCCGAATGCCTCCCACACATTCAAAACCAGCCCTTTCTCTTTTCTAATTCTGTCTGGAAGCGCTTGGAGCGAGAGCCAGACACACTCAGAAGCAACACAGCCTTTAGCAGGGCAATCTGGAGAGCAGGGGAAACACTGGGAAGGGTTGTGGGTGGGGGGACAGCTGCCAGAGGGCACCAGATACATTACCAGAAACCCAGTTGAAAAAGATCCAGCAGATGAGGAGACAGAGTTCAGTTAATGACCAAGATGAATCATTGGCTCGGTGAGACAAAAATTAGGAGCGAAACATAAAAACTGAGGAAGAAAACCTCTCCGTGGTCAGAGAGTCTTGCTAAACAGACATATAGCAGAAAGAATCGGGTTCGACTGTGCCACTGGGATGGGATGCCCTTCTCAGCAGCTAGGAGAGTTGTCTCAGGGCCTGGGAGGCTGGAAAAACACCACCGTCACCCCAAATCTCCTTTCAGCCATGCTGTCCCTTACTCGCAGGGGCACCAAGCTTCCCTCCGGGTAGTAACTGTTAAGTAGTGGGTTCAGACTCTGAAGTGATTTCAGCAAGCTCGTTACTCAGCAGGAACATCTCTGAAACACAGGCAGCAAGCGGCAGATATTTATACACAACTGCAACCCCCCAAACCACGCCCCAGCTTTGTTAACACCTAATAAGAATCACCTAACTAGAAGCCCTTGTTTGCATCAACTATATACATTGTAACTTATTTGCAGCATAGCGATTGGTCTTTATTGTGCTGTTATGATTGGCTGCTGCTGGCGCTAACAACCAATGACAATGCAGACTTCAGGAGCCTTGTTTGTGATAGAAGCTCGGACAATACATAACAGTAACCAGTGCCAACAACAAATCTGAAAGGGAGTCCCTTGCTAGCTGGTTTTGTACATCTAGCACTCTGAATTTGCCTTGCTGTTTAGAGAGGGTTCACATCTCTCACTTCACTCGTACTAGCTAGTTCGAGGATGATAATTCGCACATTTGCAATTTTGAGCTATTTTGCTCAAGGGCCAATGAGCTCACCTACTACCCCTCTCCCTTTACTGCTATTTGAAAAGCAAGACTGAATAGGAGTGGTGTATTTACAGAGATCAGACTCAGAGCATTCAAACCCTAAGAAAGTTTATTAAACGAAAATGAAAAAGAGTGCACGTGGCCTGTTCACGCATCAGGGTGAGCAAGGATACAAAGACAAAGTGCAAAAATGTACTTACTCTAAATTATGCTTAATTTGGATAAACTAGTCATTCTGGAAGTTGCAGAATTTAGAAGTCCATAATTTCCTAAGTTCTCAGAGTTGGGACTTCTCCCGTTGTCCCTCTCCGCATGCCCTTAAATGGACGGTACACTAATGGAACGCCGGTGGCTCTTCCCCTTCCCTCCACACGTCTCCATTAGCAAAACTGGTACAGGGTGTTTACCGACCATTTTTAGGTGTTTCTTCTAAGAATGCACTTTCTCCAGTCTTCCCTTTTGGTGCGGCTGGATAGAGCATTTTTTCTTCATTCCTGGGCACGTGAATGGCAAAAGCGCTCTGAGGAAACCTCCGATCAGCGCCTGGCTCCTCCCCCAAGCTTTCAGCTTGTGATCACACATGTGCAGAGCTAAAAAAAAATTTTTGAAATGGTGACGGAACAAAAACATTTTAAGAGGGTGATGGAGGGTGACCACAAAGCTCAACGTAAGAGCTTTTGGGGAGCATGTGTGGATGCTGAGTTTTCAGAGCGACTCAACAAAACACACAATAAGGAGGACAAGGGCGGGAAAGAGCGGCTGTGTGGAAACTGCCACGGGCAAGATGAAGTCCCTAAGTAAAGACTTAGTCCTTCATGGCTTGTTCTTACCTTACCAATAGATGAAAGATAAGAGTTTCTTGGGGTCCTAAGAATTTATACTCTCCTCTTTGAGAATCCCTCTGGGGTCAGCTGAGACCTCCCTGCCTCAAGAGGAAGCAAATACAATCTGCCCTTTTGGCTTTCCTAGTCTCTGTCCCCATGAGAGACAGTCCCCATGACGGCCCAGCACAATGTGGGATGGTAAATCTTTTGTTCTTCTTCAGATAGAACCATTTGCCTAACTAATAGTGCAATCCTAAACAGAGTTAATCCAGTCTAAGCCCATTGTTTTCTACAGGCTTAGACTGGAGTAACTCTGTTTAGGATTGCTCTGTAAGAGTTGGAGTGTTCAGTGCTTGGGAGAGAGATGAGTTATCTCCTTTTACCACTCTTTTAAGCAGGGGTCATTTCGTAGAAAAAGAGCTACAGGAACTCATTAGCATAACTCATTAGCATATGCCACGTCCCTTGCCATCATCGGAAGTGTGTCATTAGCATAACAGATTTGCATATGCCACACACCCCTGACATCACCGTAAATGTGTCAGAAGGCAACACCCACCCCTCAGGCTCCACCCCAAAAATCTCCAGGTGTTTCCCAAGCCTACCTGGAGAAAAATTTCTTCAAAAGTACAAAGAAAATAGTCAAAATGTTAAATGGTTTTATTATAAAGTCAACAACTCTACAATTAACAATTAACTAATACAAATAACCGTAGCTGATATATTTAACTAGCAGAGAACCTATCTGCTTTCAAAAGCTGTGGGAACCATAACAATGTCAACTTCAGTCAACAAAAGAACGAAAGCAACACACACTCACAGACTCACACGCCCCATGAAAAAAGCAGAATGAACTCAAAGCAGCTTACCCTCCTCTGCAGAGCCCTGCCAGGCCCCAACTCGCTCTCTCACTCTCTCTCTCACAGAGGAATGGGAAAAAAGCAGAATGAACTCAAAGCAGCTTACCCTCCTCTGCAGAGCCCTGCCAGGCCCCAACTCGCTCTCTCACTCTGTCTCTCACAGAGGAATGGGAAAAAAGCAGAATGAACTCAAAGCAGCTTATCCTCCTCTGCAGAGCCCTGCCAGGCCCCAACTCACTCTCTCACTCTCTCTCTCACAGAGGAATGGGAAAAAAGCAGAATGAACTCAAAGCAGCTAAGCGTCCTCTGCAGAGCCTGCAGGGCCGAAGGAGGAAGGAATCACGTGGGCAGATTCTAGAGCTCCCGGAACAGCGTTCCAGCGCGTCCCCCCTCAAAATGAGCCCTGCTTTTAAGCATTGTAGCCCCTGGAACATGTGTAGAGTGTAGCCCCCATTAATAAAATACTGAGGTGGATTCTAGAGCCGAGGGCAATATCTCCATAGTGTCTCTTAGTCCAGGAAAGCGCATGACCCAACACATCTGCTTCTCTCCAGGCCCCACTAAAAGAGTGTTGTATAGAAGTGTTGGACTAGGTATTGAGAGAAGCCATTTCAAATCAGCAGTTCACCAGGTGCCCTCGGACCAGTCACTCATACTCAGCCTCACCTACCTCACAGGTCAGTTGTGATGATAAAATGGGTGGGGGAGAGACCACGTAAGCAGGTCTGAGCTTCTCACGGGAAGGGCCGGGGAAAAAAATGAAACAATAGATTTATGAAAGGTTTCCCCAAAGCGTATGCATGAAATCCAGGAAGATCTAGAGCCACAGCACTGGGGAGACGTGTTTGATCCTTCCATCACCCCACGATTTTGCCAACTGGAACCACAACTATGTTGTCCCATGTCTCTTTATCAGCCCTCGAAGGGTTGGGTGGGATAAGCACCTTTCTTTTGTCTCTCTGCACCCCTACTTCAAGCTAAAAAGAGCATGGAAGATGTTGCTTTCATGCACAGGTAAAAGGCTCAAATCTTTTCCCCCTTTTCCCCCATGCCACACACCCAACCTATATCAGAGACTAGATAGCTGCTGTTTGAGTTGTCAGACTCCAGGTGGGGTCTGGACATTTCCTTGAATTATAAGGGAGCTCCAGACAACAGAGATCCATTCCCCTGAAGAAGATGGCTGCTTTGGAGGGGGACTCTATGGCTTTAAACTCTGCTGAGTTCCCTCCCCAGGCTCTACCCACAAATCTCCAGGAGTTTCCTAACCTAGAGTTGGCAACCCAAGCTGCTATCGGCCTCTGAAAACACTCTGGGCCAATCCAGTCAGACATCTCCCTAGAACTTCTCTAGCTAAGCCCACCCACCCAAAGCCACGAGACAACATGTGTGTGCATGTTTGTGTGTCTGTCTCTCTTATAGCTGGGCCTTCTGGAATATGTTTAAAAAAATTGGATGGAAGGGTGGGGGGGGAAGCATGGAAGATATGAGAAGATAAGGCCAATAGAGTGTCAGTGCGTGGTACGTTGTAAAGACAGCGCCGTGTCAGCTCAACCCAGACCCAGCCCGCCTGCAGATGAGGTTATTTTTGCCCATGTGATAACATTTAGCTTATCCTACTGAGATCCTTTCCAGGAAACAAAATGAGCCACAGAGAGAAGGAAGGCGAGGGTGGCCTTAGGGGGGAAAGGAGATGGTGTCACCGTTTTCTAGAACTTTACCTCACCACCCCTCTGACTAAACCTTGGCTTCCCGCATCACATCACCACATTAAAGTCCCCGTTCATCAGATTACAACACAAACACGTGTGCTCTGTTATCCCCACCACACACACACACACACACACACACAGGCAGGTGAGCAGTCGTGCAAATAGTTACTGCTAGTAAAGTAAAATCAATATATATCTGACCAGTTTCTTCTTGCCCTCCATGTATCTGACGAAGAGAACTGTGGTTCTCGAAAGCTTATGCTACAATAAAGTTGGTTAGTCTTAAAGGTGCTACTGGACTCTCTTTGATTTTGCTACTACAGACTAACACGGCTAACTCTTCTGCTAGTAAAGTGAGATTTGAGGGGGGGGAGATCAAGTGGGTCAAGGAATTCACCAGGTCAAGGGGCTTTCAGGGGCGAGTTCATGGGAAAGGCAGATGTGAGATTTCCTCCAGGGTAGGACTTTTAACATCTGCTTAATAATAACAGTTAATGTATTTTGTACTTACCATACACTTGTTTTATCCCTGTTCTTGGCACAGCTGTACCTATAAGCACAGAACAACCCAAAAAGTTACTACCCAAAAGTACTATAACCAATAATATTTTCCCCTTGGTTCCTTACAGTGCAATCCTAAACACGCACATATATATATGCACACACACACACACACACACACACACAGAGAAGTAAAGCCCAAAGAGTCCAATGGGACTTAATGAAGTGGTTAGAGTGTCAGACTATGACCTAGGTTGCAGTCCCTACTAGCTGTGAAGCTCACTGGTTAACTTTGGGCTAGTCAGTGCCTCTCAGACTTGCCTACCTTACAGAGTAATTGTAAGGATAAAATGGAAGCACAAAGAACCATGACTCATGAGCTCCTTGAAAAAGGACACGATAAAAATATAACATCCTTCCAACGTATAAATGAAACGCATAAAAGCAGCCAAATGCCTGAAAGAACAATAACAAATAATCTTGGTCAACTATCAGAAAGTCCAAGCAAACATCTGTTCTCTTCTGGATCTTTGACTTTCTGAGTGTCCAACAGAATTACAAATATTTTTTGCATGTTTGTTATTTTTTTTAAAAGACTGAAGTCACATTTTAAAATATATTTTCAAGGGTTGCTAGACTTTTTCTTTACCTGCTGGGGCTGGGAGATCTCTCACCCCCCAGCTCCCACTGCCTGCCACCACTCCAGTGACCGGTGGGAGAACATTAATGAAAAATATCCAGGGATGAAACAACATTACATCACTTCCAGGGAAAATCGCTGCCCGGCAACCCTGGATGCTACTATGACAGTAATATAAGTCTGATTTCTGACTTCAGAAGGAAATCTGAGGAGGGAAATATGTGTCTAAGATTGAGACCTGTCTGATTTACCCAGGGGTCATTTTGTAGAAAAAGAGCTGGAGGAACTTATTAGCATAACTTATTAGCATAACTCATTAGCATATGCCACGCCCCTTGATGGCACCAGAAGTGTGTCATTAGCATAACTGATTTGCATATGTCACACCCCCTGACATCACCTATCCTGGCTGTTTTGGACCCAGTCCTGGCCATTCAGGGCCAAAATTGGGCTCAAAATGGCAATAAGGGGCCCTAAATGACCGAAAGTGGCCATTTTGGGCCCTTTGGGGCCTGGTTTGGGGCCAAAACAGCCCAGATCGGATCAGTGCTGGGCAGGGGAGGGGTCCCCCGCCCGGCACTGATCCAATCCAGGCTGTTTTGGCTCCAATCCAGGCTGAAACAGGCCCCAAATGGCTGAAAGTCAGGTGGGCAGGGCTACCTGACATGTGACCTTTTTGGAGAACTGCTGGAACTGCGTTCCTGCATGTTCCCCCTCGAAATGCCCTGGATTTACCCCTCTCTCTTAAAGGTTTGCTTATTTGTAACCACTACAGTTAAGGATTTATGAACCTCGGTGTCCCTTTTCTTATCACAACCTTTAACAAAGGGAGTGGGGCTCTGCGTATGGTATGTATTATCCTGCTCTCACAGCATTGTTTTCAACGTATGTAATCACAGAATTCACAAAATCACAGAGCTGGAAGGGGCCATACAGACCTTCTAGTCCAACCCCCTGCCCAATGCAGGATCAACCTAAAGCATCTCTGACAAGTATTCATCCAGCCTCTTCTTGAAAACTGCCAGTGAAGGGGAGCTCACCACCTCCCTAGGCAGCTGATTCCAACTTTGAACTACTCTGACCGTGAAAAAGTTCTTCCTAATATCCAGCCGGTACCTTTGTGCATGTAATTTAAGCCAATTGCTTCGCGTCCTACCCTCTGCTGCCAACTGGAACAGCTCCTTGCCCTCCTCCAACTGACAGCCTTTCAAATATTTAAAGAGAGCAATTATGTCCCCCCTCAACCTCCTCTTCTCCAAACTAAACATTCCCAAGGCCCTCAGCCTTTCCTCGTAGGGCTCAGTCTCCAGACCCCTGATAATCCTCATCGCTCTCCTCTGCACCCTCTCGATTTTCTCCACATCCTTTTTGAAATGAGGCCTCCAGAATTGCACACAGTACTCCAGGTGCGGCCTGACCAAGGCAGTATAGAGAGGGACTATATGACCTCCTGCAATTTTGATGCAATGGCCCTTTTGATACAACCCAAGATTGGGTTTGGCTTTTTTGCCACTGCATCACACTGACTGCTCATATTTAGTTTACAGTCCACTCTTACCCCAAGATCTCTTTCACATACACTACTGCCCATAAGTGTATCCCCCATCTTGTATTTGTGCTTCACGTTTTTGTGGCCCAGATGTAATACTGTGCACTTATCTATGTTGAATTGCATCCTGTTCACAACCACCTACTTCTCCAGAGTATTCAGGTCTTATTGAATTTATACGTAACTTATCTTCTTGGGTGTTTGCCACTCCTCCCAATTTGGTATCATCAGCAAATTTAATGAGTAGCCCGTTTACCCCTTCATCCAGATCACTGATAAAAATATTGAAAAGAACCGGGCCCAAAACCGAGCCCTGCGGCACCTCACTGGACACCTCCCTCCAAATCTTATGAAACGCCATTGACCACCACTCTTTGGGTGCGGTCCTCTAACCAGTTCCCTATCCACCGATCTGTTGGAATTTACAACCTCTTTAGTGGGAGGGTGGGAAAATAGGGAAGGAAGGGATTCAATAACAGTATGAAACTCTATAGAATATCCTAGTTTATTTTATTGAATATAGTCACAATATCAGTGTTATTGATAAGGCGAATAATGCACATAATATCTACATATACAACCTCAAGTTATCTCACAGATTAGAATGACCAAATCTTCTAGTATTTATATAGTGTTATGTTATTTAAAGTTAACTTGCTTAAAATACTGTATTTCTCTCTTTGATTTGTTGTGAATTAAATATAACATTTACATTATTAGTATAAACTGTAACCCTTCAGAAAAATTAATAAAAAGATTTTTTTTAAAAACACGCAAACGTCATTCTTCATATCTGAACGGGGCAGAGCCATGAACGTCAAACATGAGAGGGCGGGCTGCTTCATCTAGTTTGGTCTAGGAGAAGTTTGAGGATTTGGAGGGTCTGGAGCCTTTAGTATCAAATTTCAGGATGGAGTCCAAGAACAGGATCTATTTGAACTCTATCTGGGGTCCCTTCCAGGTTTAATAGAATGTTGACTGCTTTGCCAAAATCTGAAAGGTCCAGATAACAGCCATTCATCAATTCCAGCCTGTTTCTTGAAGTAACTGGTCAGATCTGAGATCTGAGTCTGGAACGAGGAAGAAAATAACTCCCCAAGAACAATGGAGCATTTGTTTGACCCACAACGTGGTCATTATTCTGTGCCAATTCAGCCGTTCCCATTTTAGATGGGGAAACTGAGGCACCGATTTAGAGCTACAGAAAGATTTCCAGAGAAGGTGGTGGATTGAAATTACATTTGGGCTGCAATCCTAGGAACATTTTCCTAGGAGTAAGCCCTATTGAAGAACATGGGGTTTACTTCGGAGTAGACCTGCTTAGGATTGCTCTCATGATCTGTCAAAACCACAGTCAACTAAGGATAAAGTTTAGGGAAGGCTTGGGGAGGGTAGTCCAGCAACACCCCTGTCCCCCAAATGCAAATCTCATAGGATTATTCCTGAAGAGCGTCGACATCTCCAGCTATTAAGAGGTATTTAAATAGTAACCATGACAAGTGCTATTAAAATATCCTGCTTTTTATTTTTGTGCAATTTAATTGTGTATATGAATTGATCTATTGGAGGTTTGTGGGACAGGCAGCAAGCCAGGAGAAAAATTAAAAAGAAAAATAAGGCCTGTACTTAGGGTTGCCTTCCTCCACATGGTCCTGTACTCCACACTTGAGAGAATCACGAAGATAAACAGCACGAAAGCAAGCAAACCGTGAAAAAGTGAAATAAACTCTATTGATATATGTACAGTGTATCAAGAAATAAATACAAAGAATCAGTCAATAATACAAATTAATTCAAGTTCTTGTGTACAATAATTTCTGGCTGCGCAACAACACTCTAAGGCAGAGGTGGCCAAACTTGCTTAATGTAAGAGCCACATAGAATAAATGTCAGATGTTTGAGAGCCGCACGACATGATGCATTGAAGTGACTTCGGATGAAGAGGTGGGTTTGGGGGAGTGCCCTGAAAGTGAAGTCACAGGAAGGGGTGGGGTTTTTGTGCAATAGACTGGAAGTGACATCATCAGAAGAGGTGGAGCTTTGGAAGAGCTATCACCTGGCCTTTGACTTGGAAGTGAAATCACAAAAGTGATGTCACATCCTTGCTAGGCTTCACCCCCAAAGTCCCCAGGTAATTTCTGAGTCAGACCTGGCAACCCCAACATTTTTATTGAAAATATGAAAGGCATGGTAAGAAAGAAGGAAAAAAGGAAAAGGGAGGGGAAGACATGGAAAGAAAGAAGGAAAAGGAGGGAGGGAAATAAACTAAAAATAAAATAAAATGTACGGCCATGGCAATACTCAGAGACCACCTGGAGCCACACAATGTGTGTAGAAGAGCCACATGTGGCTCCCGAGCCGCAGTGTGGCCACCCCTGCTCTAAGGCATCTAATTTTAGTGCATCTGCAAGGTCACATGTCCTTTTGAAAACAAGCTTAACAGCAGACCGTATAAATAAACGTAGACTTGAAGTGACCTATGCTTACAATGCTAAAGTCCTAGTGCCTTGATTTATATAAATTTATATAAGAACAAGTCCAATTCATTTCCAGGAGGAGTTGTTCCAATGGTGTAGGTGTAGTAGAGGTGTAACTGCAGTTTTCCACTAACTGCAGTTAGTAAGGTTTCTTGTTTGCCTGCTTTCTTGCTGTTCCTCCACATGGTGGCTGAAGATTTCTCAGGCCAGAATTACAACTGATCTCCAGGCCACAGAGATCAGTAGTACTCCTGGAGAAAATGGCTGTTTTGGAAGATGGATTGTATGTTATTATACACTGCTAAGGTCCCTTCTCTCCCCAAACTCCGCCCTTCCCCAGGCTCCACCCCAAATCTCTAGGAACTTCCCAAGTTGGAGCTACATCTACATACAAGAACTTTTTAATCATAGAGTTCTGGTGATTCCTAGAGCTACCCAGAAACCATTGTAAGAATTTCTGACTTTACCATAGAGTATTTCTTAGAGCTGCCCTTTTTACTTCCGAGTAGTCTAGGAATTGCCAGAACTCTAGGGTGAGAATTTCTTTTAAGTAGACAAGCCTTTATTTTTCTTTTTAAGTTTTTTCCCACTGCGGCTTCCAGTTGCAGCAGGCAAGGAAACCTGGGGATGGAGGAATGGAGGGTTTCCAACCTCGACAGAATGGGGGCGTCTACCCCATATCAATACTATAGTGAGGGCTTCTTTACATGTTATAGAATCCTTGTGTTTTTGGGGTGACAACAACACGAGGCCTTTGAACCAGACATTCAGTGGGTGCTTATGCCACTCAAAGTCCCGAGAATTAGGTTTGCCAGCCTCCAGGTGGTGGCTGGAGGTCTCCTGGAATTAAAACTGATTTCCAGGTGACAGAGATTAGTTCCTCTGGAGAAAATGGCTGCTTTGGAGGGTGGACTCTATAGCGTCATACCCTGCTGAGGCCCCTCCCCTCCCCAAACCCCACCCTCTCCAGGCTCCACCCCCCAAATCTCTAGGAATTTCCCAAACTGGACCTGGCAACCCTAACAAGAGTCCTTTTTTCCTCAGAACCAGAGTGCACAGGTAAGAAGTGAAGGCTGCCTTCCTCAGCGTGCTGTTTTCTCCTCCTTAAAAAGTGTGCCAGGGAGCCACTGTTGGCCTTATTATAAGACTTCTGTTGTAGACACACAAGCAGGGGTTTTTTTTAGCTGGAACGTGGTGGAACGGAGTTCCAGAACCTCTTGAAAATGGTCACATGGCTGGTGGCCCCGCCCCCTGATCTCCAGACAGAGAGGAGTTGAGATTGCCCTCGCGGAGGGCAATCTCAACTCCCCTCTGTCTGGAGATCAGGGGGCGGGGCCACCAGCCATGTGACCATTTTCTCCGAAGGCAACCCACTGATGGTTGTTGGGGGTTTTCCGGGCTGTATTGCCGTGGTCTTGGCATTGTAGTTCCTGACGTTTCGCCAGCAGCTGTGGCTGGCATCTTCAGAGGTGTAGCACCAAAAGACAGAGATCTCTCAGTCAGAGAGATCTCTGTCTTTTGGTGCTACACCTCTGAAGATGCCAGCCACAGCTGCTGGCGAAACGTCAGGAACTACAATGCCAAGACCACGGCAATACAGCCCGGAAAACCCCCAACAACCATCGTTCTCCGGCCGTGAAAGCCTTCGACAATACAGCAACCCACTGAGTTCCACCACCTCTTTTCCCAGAAAAAAACCCTGCACACAGGTAATGAGATTTCTCAAACTGAGCCAAAAAAGAGGAGAAAACAACACAGAGGAGCAGGTACTCTCTGCTTCTTCCTCTACACACCAATCTTTTAAAAAAATATATTTTTATTGAGAATTTTAAACAAATTAATAAAAAGAGAGAAAAGCACATAGATATAAGAAAAAAGAAAAGTAGGAATAAATACCAATTGCGAAAGATAAATAAGTATTACATATGATACACTTACTCCAAAATTACCATGAATAAATACTTCTCCTTTCCCTCGAAACATTTTTTTTCTATCTCCTAATCTTCAAAAGCTCAAACCATCAGTTTGTGACCAACTAGGATTCCAGAGCATGAGCTCTGGAGAGTCAGAGGCTCTCAACACAACATCTGAAATGTGAAGAACACGTGTCGGGAGATGCAAAGGTAGCCGGGAAGGGTAGTTTAAAAAGACAGAGCTGGCAGCAGGGCAAAGGCTTTGCTATATACTGGGGCTGTGTGAAGGGGCTGTGAAATACCAGAAGGGAAAAACATCAGCCCAGTATAACCTCTCCAGGTCCAAGCCTGGCTCTGTAAGGCAGCTCCAGCCCATTTCCATTCCTCACTGCCCTCTGGTTGAGATCCCACACAATTTGAGACTGGAGAGGTGAAACTGACAGAGCCTTCAGGGAGGCAAAGATGAAATTAACAAACCCTCTCAGGAGCAATCTCTGCCGGCTCTATCTTTTAAAACTACGCTTCCCAGGTAACATTGCGTCTCCCTACACTTGACAAACACGCATCTCATTTAGAGAGACTCTCAGAGGTCCCTTGGTCAGGATATGAGCTCTGACTCTCAAAACCTCATACCCTGTAAATCTACAACTAGACCTTTAAGGACCTGAGTCTTGCTCCAATAGTATATTACCAATAACAATTAGGGTTACCAATGAATTTGAGACAAAATGAAAATTAGGCCCTCAAATTCTATGAGGTCAGAATTGTGTTCCAAAATTGTAGGCAGACTATTAACATTTGCACAAAGTATGTACAGTGGCTTCATCCTACTGGATTCCTGCCCCCCCCCTAAAAAAAACTCCTTGCAGTAAACTATTCTGCATTTTCATAGTATCATGGAAGTGAATGCTTGTTCTTACAGGCATCATTATAGAACTCACAGTATCATGGAAGTGAGTTCCCATTCTTGCAGGCTTCAGTACAGAACTCATGATTAGAGATTGGCACAAACAGCAATACGAACAAAAAAAAAGCCACGAATACCCCAATCTGCTGTTCGTGAAGCCCCATTCTAAATGAACAGGTGGTTGTTGCAAGCCTCGTTTGTTGCTGTTGGTCAAGCCAGACAGTCTGGCACCTGCAATCAATTCCCTTGGCAACTTAGGCAGGGATTGTCTGAACTCTGTCTGAACTCCTGCTGTTGCCCTGGAAACTGCAATCTAAGACCAATTTAGCTTGATAGGCAGGTCTTCCTTCCAAGTGTGGAGCTCCAAATTTGTTACAACAAGGGAGCAAAGAGCAGGGGGGAGGGGGCTCCCAGCTCTGGTTTTGCAGACAGTGGAGAGGGAGAGAGACAGTTGCTGTTGGCATTTTGATAGAGAGACAGGGAAAGTGCATTGGAGCTTGAATTTTCTTTGTGTGTGGTGGGATAGGGACCTACCCCTTCAAGTTCCAGGGCTGCTGCCAGGCTCTGGGCCAAGCTATTATTTATTATTGGTACCTTTCCTGCTGCCTGCTCAGGTCAGGTTTCTGGGAGTGGTGCAGTAGGGATCTTGACTTGGATGATGGCTGGAGGAGAGAGCCTGCTGGCCTCCACGAACAGCAAACCATGAACATGTTCGTGAACAGGGTTATGTTCGTGGTTGTTCGTGAGTTCCTGTTTGTGGATGGCAATGAACCACGAACATCATTTTCGGGTTTTTTTTCTGTTTGTGCCCATCTCTACTCATGATGCTGAGTGGCTGAGAGTGAAATCATGTGCACAGAAACATGACTTGGGCTGTCATTGCTATGAGAAATTGCTATTCTCCACAGCACAGAGAGAACCAGCTGAAATCTAAAATGACACACAGGCAATGCTGATTGCTCTAAGGCAGGGAAATAGACTCCAAGATGGAATTCTTCCACAAGGCCTCATGCATCCTCATGATAAACTCCACACGTTTTGCAAAAGGTATTAACATTCATCTACTACCATCAACAAAGGTCTTATACTAGTTCTAGAAGATGCCCAGGCATGGACAGATGATTCTCCAGGGAGGGGAATGGGGTGGGCGGGGAGATTACACATCTGTGCAATGACAGTTTTGTATGCATCCTTGTTCCACTAAAGAGCCGATATGGCCTAGTTCCTTTCATTTTTCCATCAGAAGATGTGGTTAAAGCACCGGGTGTGGGAGGTCAGTGTTCAAAACTGTTCTGAGCCATAATACAGAGCTGACCCTGGGCTAGTCACTCCTTCAGCCTAACCTAGTCCACTGGATGAAGAGGGAGAACCACATATTCTGCTTTGAGCTCCTCAGAGGGGAGGATAAAAATGTGATGGGTAGAATATAGTCACAAGCTTGCCCTTGCCTGACCTGAAAGGTTGGATGTGATGGCCATAAGATGTCTGCAAGATATGTGAGAACATATCTCACTGCTTTTCACATAACCTTGTAAGGTTCAGAAATCAGGTTTTGTGCCTTCACAAACATTCAGCTATAAACGGGGCAGCTGTGAAACCAGTAAGAAGCGGCCTTCGTGCATTTCCCCTGTGCTTCAGCCTAGCTCCTCTCTCTATCCCTTAGAAGATTCCTGAGTCACTTTTTATAGTTTGGCAACGTTTTCTGATATTGTGGCAGGTCCAGAGGCAGTTTCCAGTCATCCATAATGTGGCTTCCTGCTCTAAACAGTGCCAAGCACAGAGCTTTTGTTCAGTTACAGGTCCAGGTTGGGAAATGCTGGGAGATTTGAGGGGTGGAGCCTGGAAAGGGTGAGGTTTTGGGTGGGGAGGGGCTGCAGTGGGGTATAGAGTCCACCCTTCAAAGCAGCCATTTTCTCCAGGGGAACTGATCTCTGTTACCTGGAGATCAGCTGTAATTCCAGGAGATCTCCAACTACTAACTCGACGCTGGAGATCCTAGTTATAGGACTTTGCCAGACTTCATCAGTGGAAAATGGAAGCAGCAATTTATCAAAACTTCCAATTTATTTACTTGCCCGTTTTTGTTGAGAGTTTTTAAATCCATTTTTTACTAGCATGATACCCGTGTTTCGCTACGGTATTTAACTACTTTAAATCCAGTAATAATACTTATGGGAATGTAAAAATTTTAGGTTTGTGGGTTGTTATTTTTTTGAGTTGGCAACCCATGTGAATTTTAAGGAGAAAGTTGGGAGGTGTATTTGACCTCAGGACACATTCAATGGCTCCCAATAGCAACCACAGACTGTTTAGAATGTGGGGGATAAGGACCAATCAGGCCGCATACACAAATGACCTCTGTGTTCCAACTGTCTCTGCGGAGGGGGTGAGTTGTGAAATGTTGTGAGGCCCAATCAGCCTGCATATGCAAATGACCTTGAAAGCCTAGCCCAATCAGGGAAGAGTGGCTGAACTGCCACTGGGCGGGGGCACAAGCAGGTACTAGCCTACTAGCCACACAGGGAAGCTGTATCCCTTTGAGAAAACACATTTGACCCCTTTTTACCCCCTTAGGGGGCAAATTTCTTAAAATCCCTTCTTCATGGGTGTTTACATCATGAAAGGAATGTTCTCCCAAAATTTCAGGTTTCTAGGTCTAGGGGTTTGGGCTCTGGCCCTGGTTGAGGCCAAGCAAACATCCTTGGGGCCAGAAAGCACCAGCAGATCTTGATCTATGGAGTGTAACGCCCTCCAGGTAACATACAGATCCTGAAGATATGCAGGTCCCAGTCTGTTAAGGGCCTTAAAGGTTAACACCAACTTGACCCGGAATGCAACCGGGAGCCAGTGCAGCTGGTGCAGTACAGGTCGAAAATGCGTCTTTAGGGGGAAATCCCCATAAACATTGGTGGAGATTCCCAGTTACCCCCCTCTCACGTTGTCTCCCTTAAGTTAATTTCCCCTGATTAATTAGGAGACTGACTCTTTGGGTAACACCAGGATGCTGACTGGGAGTAGGTCGTAGGGATCACTCCAGTCCTAGCTCGTCTGTACTGGCTTCCAATTTATTTCCCAGGCACGATTCGAAGTGCTGACATTTAAAGGCATGGATAGTCTGAGACCAACAAACCTGAAGGACTGCCTTCTCCCTTATGAATCCACCAGGTTGCTGTAGTCACCTTCGGAGACCATGCTTTCTGCCCCTGCAAGAGACAACCCAGGAGAGGACCTTCTCAGAGCTAAAACACACGACACGAATTACACGAGGATGCTCAAGTGAAAGGAGACGTAATGTTAGCCAAGTTTTTAAAGACCGACCAGAAGGCTTTGTCAATTTCCCCTCTCTACAGAGCCACCAAGATGGCTTCTCAGAGGTCTGTTTATTTCATCTTCACCTCCCAGAAGGCTCTGTCAGTTTCACCTCCCCTTCTGGGAGGTGAAGATGAAATAAACAAACCCTCTGAGGAGCCATCTTGGTGGCTCTGTAGAGACGGGAAATTGACAAAGCCTTCCTGTCTTTTAAATCTCTCCTTCCCGGCTAACATTGCATCTCCCATCACTTGAGCGTCCTCATGTAATTCGTCTCATGTGTTTTAGCTCTCAGTTGTGGCACCAAAATTCTGCAACGCTCTCCCCAGGGAGATTCGCCTGTCCCCTTCTGTTGCCATCTTCCCCAACGGATGAAAACTTCTTCGTTTTGCTTGACATTTCCTTGCTGACTTTTGTTTTTATCTTTTGTATTCATTTTAAGCTCTAGTTTTAATTTGTTTTTTTAATGATGTATTGGAGGGCTGGTTTCGATGGTTTCTAAGAGGAGGCTTTAATTGGTAATTTTGTTAGCTACCTTGGTGGCCCTATAGAGGCACAAAGTCGGGCTTAAAATCTTGTAAATAAATAAGAAGCTATTAATCTTCTAATAAAGGAACAGGACTTTTTTTTTCTTCCAGCTCCTAGCTAGGGTTGTCAACAGGCCTGGAGAAATGTGTCTTGTCTCTTTAACAGGTTTAATGTGTACTAATGAGCAGCTGAAGCTTTTCATGCTATGCAGGTAAATAACAGCATCCGGTAAATAATATCCCATTAAGCCTCTATTAAAGGGACAATATTATTCTCCAGGCCTGACGGGCAACGCTACTGATCACTGTTGCAAACAGTGGGCAAGACGGGCCATTGGACTGATCCCGCATAGCTGCTCTTGTGTTCTTATCATTGCCTAACCTTGTATCAGTGGAGCAACCTGGCTCTCAGCCTCCTCGTTTCTAAGCAAAACAGTCCCAGTTCATTTAATTCGCACTCCAAAAATCAGTTCCGCCTTCTTGCAAACGTCCCACTTGCTCCTCTCTCCCCTTGCAGGTCAGCAAGCGATGCCAAAAGGTAACCCCGGATACATTCCAAGCTGCCGGCTGAGCCTTACATCCTGTTCTCATCCTACCTTCACGGTTTTGCAATTTGCTTGTTTGGTTTTTAAGGACCTGCAACTAAAGAAAAAAAAAACACATCCCAAATTTTATTTGTGAGAGCCCAAAGCTCCTTGCCGTCTCTTCAAAACTGGCAAATCGGTTAAAATTTTCCAGCATGGAAATTTCCCGGGAGAAGAAGTTCTCAGCACTTCTGTTTTGTTTTAGATTGCTTTCTTCTTCTCTCTCTATTTTTCCCTCCCTCCTCCTTGTGAGGCTCTGAGCAAAAGAATGGAAATTTCCAATTACTGCATCAAAGACTGTTGCGCTTCTGACAGTCTGCTCAGCTGGGGTCATCTGCTCCTCCCGGACATTAAATAATTCAAGGATCAGGAAAAAGGACAGCAAGCACTCCAAAGGGCGGTTCTGGTTGTTTACTGACAATACAAGAGGGATGGTGTGGCTTGGGGCTCAAGTAGCTTGCCAATTCCAGGCTGGGAAATTCCTGGAGATTCAGGAGTGGAGCTTGGGGAGGGCTTTGTTGGGGGAGGGGAGTGACCACATCATGCCATTGAGTTAACCCTCCATTTTTTTCTAGAAGAACTGATCTCCATCACCTGGAGATCAGTTGTAATTCTGGGAGATCTCCAGTTCCCACCTGGAGACTGGCAACCACAGATTCATGATTTGGAGGGCCTAAGATGCTAGCCCCTCCCCTTGCCTACAAAGCCCCACCCCTTTTGAGTGGAAAGCCACACACCCCATGAGGCAAAATTCTATCCCCAAGCAAGAGGGTACTTTTATCAATAGTGTTTACCAAATCCAGGTTGGAAATTCCTGAAGATTTGGGGGTGGAGCCTGGAGAGGGTGGGTTTGGGGAGGGAAAGGAACGCAACAGGATATAACGGCACAGAAGCAGCCATTTTGCCCAAGGGAATTGATTTCTGTGGTCTGGAGATCAGTTGTAATTCTGGGAGATCTCCAGCCACCACCTGGAGGTTGGCAACCCTACACACTTACAACTTTGCCAATCCAGTTAAAAGATCTCAGGGAGCCAGTAATGGGAAAGACCTTTATCTGCCCGAAACCCCGGAGAGCTGCTGCCAGTCAGTCTTGGGCTAGACCAGTAGTCGTTAGTCTTTTCAGACCCCGGGCACCAGGTTTATCTGCAGGGATCCCTGGGGATTAGGGTTGCCAGTCTCCAGGTGAGGCCTGGAGACCTCCTGGAATTACAACTGATCTCCTGATGACAGAGATCAGTTCCCTTGGAGAAGGTCCAGAGGCAGTTTCCTGGAGAGAATGGCTGGTTTGGAGAGAATGGCTGGTTTGGAGAATGGGTTCTATGGCATTATACCCTGCTGAGGCCCTGCCTCTTCTGAAACCCAGCTCGCTCCAGGCTCCTCCTCCAAGTCTCCAGGAATTTCCCAAACCGGAACCAGCAGGCCTAATGGGGACTCACTGAACTGCAAGCTTGTGACATCAGAGTCTCATAATAGGAAGAGGAGGAGCCTGAGTGTGCTAAACAGAAATCCCCTCCACTGTGTGTAACTTTGCTGCCCTGCCATTCCTATCAGTGTGCAAAGAGAGGCGGGAGTCTTTGCCCTGTATGAGGGCAACTCCTGGAGATTTGGGGGCTGCTCCTGGGAATGGGGGGGCAGGTCTGCTGTCTGCATCAGAAGGGAGAGATGAGCAAAAATGGCCTCCGCTTCCATTTCTGGATTCCTCCGTGGTGTAGTGGTGGAGAGTGCTGTCAAGCCATAGCTGACTTATGGCGACCCCTGGTGGGGTTTTCAAGGCAAGAGATGAAGAGAGGTGGTTGGAGGTCTCCCATCCAATTACTAACCAAGTTCGACCCTGCTTATTTTTTGAGATCTGATGAGATCAGGCTTGCCTGGGCTACCCACGTGAGGACTTTCCTCCAGGGCATCCAAGCCATTATATTAGACTGGGCCAATTCTCCTATCAGACCTCCCAAGCTTGCTTTCATTACATTCTAACTTTCACCAAAGCCTTCTGAGGATCGAGGGATCGCACCAGAGGAGACCAAGGAAAATATGACAGCAGATCTCCCGCGTATTTTTCCTCTGACAGTTGCATCTATGGGTTGCCCTAATTCAGGTCAGGACCAAAGCATGGCGAGGAAGTAACTCCACGTCTCTCTCTCTCTTTCTCTCCCCCTCTCTCTTTCATACACACGCACACACACACGCACTAGTATCACCAAGTCTCCAGGGCCCACACTCTTTTCTTATATCTATCAATCATAGTTTTACCCAGTCCTTCCTCTACGGAGCTCAGGGTGGCATCCAGCATTCTCATAGCAAAGAGTCCAGTAGCACCTTTAAGACTAACCAACTTTATTGGAGCATAAGCCTTCGAGAGCCACAGCTCTCTTCGTCAGATGCATGAGAGCTGTGGCTCTCGAAAGCTTATGCTCCAGTAAAGTTAGTTAGTCTTAAAGGTGCTACTGGACTCTTTGCTATTTTGCTACTGCAGACTAACACGGCTAACTCCTCTGGATTTAGTGTCCTCAAAACAATCCTGTGAGGTAGGCCAGGCTGAGAACAAACGCCTGGCTGTAGATCAGCCAAGAAGTTTTATGAAAGAGATTTGAACCCGGGCCTCCCCTATCTTAGTCCAACGATCTAACCACTACACAGCATCACCGTTTTCCTGACCTCAAACGGTGCCCCTGAAATCAAACGTGTATGTTTCCCACAACAGGGAAAGTATGGGTCATGTTACATTAAATGGGATGGGAGAAAGAGACCCTCCCCCTCCATTGCTCCAAATAAAAAAGTGTTCTTGGAGATCTGATGGTGGATTTCTGGCATTTGGTGTACTTTGACCCACAACAGAACAAGGGAGATTTTCCATGAGTGACTCCCAGCTCCCCCACAGAGGTCTGTGGCTCCCAGAATTCCTTGCGCAGAGAGCATGATTCACACCAATTTAATACTGACCAGCCTGCACATCATTGAAATAACAGTGCCGGGCAGCCTGAGGCCAACCAATCTTTCAGTCTCAACCAAAGAACTGTGAACTGCAGCCACTTGCAAACCCACCACACCAGGAGAGGGTTCACATTTGTGCCCCCTTTTTCTTACCTCTCTGAATGGCGATAGGACAGTGCAATGTGGACCCAGCCGGCCACTTTCCACCCCCCTCGGCCCAATTTGGGGAGAATGTTTGCTCCTGGAGCCTGTCCTGATTATTCCAATTGATTTCATAGCTTTGGCTCCTGCTTCCTCCACATCTGAGCTGACTCACTGTTCCCTGTGACGCATGCGAGTAACTCCATCTGCAGCTCTGTCACTCCAGAGTAGAGAATCCACCAGGCACAATCCGTCTCTCCTGTGCCAGGTTTGGGGTGCCAGGCCTGAAGTTCTGGGGGCTTGGATATCTTCTCAGGGCATCTCTCCAGGGAGGGAGTGTGCAGTAGTGGTTAAATCAAAAGGCATATTCCCTGCTAGGGATCATAAGGAAAAAGACCAACAATAAAACCGTCAGAATGGTAATGCAGATCAAAGGATAAATGGATCTATTACATATTTGGAATACAGTGTGTAATCCTGGGGTCCGTCTCTTATAAGGGATATTGTCAAGTTGGGAAAGGGGCAGAAAAGAGCAGTGAAAGGACTGAAATACTTTACCTGCATGTAAATACTAAAGGGTTTGGGGCATTTTACTTTAAAGAAAAGAGTACAGGGGGAGGGGTTAGTGCATGATAGAGATTTACAAAAAATGAAGCATGGGTGGAGAAGGGAGAAAGGTTTTGCTCCTTCTCCCAGAATATCAATGAATTTACTCAGTTAGGCAGCTGATTAACGACAGGCAAGAAGAGGGTCTTGGTCACATGATACAGAATCAACTTGTGGGACTCACTGCCACAGGAAGTCATGACGGTAGGAAAAGCAAGATTCGGGTCTGGGAGCACCTGACAGACCAGCTAGATTTCCAGGCCACGAGCTTTCAAGAGGCAGAGCTCTGACACTTCAAAGCTCGTACCGTGGAAATCTAATTGGTCTTTAAGGTGCTCCTGGACCCAAATTTTGCTCCTCTACTACAGGCCAACACAGCTCCCCACCTGAAAATATCAGGATGGTGGGAAGTCCTTTTTTTAATATGCCGTTGAGTCACAACCGACTCTTGGTGACCACAACCGTGGGGTTTTCACAAGTAGAGGCGGTTTGCCATTCCCTTCCTCTGCACAGCAACCCTGGTCTTCCTTCATGGTCTCCCATCCAAGTATTGACCAGGGCCAACCCTGCTTAGCTCCCAAGCCCTGACAAGGGCAGACCAAACTGAGCTATTCAGGCTGCTCATGCAAAGTTAGATGACTTGAAAAGACAAATGTGCAGCTGCCGTGTCTATCGACGGTTATGAACCATGATGGATAAATGGAACCTCCATGTTGAAAAGCAGTGTACCACTATGTGCGAGGGGAGGGAAGCAAGAGGGGGAAGTTTTTGTCTCTGAGCCCTGCTTGTAGGTCTTCTGAGGGCATGTGGGAAACAGAATGGGGTACTGTGTGGACTGTTGCACTAATTCAGCACAGTTCCTTTTATATTCTTATAAATAAAATGTCTAAATAAGAGGACAGAATCAAGAGGTGGGATTGTTTTCCGCTTGGGAATGTACACTCCCCTCTCTTTCCATCCCCTTGGCCCAGCCAAGCTGCTCTCCTGGTTTCCCAGGAGCTGTCCTGTGCCCCCACCGGGTGCCTCTAGCCTCGCGCATTCCTGATTCGCAAGGCATCACCTTTCAGCTCTTTGGCGCTGTTCTTTGAGTCTCGCGGCCTGAGTTGCAGGTGTCTTGGCAGCTGTCTCACACGTGATAACTTCCTGGCCTGGATCTTGCCCCTGCATAGGGTAATTCATGTTCCCCTTATGCAGCCAACCTGCCACCGGAGCATGGGCAGTAACGGAAGGGCTGTGAGTCGTGGATGGGCATCTGCTTAGCATGCAGAAGGTTCCAGGTTCAATTCCCGGCGTCTCCTATTAAAAGGGCCAGCAGTAGAGGATGTGAAACACCTCTGCAAGAGACCCTGGAGAACCACTGCTGGTCTGAGTAGGCAATACTTACTTTGATAGACCAGCAGTCTGATTCACTAGAAGGCAACTTAGTGTGTTCGTGCGTTCATTGATCCGATCCAGAAAATCTCTTTGGGGAGGAGCCATAGCTCAGTGGTAGAGCATCGGCTTGGCATGCAGAAGGTTCCAGGTTCAATCTCTGGCATCTCAAACCAGCTAATAATAGAAGCTACAGTAACAGTAACAGTAACAGTAACAGTAACAGTAACAGTAACAGTAACAGTAACAGTAATAACAGGGCTTTTTTTCAGCGGGAACGCAGTGGAACGGAGTTCCAGCACCTCTTAAAAATGGTCACATGGCACGGAGCAGCGCAGAGGGCAATCTAAACTCCCCTCTGTCTGGAGATCAGGGGGCGGGGCCACCGGCCACGTGACCATTTTCTCCCAGGGCAATTTAAACTTTAAAAAACTTTCCCCTTGTTCCAGCTGACCCAAAGTGACGTCATTGTGTGGTCTTGAGTTCCACCACTGCGTTCCACCACCTCTTTTCCCAGAAAAAAAGCCCTGAGTAATAGTAATAGTAATAGTAATAGTAACATTTGATTTATATACTGCCCTTAGAGACAACTTAATGCCCACTCAGAGCAGTTTACAGTGTATCATCATCATCGTTATCATCCAGGTGGCGGCTGGAGATCTCCTGGAATTACAACTGATCTCCAGACCATAGAGATCAGTTCCCCAGGAGAAAATGGCTGGTTCGGAGGGTGGATTCCATGACATTATACCCCACTGAGTTCTCTCTCCTCCTCAAATTCCACCCTCTCCAGGCTCCACACCCAAAGTCTCCTGGAATTTCCCAACCTGGAGTTGGCAACCCTAAACCATGCATGGCAGGAGATTGTCTCAGAAGGCTGACTGGAACACGCCTGACAAAACGTGAGGCACGTCTGCCGTCACACGACAAAACCTGTGTGCCTCTGTTTTCCTGCAGGGCCATGTCGATGGAACTCATCGCCACCTCCTCCCACGTTTACGTTCACTGACCAAACCACGCCCTCTGTGATGCTGCATGTGCACGCAGTGTCCCAAACGGAAGCGATTTCCTCATAGGAAATCTGCAAAGCTGCCCCAACCGGCCATGTGTCCCCTTCAATCTCTTCGGCTGGCTGATCCTCCGCAGACCTCTTCCCAAGAGCGGATCTTTAGCAAGAACTTGGCAGTGCCTCTGTTTATTGTGGAGAAGATCAAGGACAGCAGCTGCTAGCCAGCGACACTGCGGGGGGGGGGGGGGGAGTAGCAACCTTGTTTGTGTTAAAAAAAATGTTACAACAGAGATGTGTTCTATTGCTGCCTTTGTGCTTTGTTGTCATCATCGGTGGCTGACTCTGATCCCTCTCTTGATGACAGGCCTAGATCTCACAGACGGTTGATGAGGTGGTGAGTTTCCTTACACACAGAAAGCTAGCATGTCAGGAAGACAGTGAGACTACAATCCCACCCACCCCCAACACTTGCTTTTTCTACACGCAGGGAGTTTGTATTGAGAAGCTTTCAAGCACCAGAGCCCATCCGTAGTTTGAACAGCTACAGACAGATAGTGTGGTGTAGTGGTTAGAGAACTGGACTAGGATTCTGGGAGACCCAGATTTCAATTCCCACTCTGCCATGAAAACACACTGGGTGACATGGGGCCAATCGCACACTCCCAACCTAAATTACCTCGCAGGGTTGTTGTGAGGATAAAATCAGAGAAGGGAGAATGTTTCAGTCTCTTTAGGTCCCCAGTAGAAAGAAATGCAAGGTATAAATATCAGTCATTCTATCTATCAATCACTTACAGTCCAGATATACGGTTTCCACTTCTGCTACTGTCTGAGCTCACAGATTTATACTAAGGTTGAGGTTTATCTGGAGCTGACCAGTAGTTCCCATACTTGTTGGCTCAGAGTCTGTTTTTGTTGTTGTTGTTGTTGATGATGATGATGATAATGATGATGATGATGATAAAAGTATGATTTATATATCACCCTTCAGGACAACTTAACGCCCACTCAGAGTGGTTTACAAAGTGTGTTATTATTATCCTCATGACAATCACCCTATGAGGTAGATGGGGCTGAGAGAGCTCTGAGAGAGCTGTAACTGACCCAAGGTCACCCAACTGGCTTCAAGCAGAGGAGTCGGGAATCAAACCCGGTTCTCCAGATTAGAGTCCCGCTGCTCTTAACCACTACACCAAACTGGCTTTTCTACCTTGAAGTTCACCCTTGGAAAATAAGAAGAAATTTTAAAGTTTTAGACCCGATCTACACAAGAAGCAGGGTAGGAATGATGTGGTAGAGTCCTGAAGTGGAGGACAATATCACTTCAGACGGTGGGTGGGGCTGTAGTCACATACCTGAATGAACCTCTAGGTTAAAAAAACAACAACAACCTCCCTTATTGTTTTGATGCCTAAACCTAGTCCTCAATTCCGGGTCACACAGGTGGTCTAAAGAGATCTGCCTCTGTGGTACGAAGCCTCCACCTGACTGTGGCAGTAGTAGCTTCAGGTAGGCACTACAGTCAACAGAAGAGCTTCATTTCGGTCCTCTCCTGGAACTGCCATCTCATTCAAGCCGTCATCCTGCAGTGGCACAAGGTACCGAGTACAGCTTTAATCCTCTCGTCCTCCGAGGAGCTCAGAGCAGCATACATCCTTCTCCCCTCTTCTTTTTTCTATCCTCACAACCAGGGCTTTTTTTCAGGGGGAACGTGATGGAACGGAGTTCCGGAACCTCTTGAAAATGGTCACATGGCTGGTGGCCCCGCCCCCTGATCTCCAGACAGAGGGGAGTTTAGATTGCCCTCTGCGCCGCTTGGCGGCGCAGAGGGCAATCTCAACTCCCCTCTGTCTGGAGATCAGGGGGCGGGGCCACCAGCCATGTGACCATTTTCTCCGAGGGCAACCCACTGAGTTCCACCACCTCTTTTCCCAGAAAAAAAGTCCTGCTCACAACATCTTGTTTATTGTATTTGAAACATTTCTATTCGGTCTTTCCTCTCAGAGACTGTCCCCAAGGTGGCGAACAGCAAAAGGGAAGACGGCCAATGACAGTAAACAAAAAACGTCTTCTCCAGCTGGTGGAAGACAGCAATAGAGGAATAATAATAATAATGATAACAACAACAACATTCAATTTATATACCACCCTTCAGGACAACTTAACGCCCACTCAGAGCGGTTTACAAAGTATGTTATCATTATCTCCACAATAACAATCACTCTGTGATGTGGGTGGGGCTGAGAGAGCTCCAGAGAGCTGTGACTGACCCAAGGTCACCAAGCTGGGTTCAAAAGGAGGAGTGGGGAATCAAACCCGGCTCTCCAGATTAGAGTTCTGCCGCTCTTAACCACTACACCAAACTGGCTAGAGCATCATTACACCAAACTAGAAGACAGACAATGCTTTGTGGGGAGGGAGTATCAAAGTTTTGGTGCCGTAGCTGAGAAGGCCCTCTCACAGGTTGCTACCTGTCTAGGCTCAGATGGCAGGGGGACACAAAACAGGGTTTCCGAAGATGGCTGGAGTGAATGGGTAGATTCATATGGGGGATGGTCCTTAAGTCAGCCCCAAGTTGTATAGGGCTTTAAAGGTCAATACCAGCACCTTGAATTAGGCCTGGAAGCAAATTGGGAACCAGTGCAGATGAGGACAAGATTGAAGTATTGTGTTCCCCACGGACTACTCCAAGCAGCGTTTCGGCTGCAGCATTCTGCACCAACTGTAGCTTCCAGACAGTCTTCAAGGGCAGCGCCAAGTAAAGCACATTGTAGTAATCTAATCTAGATGCTACCATGCACGCTTCACTGTCAGTCTGTGCTTGAGTCACAATGTGATCAGACCAGGAGGGAAAAGCCATAGAGTACTGCCCTCCTGACCTTTATAAATCAATCAATCAATCAATCAATCAATCAATCAATCAATCAATCAATCAATCAATCAATCAATCAATCAATCAAGTACCTTTAATGGCTTACACCTTTATAAATCTAAAGATCAGGGCAAATACCGAGGGATTACTAGCCTGGCGTGGGAATAGTTCAGACTAAGGATGCCAGACCAGTGTCAGCAAAAATCATGGCAGAACCCTATTGGCCTCTCCTGTCAACTGCCCCTGTTTAACTCAGGAGCTGTAATGCCATTTCTGTCCATCTGCCATTGTGGCGCTAAAGAGCAGCACAGACTGACAAGCAATTTCCTAACCTGGCAAGCTACCATGATGGTGCAGAAAGCAGAGCAGCTTGACCCAGGGACGTACCCAATCTCCTATGCTAGAAGAAGGCGGTCATCTTTCTATGAGGGGCTTCCAAGAAAATCAGTCATTTCCCCTAAACAACTGAACTGTGTCAGAAAGCTCAAGAGCCTACATACCATTAAGCATCCCTGAATTGTTAGCACCAGAAACATATAACTTGAGTAGGAATAATTATGTTTAAATTTAAATGCTTTTGCTCAGAACACCTACATGAAACAATGCATAACTGCCTTCAATTACTCCTTTCAAGTTCCCTTAAACACTTGCAATCATAGTATCATTGCGGGTTGGACTAGATGAACCTAGAGGTCCCTTCCAATCCTATGATTCTATGTTTCTGTGATACTATAGTAGCCAAAGGGGGGATTCGTTAGGACCATGGAAAGCGATAACAGTGGTCTTGAAAAATCTTTTTGGGGTGTGTGGAACTGGGCGAGCTAGGTAAAAATGGGAGCGAAGGCCGCGTGGTATAGCTCGGTCACGTCAGATCTCAGAAGCTAAGCAGGGTCAATACTTGGATAGGAGACCAACAAAGGAGACTCGGCAGAGGACAGCAGTAGCAAGCCACCTTGGCTTCTCGCTTGCCTTGGAAGCCCCAGCAGGGGTCGCCCTATGTCAGCTGTGACTTGCTGGCACTTTACAGACATAAGGTAAAAATCCTACAAATGGAGCAAGGAACCCAAAGGCCCACTCTGCCTACAGCTTGCCTCGGATCCCATTTTTTTTAAATCGCTGGTGCTTTACCCTGTGCGTAACCACCTTCCTGATGCATTCCCCTGGAGAGCTGCCCGGGTCATCGGGCAATCAAACCATTTCCTTATATCTAGTTAATCAAGGGGTTTGGGGTGGTGTGTTCTAATCTCTAAACTATTGCACCGTAGTCACTTCCCAACCATGAAAGGCAAACAGACGAGTTTTAACAAGCTTTCCTCATCAACAGCCTCCTTGCCAAAATGAGAACCGATTTAAGGGGGAACGCTTCCACTGGGGCCTGAATTGTCTTCCTCTGCTTTTTTAATGCTAAGTCATGCAAAAAAAAAAATCCAAAGGGACTGGATAGAGCTTAGATTTACATCTGTGCAGCTAAAAAGGCTTTTCAGGGGAATGAGACTCTATGAAGAAAAGAGCCAAGATAATTTCTGCCTTTCTGCAAAGCTGCAAGGGAATAAACATCGTGAAATGACATTCCTATCGACGTGACATTGTCCTTTTCAGGAATAGGTGAAGTATCCTTTGAAGGTGGGCAGAGGAATAAAAGCACAGGGGTTTGCCAGCGAGGACTTTTAATTTGTAAGACTGGCAAGTGGGCATTGGGGAGTTTAAAATACTTATTTATTCATTCATTTATTTATTTAATTCAATTTATATTCCGCCCTCCCTGCATCGGCAGGCTCAGAGCGGATTACAATCGGTATAGTAATTTAAGATACATATAACTTGAAAACCAATAAAACCACACAAATATTTAAAACACACAGCAGCAGACTTCTCCAATAACCACTACCTAACCATCTCCAAGGTATTTAACAGGCTGGGTGGGTAGGGGGGCACGTTTTCCTCTAGTCGGCCGGTGGGGAGGCCCAACCAGTGTCAACCATACGCCTGGCGGAACAGCTCCATCTTGCAGGCCCAGTGGAAGGATAACAAATCCTGCCGGGCCCTAGTCTCTTTAGACAGAGCATTCCACCAGGTTGGAGCCAGGACCGAAAAGGCCCTGGCCCTGGTCAATGCTAGGCGGGCCTCCCTGGGGCCAGGAACCATTAACAGCTGGTTGTCGCTGGATCGAAGCGTCCTCTGGGGCTCATATAGGGAGAGGTGGTCCCGCAGATACGCTGGTCCCAGTCCGCATAGGGCTTTATAGGTTAACACCAAAACCTTGAATCTGATAGCATGGCAATGCCCCCTCCCCCTTTTTACGATCAGGATTACCCACTGAAACGGGGCGATATATTCAAAAATTGTTGAGTAATCACTAATCGACCAGCAGAACTCACTGCCACTGGCTGCTCAGATACAAAAAGCAGACAATGGCCGATTCCACACTACCTTAGCTCCCGCTTTTCTTGTGCAATGATTGCTCCATCTGTTATTGAGCATTCTTCGCTTGTTTGTCCACATCGCCCTTTGAATAGCACTTCTCCTGCGCAATCCGTTGATCACATCCCCTTTCAAAAAGACGGGTAAAGGGGCGGGAAAAACCCAAACGGCCCCGTGGTTTTTTTTTTTTAAAAAAAGGACAAATTGACGCTATATCGACGAGTAAGCATCTTGGTTCAATGGTACAACGACACCATTAATATAATATATTTTTAAAAATCACCCGAGACACTTACGATGAGTGCTCGGAACATCACAGCCTGCATGCTGGTTGAAATCATCCGGGAATGGGTGAGCGGTCACGATCACCTACAGCAGCATCCCACAGCAGAGCTTCATTTTGTCTTTGGAAAATTGACATCTGTGCCTAACTCGTCGGCACAGTCCGTGTTGGGGCGTAACATGAGCCATGATTTCAGTATCATGTGGATGCCCCCCCAATATATAAATTGAATTAACATATGAAATTGTTCCTCTGATATTTGAGGTCTGCCCGCTTTTTTAAAATGAGATTAATATGATGAGATGTCGCCATATCGACACAGTACTCTTTTATTTTTTTAAAAAAGGGGTGGGGACAAAGGCGGAGAATTACTCCTTAATTGGGAGGCGGGTCAAGAGAGGCTCGAAATTCAATGGAGGGCAGTTATTCATCAAAAGATAACCCGCGGCGAAAGTGCAATGGGCTGTGGCAACGCCATGCCGAATTAATGACGGCTTCAGAGACGATGCGTGTGAACAGATGAAGGAATGGCGCTGCGGAAGTGAAAAACTGCCGCGAGAACAACGGTAGTGTGGATTCGGCCAATGCCGTTTATCTCATGTTGGTCGTTTAAATGATGTGGCTGACTGTGTAGGGACAAACAAGGGACAAACGGCAAGCGATTCTATGCCCTGACATAGAACTCGATCAGTTTAATGGCTTGAACGCCCATGACTCTGGGAGCTACTCTCTCTTCTCCAGGAAAGGAGACAATTTGATTCTCTGACGAGGCAAAAGCAATTGCAAGCCACAATGACCTGGCCCAGCAGGCAGCACCAGCAGCTACTGCACAGGCACAAAGCTGATCGGCACGATGCTGTGCTCAAGAGGCATTTGAAGGGAAATAGTGAGGTCATCCGATGAGGAGCCAGGCTCTCAGGCATTTGATGAAGTTTGAACAAGGGAAGTTTGCTCAGCAATCATGTCTGCATTGAAACTCTAAGCGTACCTTTTAAAAGTACCAGAGGAGTTAGCCATGTTAGTCTGTAGTAGCAAAATAGTAAAGAGTCCAGTAGCACCTTTAAGACTAACTAACTTTATTGTAGCATAAGCTTTTGAGAACCACAGCTCTCTTCATCAGATGCATCTGATGATGCATCTGACAAAGAAAGCTGTGGTTCTCGAAAGCTTATGCTACAATAAAGTTGCACCTGACGAAGAAAGCTATGGTTCTTGAAAGCTTATGCTACAATAAAGTTGCACCTGATGAAGAGAGCTGTGGTTCTCGAAAGATTATGCTAAAATAAAGTTGCATCTGATGAAGAAAGCTGTGGTTCTCGAAAGCTTATGCTACAATAAAGTTGTACCTGACAAAGAGAGATGTGGTTCTTGAAAACTTATGCTACAATAAAATTGCATCTGATGAAGAGAACTGTGGTTCTCGAATGCTTATGTTACAATAAAGTTGCACCTGACGAATAGAGCTGTGGTTCTCGAAAGCTTATGCTACAATAAATTTGCATCTGACGAATAGAGCTGTGGTTCTCGAAAGCTTATGCTACAATAAAGTTGCATCTGACGAAGAGAGCTGTGGCTCTCGAAAGCTTATGCTACAAAGTTGATTAGTCTTAAAGGTGCTACTGGTCTCTTTACTATTTTATAAGTAAAATAATAAAAATCATCAGGAAGCTCCCTAGTCTTGCAAAACTGGTTAACGCCTGTGAGGGATGCAGAAACCCAGCCAGGTTCTTGGCTAAGACCATGGAGGATGGCGTCGAATGTCTCTGATGAGTTCTAATTCAGCGGTTTCATGACCAAACGTCCTTTTTCCTGGAGACTCCCAACTGATGATCCCCACAAGGGGCTTCCAAGGCAAGAGAGAGGCAGAGACGGTTTGCTATTGCCCTTCTCTGCAGTCCTTCTTAGTGGTTCCCCCTCCAAGTACTAACCCTGCTTTGCATCCGAGATCTGACGAGATGGGGCGGCTATACCATGCTGCCTTCCCTCCCTCATCAAATCTTATGCCAGAACAAAAAATTGTTTGGCATGAAGGTGTTACAAGACCCCCGTTTCATAGAATCATAGAGTTGGACCTCAAGGGTCATCTAGTCCAACCCCCTGCACAGTGCAGGAAATTCACAACTGCCTCCCCTTCTCCCTGCCCCCACACCCCCAGTGACCCCTGCTCCATGCCCAGAAGATGGCAAAACACCTCCAGGATCCCTGGCCAAACTGGCCTGGGGGAAATTGCTACCTGACCCCAAGGTGGCAATCGGCATTACCCTGGGTGTGTAAGAAGAGACCCCAAGAACTGAGCACTGATGCAACCCTTCCTGCCCTCCCTCTCATGATCTGCCCAGGTTCACAGAATCAGCATTGCTGTCAGATGGCCATCTAGCCTCTGCTTAAAATCCTCCAAAGAAGGAGTGCCCACCACCTCCTGGGGTGGTGGCAGAGTGAAAATTCAGACCCAGTTCTGATCCAACATTCTACCACCCTGACTACGGCTGTGTCCTTCGGTGCCTGAGAGGTGTAGCAGTTAAATGGCTAGCCTGGGGGTCTAGGAGACCAGCATTTAAATTATACATCAGTCATGAAGCTTCCATGGTATGCTGGCCCCAGAGCCGGATCGAGGGGGGGGTAGTCTGCCCCTGGTGCTGCCAAAGAGGGGGCGCCTGGCGCAGCTGACAGCCACTGGGAGTGCGCCAGCAGCAGTGCGGGCAGCTGAGCGGCCGCCTGCACAATTTGCCTGCCCCACAGGACAGGGAGCGCGCTGCAAGCTGGCAGGTGAATGGCATGGAAGGCTGGGAGGCTGCCCGCGCCACTCGCCTGCCCCGCTGAGGGGGTGGCCGGCTTGCCGTGCACTCCCTGTCCAGTGGGGGCGAATGACGCAGGCGGACTCCCAGCCCTCCGTGCCATTCGCCTGCCCGGTTGAGAGGGCAGCCAGCTTGCCACGCGCTCCCTGTCCTGCTGGGCAAGCAAGTGGCACGGAGGGCTGGGAGGCCGCCTGCACCATTCATCTACCCCGCAGGACAGGGAGTGCGCAGCAAGCTGGCTGCCCTCTCAGCTGGGCAGGCAAGTGGTGCGGGTGGCCTCCCAGTCGCCAGTGCTGCCGCAGCTCTGCTGACAGCACACCCACCCTGCGTGATGACGTCATGGAAGTGATGTCATCATGCAGCGCCGGGAGCCTGCTGCGCGTGCAAGGACAACCAGACTTGGGTTGTCCCGGGTGCCGGGAACCTTAGATCCGGCCCTGGCTGGCCCCAAGTTGTATAGGGCTTTAAAGGTCAATACCAGTCACTCTTCCTCAGCATCACCTTCCTCCAGGGCTGTCATGAAGTTACGATGGGGACAGGAGAACCATATGAACCACATGATAAAAATCTACCAGATCTTAGCTGCTGTCATGTGATCTCATAAAAGGTGATCTCTCAGCAAGGTGAAGCAGTGAGATGTCAGCTGAATATCTCAAAGGTCGTTGTAATATTCCCTTCAAGAAACACCAACATCTTAACCCTTCATTTGGCTACTCAAAAAAACAAACCCTGATACACTTTTGCTGATTTGATAGGGCAATTGCTGGGCTTGTGTGGCTGTTGTCTGAGAAGAGTCTAAGAAGCACAATCACCGATTTTTGTGGGAACACCTAAATAATGAATGCAACACAGCATTGCAATGTGTCAGCATGCACCCCTTGTCCATCAATAGCAGGGTTTCCGGGTAAAGACAAATAGGCATTGTTCTCCATGTAGTTACAAAATGTTCTAGTTTCCGCCTTAACGATGCAGAAGCGTTATCGAGGCAATATGCAGGACCAATTTGGTGATGACCTGATATGATTCGACAAATAGCTTCGCATCACGCTGCGTGAAGGGGCCCCAAACGCCGAGTGGCTGAACAATTGCCTCTCTTCTTCCCGCAGCCATCCAGCTAACATCCAGCTGGTCTATCCGAGGCAAGCCTGAGAAATGCTGTTAATTGTCTCTTGTTGCTTCTGACACGCCTGCGTCTGCAGATGTCTTCTGTGCAGAATGTAAATGAAGTATGAAACCACATCAATGTGGTCGGAAGAGAACTGCCATACAAAACGCAGGAGAAAAAAGCCAAGGGACTTCTGTTTTTTTTCTCCTCCATCTTGTACAGCTGCAAGACTAGATTGAACGGGGCTCCAGTTGCAGGTAGAGTTTGGTTGAACGTGAAAAGAAACTTTCAACGGTGAGACCGATTCAACAAGGGAACCAAATACCTAGCGGATTGGCTGGTGGTCCCTCACTGGAGAGCTTGAGGGAGAGGGTGGAAACCCATTTGCTGTGAATGCTCCAGCTCTGGATTGCCTGTATTGACTTAACCAATTTGCCAAGTTCCAGGTGAGGCCTGGAGATCTCCTAGAATTACCACCAGCCTCCAGAGTAGACATCATTTCCCTGAAGGAAACGGCAATTTCAGAGGGTGCACTGTATGGCAATATGGTTCTCTCCCCTCCCCAAATCCTGCCCTCCCCTGCTTCCTCTTCCAAATATCCAGGAATTTCCTAACCAAGAGTTGGCAACCCTAACTGAGCAGGAGGTAGTCAAATAAACAGTTACGGTAGTCAACTCCAAGTTGGGAAATTCTGTGGTCTGAAGATCAGTTGTAATTCCAGGTCTCTCACCTGGACATTGGCAGCTGTACTCGGTGGTGGGGTGGAGTCCTCTACAGCTCCGGCTATCTGCGTGTTCCTCACTATAGTATATCTCCTGTTGCTCAGTTTTGTGTTTTCTGCCCCCTGCTCTTTCAGTCTTCTGCCCACATCCTAGCTTTGCAAAACAACACGGCAATCCCCGGTAAGGATCAACAGCAGGTTCCTCATATGGAAATGTGAGATGATACCTGAAGGAAAAGAAAAGAAAGTACAGAACACAGTTTATTATACAAATTGATCCACCCATTGGACAATTGCCCCGTTCCTGAAACTGCTGGAGTGGGGCATTGAGTCCCCTGTTTGGACAGATTCAAAGGATTTTGGACATATTAGGAATGTTATTATGAATGTATGAATGCACTTTTGCACACTGTACTATTATTGAATACATTACATTGCTATTGTCCTACAATATCGATATATTTTCTCACTTCCCGGTTGGCTTTCCACTTTTCTGCGGCACATCCTAGCTTTGACATCGGCGAGGCCATGCTTCTTGTCTCCCCTTTCCTGGTCAGACGACTTCGAAACCAGTAACTCTGGTGTCACGTGACTTCCATTCACCTTTTTGCTGTTCCCTGGGTTGCAGGCTGGGTGGGTCTCAGTTCTGGAAAGGCCAGAAACCTGCCTGGGAGCATAATTTGTCATCTTTCATTGCAGCCAGTCACAGCCAAAGAGTGATCTAGGTGCGAAGTCTGTAGCGCCTTCCGGGAACATCGTTAGATTCACAGCATTATCTCATGCTCACATGAACTCTGTTGGTGGAGGTTATAAAGGAGGGGGAAGGAGTGGAGAAGGGAGAGGATGTTTGGGAGGGTGAGGAAGAGACCCTACTGAGATAACTTGTCCAAAAGTTGTTCCGTCTGTTTGTGAATCGGCAACTCCAAACATCCAGCTGATCTCTCCTTTCCATTCCCCTACACAAGCATGCAGTGGCACATAAACTGGGGGGCCCAGCAGAGTTTGCCACCCTTTCCTGCTGCCACCTCTCCCCCCACCATCATCTCTCACCAACACTATATTTCCCTCGTCCCACAGGCATCTTTAGACACAACGTGGCAAGTCACACATGCCCATGGGAGCTCCCGAACTCTTACGCATGCGGTGTTTAAAGATTCATCTGTTGATTTACTTCATTTAGGCCCCACCTTCCTACTCAAGGGGGACCCAAAGCCTCCCCTTCTCCGTTTTATCCTCACAACATCCCTGTGAGCAGGGCTTTTTTTCTGGGAAAGGAGGTGGTGGAACTCAGTGGCGGAACTCAAGATGTCGCTTTGGGTCAGATAGAACAAGGGGGGAGTTTTTTAAAGTTTAAATTGCCCCCAGTGAAAATGGTCACATGGCCAGTGGTCCCACCCCCTTATCTGCAGGCAGAGGGCAATCTCAACTCCCCTCTGTCTGGAGACCAGGGGGCGGGACCACTGGCCATGTGACCATTTTTAAGAGGTGCCAGAACTCCATTCCACCACGTTCCCGCTGAAAAAAAGCCCTGCCTGTGAGGAAGGCAGGCTAAGAGGGTGTGACTGGCCCAAAATCATTCAGCGAGTTTCATGATGCCCAAGGAACAAGGAGAGAGAGAGAGAGCTACTCAGGTACAACTGGGGAGGCTGGGGTTGAAATAGGGACAGCTGAGGAGGAGGGTGAGGGGAGGCAATGGCAAAGCAAGGATGGCAGTGGAGGGGGAGAAGCCAGAAGCGGCCACTCTTATGGTTGCCAACTGTTGGGAAATTCCTGGAGATTTGGGGATGAAATCTAGGGAAGGCGGGGTTTGGGGATGAGAGGGACTGCTGTGGGGTATAATGCCATGGATCTCCAAAGGGGAACTGATCTCTGTTGTCTGGAGATCAGCTGTCATTCCAGGAGAACTCCAGGGTCAACTGGAGCCACTCCCCCAAATCCGCTGCCTGAGGCCAGCTCATGACACACACACTCCACTGCAATTTACAGGTATTGGTGGGCAAGCTAGGTGAGTAGCTTTGTCAGTCTGCAGTAGAACAGCAAGATTTGAGTACAGTGGCACCTTAGAGACCAACCAGATTTTCAAGGTGTGAGCTTTCAAGAGTCAGAAGAAGAGAGCTGTGACTCACGAAAGCTTACATCCTGAAAATCTAGTTGGTCTCTAAAGTGCCGCTGGACTCAACTCCTACGGTTCTACTACTGGTGGGCAAGCTGTCCCTAAGGAAGCTGGCTTACCATTAGTGATGACTGAAGATCTCCGCTTCAAGAAGCATCTGAGGGTTCCACAAAGATTAAAATCCCTGCTGAGATTGTGTATGTGAAAACGTCTTTTTTTAAAAAAACCCTATGTAAATACTAAATAATGGCCCTTTCCACATGCTCTCATAGGGACAGCTCACTCACAGAATGCTGGAGACTTTTACCCCGGAATCCAGATGTCTCCATTTGCAAAACCTTTGTGGGCTGTTTGGCTTCTGTTTTTTCAGCACCTTTTCTGTGGCCGTGGATAGCGCGTACCCAGAAAAGGTACCAAAAAACCAGAAGCCAAACAGCCCACAACCATTTTGAAAACGGAGACGTCTGGATTCCTGGGGAAAAGCCTCCACCATGCCGTGAGTGAGCCGTCCCTATAAGAGCGTGTGGAAAGGGCCAATATTATCCAGTTCTCCTGTTTCCTCTTGTTTTAAAGTGTAAACTGTGTGCATGTGTGGAATGAGGGTGGGCTATCTCTCAGAATACATAAATCATAACTATACATGCAGGGCCGGCGTGTCCTTGGAGGCAGGTCTGGCAGCCGCTTCGAGTGCTGAGGCGCCAGAGGGGGTGCCGGGGATGGGGGCGTGCACCATGGAGCTGGTGGCAGCGGAGCTGGTGGTTGAGCGGGAGGGCTGGGAAGCTGCCTGTGCGCAGCCCCAGCTGCCTGCCGTGCCTGGCCCACAGCTGCTGTGCCCAGCCAGGAGCGAGTGCTGCTGGTGGCAGCATGGGAGCAGGCAGCCTCCCAGCCTTTTTGTTCAGTTGCCCTGTGCTGCCGCCGCCACCACCAGCACACAGCTGCGGGCCATGTGCAGCAGATGGCCTGGGCAGCACGGGGCAACTGAGCGGAAGGGCTGGGAGGCCACCCATGCTCCGTCCCAGCTGCCTGTCGTGCCAATAGGGCTGGCTTGCAGCGGCATGCTGCGTGATGACGTCACATGCAGTGACACCATCACGTCGTCTGGGTGTGCATGCGCAGGGGCGGCAACAGCCCTGAAGCTGCCCCCAGCCTCAGGCGCCAGAAAGCCTGGCACCGGCCCTGTATACATGTGCTAATTATCCCTTGATGCCTTGGAACAATGGCTTCCATAGGTTGTAACAACTGGACTGAAGACGGTCTGGATTGGGCAGGAAATACTGTGCTGGAAATCTTGCATGCAGCCCTTGTAGCCCCAAAGCGCCGTTCTGACTGCCACAGAGCCACAGAGCTCCTCTGCCTTTCCTCCAGCAGTGAACCATCACTGGCTGCCTCCCACTCTTTTCCGCTTTCATCTCTGCTATTTTAAGACACCATATTAGACTTGCAACATTTATAATTCCTGTTTCGCTGCCTCTTCATTAGAAGGACATAGGAAGTCCTGTATGTGTGTGTTGCACATCTGGTCCCAGAATCGCAAACCACTTGGCTATCTGAGATGAAGCTGGGTCCCCACCTGTTTACAGAAGTGGATTTACCTCCTCTCCCCATGTGGCTCTGATCCGGACGGGGCTTGCAGGTTGCCTTTTATCCCTTCTTGGCTTCATGCACTTTAAAAATAGAAAGAAAACTTTTAAAATGGGATCAAATGGGCTGAAGGGGTTAAATCCCTCTCTCCTCCCCATATGGCCCAAATCAAGATTAGGGCCATGTATGCCTGTAATTTTCCTTTGACAGATGAATGGGAGATCTGTGATCTTTGCCACATCTGCGTTGATCTTGAGTTTCAGGAGATCCTAGGATGATAACTGAGTATCTAGATCTACTTCAGGTTATCTTCCGGCCAGCTTATAGGAGGGCCTTAAACCAGCAGTGGAAACCACACCGGAGAGTCCAAATAAATAATTACAACAATAAAGTAAATATTTGTTCTTATATTCTTTGCTCAGTGAACCTCAATATAGGAGGGCCTTGGCTGACCTGGGTAGTCCAGGAGAGCCTGATCTTGTCAGATCTCAGAAGCTAAGCAGGGTCGGCCTTGGTTAGTAATTGGATGGGAGGCCTCCAACAAAGACCAGGGTTGCAGGGGCAGGCAATGGCAAACCACCTCTGTTAGTCTCTTGCCATGAAACCCCACCTCTCTCAGCCAAACTTTGACTTGAGGGCAGGATTTCATTCATTCATTCGGTTGCCTTACCAGATGATAAATTGAGGGGATATTGTCCCTGTCAGTTCTCTTGGACCTCTCAGTGGTTTTAACCTTTTTACTGTTAGTCACAGCATCATTCTAGGTTGCCTTGCTGTGATGGGATTATTGTTCTGCAGTATTGTACTTGCGCTAGTCACGTCTGACAGGTAAAATTCATCCAGGTGGTGCTAGGCCTCAGCTCCTCCACCCAAACTCCAAAAATGGGCTTTCGTTTTTATGTTGTTCTTTAAATCGAGTGGTTAGTTGTTTTTGCTGATTTGCTCTGGCGCTCCTTGGAGAGGAGGAGAGGCCCTTGGCCTCCTTTGGAAGAAAATGTGACCTGCGTCACATGGGCACCGGGGGGGGGGGGTGGGAACAGGTAAGTGTGGGGCAAGCAGGAAGCTCCCAGAGGCTGGTAAGTTGAGCTTTGGGGCCTCCAACCACCTGGATGTATCCTCCAACATGACAGTACATTTTAGTTAAACATACTTGGATCTTATGAACGAATGAAAGTGCTTTAGGCTGCTTCCAGATGTTCCGTTTTTTTCGGGTTTTCCTAAAGCCGCGTCTTCCTGATTCACTTCAAGAACTCACCTTTTACATGCATCGTCCTCCTCGTGCATGTTTTGCGGGTGTTTGTCACACACAAAAGGTCCCAAATCAGAAAACGCGTCCTTTATCTGCACCTCGTCACAAATGATGTTCGCTCATTCCTGCCTTTTTTTTTTAAGTACATGCAGGATTGCACTACACCATTGTCCTGTCTTTCAGCTTCAGTAGAAACTGGGCAGGCGTAGTACTCCGTTCTCTACCATTGATTTCCCACTCAAATTTCTAAATGCAAAAGTGTTTCATAAATATGCAAACTGTAGAGTCGCGTGCATGGGAAATGATGACGTGTGTAATGAGTAAGATAACCTACCCGAGGTCCGTTGGCAGGCCGTCCCATTAAGAATGTGTGGAAGCGGCCACATACTGAATCAGACACCGTCCATCAGTGACTGTGATTCTCCAAGGTCTCAGGCAGAGGCCTTTCACACCACCTGATTCTTACTGGAGATACCAAGACTGAACCCGGGACTTCTGCATGCCAAGCAGACCTTTGAGCCACATTCCCCTCCCCAATGGAGGTGGCATGAAAAAGAGAAGATCATCTTAGGTTGACAGCTAATTGTGACTTTTAGGCTATTTTAGGGTTTCAAAGAGTGCCGGAGCATTGAAACCATCTAACCAGAGCCCAATAATTGTTTTGCCTTCTCAGTCCTTGACAGGTGACAGCTAAAGTCTATGCATTTTCCTGCGTCATGTTGGTGGCCTTTATTCTCTACAACTTTTGGCTCAACTGCTGTGTCATCTTAAGAATGGGAATAATAAAAGCATAAACTAAACTTGACTGGATTTCATTGTTGGCAGGGTTCTGGAAAGAAAAACAACCCCCTTTCCTCCCTAAGTTTCAAAAATACAATATATATGAAAAAAAAGTATAATCTGCTTTCCAGTCCATGAGAACTCCCCAAGCAGAGAGACACAAATTATATTTTTAAAAGTTTAAATGGTCTTTTAAAATATCCCCGGTAATGAAATTATAACCATCACTGAATCGGCAGCTTGCTTTCCCCCCTGTGAGGAAAAATAAAACACAGCTGAGATCAAAGCTCCCATTGCATTAAAAATTAAATAGTTGCCAATACAAAAAAAAAAATAACTATGTGCCCGAATGCACCAAGCTCTCCCATCAAGCAAAAGTCAGCTGGTCACATATTCTGGTGGCTATAATTGTAAGTGTTATCTGTTCCAGATGGATTTATCTCCAGCAGTGGCGGTACCCACTTTACATGCAAAAGGTCTTAGGTTCAATCCCCAGCTTCTCCAGTTACAAGAATCAGAATTTGGCGAGGTAAAATATCTTTGAGTGCACCCTGTCAATCAGTGTAGACAATGCTTATCTAGATAGACCAATGGTCTGACGCAGTATAAGGCGACTTCGTGTGTGTTCATCCAAGCTATATAGGGTGTTAAAGATAAGACTCAGCACTTTGATCTTAGCCCACAAACAAACCAAGCAGATTATTTGATTGGAATTTTGGCCTGGGATCAGGGTATCTTTAGGACTGCCTATGCCTATTTGAACCTGCCCAGCCAGGAATAGCCATTACCAAATTGGCTCTTGCATTCAGGACCAAGTTTCTGAATAGCCTCCAAGAGCTGCCCCACATGCAGCTCATTACAGCAGTCCAGCCAAGAGGTTGTCAAAGCATGTTCAGCAACGACAACATCTCTTTTTCCAGGAAGGGGCTCACCAGGCATTTCAGCAGGAGCTGCAGCTTTTCGTGGCTCCAGGTTTCCCCTGAGGATGCGGGAGGAGACCAGGATCTCTGAAGACTCCTTCCAAGGTGTGCGTGTGACCTCAAGCCAAACAAGCAATTCCCCCAACTTTAGGACCGGCCACCGTGCACAATGCTGTGCTGTCAGATTATGTTTCGGGTTGCCCAGCCTCATCCCAGCCCCGCTACTGACCTCAGGCCGTTGTGCAAGGATGATACCACCAAACCTGATTCAGATGGGTAGGAGACAGAGACGGGAAGTTGCATGGTACTATGGCAAGGGAAGAATAAGAGAGAGAGAAACGTCCATGACTGCTAAAGATGGCTGGTTCTGTTTTGAAAAAAATACCCACTGCTGTTTCAAATCTTCAGCATCCCAGGAGATGTGGGTGAACTGCCCTAACTGCAGTCTTGATTCACAGTGGTAGAGTTGGGAACTTTAGTCTCTCGATTTAATGGTCTCATAGGGGAGCCCCTGCAGAAGGTTAAGCACATTTCAAATGCGAAGTACAGAATGGACATTTTGAAAGCAGGTCTCGTCCCGTCTCACCATCTCCGCAGAGAAACATCAATGGTATAACCCAGGGCTTTTTTTCAGGGAAAAGAGGTGGTGGAACTCAGTGGGTTGCCCTCGGAGAAAATGGTCACGTGGCTGGTGGCCCCGCCCCCTGATCTCCAGACAGAGGGGAGTTTAGATTGCCCTCCACACCGCGGAGGGCAATCTAAACTCCCCTCTGACTGGAGATCAGGGGGCTGGGCCACCAGCCATGTGACCATTTTCAAGAGGTTCCAGAACTCCGTTCCACCGCGTTCCAGCTGAAAAAAAGCCCTGGTATAACCTGATCCTATGCATATTTATTCAGAGATAAGTGTGACTATGGGGGGAAGGAAGCAGGATATAGCCCACGCTATAATGTTTTCATGGACATTAGAAAGGGGGGGACTTCCGGTTTGGGATCATGGTGGTCTGACGCAGCTCTGAGAGCGGAGCTGTCTGAGCCGCTGTTTGTGAGGGCTAGCGGGGTGCTAGATCGCCCGTGGCCCCCCGTTCTCAGGCGGAGAACAGGCGTGAACGCTCAGGATCCAGAGGGTGCGTTGATCTCGGCTGTGGGGGGAGATCTGCGCAACGATCGCCCACCCAGCCTTGAGGTCCTGCTCGATGAAGGATGGCAAAGATGCAGCGGCTTTGGAGTCATTGAATTGACATAGGATCACCGTACCCAAGCTTCAGTAACTAATTTGGACTAATTTGGAATATTTTGAGTACCGAAACAGCGACTACAACCCGCAAATAGAACTATCAAGGTAAAGATTGCTATCTCTCCTTCTGAGAAGAAATTTGGTAAGAAGAACTGAATTAATTTGGAAGACAAAGGTTGCTAAGTGATAAGGACAGATTGGCTATGCTCCGGTAAAGTGGCATGGGCATTAGAAAGGAACATTTTATTTGGTTGTTGTGGGTTTTCTGGGCTGTATTGCCATGGTCTTGGCATTGTAGTTCCTGACGTTTCGCCAGCAGCTGTGGCTGGCATCTTCAGAGGTGTAGCACCAAAAGACAGAGACTGTGACACTGAGAGATCTCTGTCTTTTGGTGCTACACCTCTGAAGATGCCAGCCACAGCTGCTGGCGAAACGTCAGGAACTACAATGCCATGGCAATACAGCCCGGAAAACCCACAACAACCATCGTTCTCCGGCCGTGAAAGCCTTCGACAATACAACATTTTATTTGCTTTCCACTATGAGAGCTGAATAGTGTTGTTCCTACCCTGGGCTCCAAATTCAACCATAGTCCTCTGTGACTCTCTCTTAGGAAGTTGCTATCTCCTCCATGGGACTGCCCCCACCCCCAATTACATCTGCAGCATCTGGGTCGTGAAATTCCTGGAGGTTTTGGAGATGGCGCCTGGAGAAGGTGGGGATTGCAAAGGGGAGGGAGCTCAGTGGGGTATAATGCCATATAGCCCACCCACCGAAGCAGCCATTTCCTCCAAGGGAATTGATCTCTGACACCTGGAGATGAGTTATAATTCCAAATCTCAAGTCCCTAGGTGCGTCCCTAGGTACATCGCATCCAACCCATGCCAAGCCCTGCTCCGGGTCTCAGGGACATGGCACTGGCACCCCCCAGCCCACAGCAGGCTCTCACCTGGGGTCTAAGGAACTCATGTGCCACCACCGATATGGACGGAAGTAAGCATCCCCTCTCCACTGCTTTTGCCTGTGCCTCACCATGCTTCAAGTGGACTAGCTACATTTAAAATATTTTTTTCATGGCCTTGCTACATTTATTTGATTATATGTTCAGCCTCCCTGCTCTTTTTTTTAAAAAAGCAAACAGTTGGAGAACAATCGCAGTAGAAATGGTGATGTGTCGCTGATGGCTCAGATCCTAGCCAATCAGTCCTGTCCACTGCTGGTTTCTCTCGTCATGCTCCAAAGCGATGAACGACAGGGATTTGTTCTTCATTTTCCAGAGTCCTATTTGGACTGAGCATGGCGAGAGCATATCCAAACTGTTCCCCTGGCTTTGAAGAGGATACATTCTGCTTATTTTCCTGACTGGTTTGTGTCTCTGTTAACATAGCCCAGGATGCTGTTTGCTTGACTCGCAGTGACGCTGCATTGCTGACTCATTCTCCCGTTTCTCTCCCCTCCTTTGGCCTCCCATTAACCTCTGGCCTTGTAAATAAAATCCCAAGTGGATGTAACTTAGGAGGGTGGTTATCTCAGCAGAACCGATCGTGTAAACAAGCCCAGCTCAGGCCTAAAGCCCCCGACCTGACTCTGCCAGGCAGAGCGTGTGATCCTCGGGTGTCCCCTTTCATTATTGGAAGCTCTTGCCAAAACACACACATGAATCCTGCAGCCAGAGATGAGATCTCTCCTCTGGGGTGGGAGTGATGGAAAGGGACACCGAAACAGTTATTTACATTTTCAGTCTTGTTCTTACAAAGAGAGTTTCTTCTTTGGGGATTTATTTTGAAAGAGGGTCTTAAGCCTCCTCTGACTGTGAGTTATTGTGTTAGCTTCTTCTTCTTGTGCGGGTGTTCTTGTTTGTTCGCCTCTAGCGATAAACCTATCCACATGAAAGGAAAGAGGGAATGGTGCTGTTTGAATGCAAGAAAGACAGCCCCCCCTCCCGATCTCTACCTCATGTGATATTCCCTCCAGCAACTGGTTTTTGAAAGTGATATGGAGGAAGCAAAATGGGGGCACTCAAGATTTGCCTGATGGATCTCATTTAAGCGCCCCCCTACTTCCCTCCCATAATTTAAGCACTAGAGCAGGTCTAATGTGGCGGCTGAAGAAAGTGGTTTAAGGCTTTTCTTTTTAAGAGCTTAAAGATGCATGCATTTAAAAAGCTTAAAGATGCATGCATTTAAAAAACTTAAGGATGCATTCACTTAAAAAGCTTAAAGATGCATGCACTTAAGAAAATGAATGCACTTAAAGGCCAAACAGATTGAGCACGGGAGAGAGTCTGAAGGGGGAAAAAAATAATTACAAAGGAAAAGCAAGTTAATATGGTGGGACTTGCAGAGTGGTACCTGTAAGCCAGGTAGTTTCAGGTAGGTAGCAGTGTTTGTCTGCAGTAGAAGAGCAGGATTGAAGTCCAGAGGCATCTTAGAGACCAACAATATGAGCTTTCGAGAGACAAAGCTCTCTTCTTCAAATACAGGTGTTTTGCTTGGTGTCAAAGGGACCATTAATTTATTTACATTTTTATTCCACTTTTCCCCAATGGGAACCCAAAGCTGCTCACAACATTCTCCCTTTCCATTTTATGGAGAACACCCCTGTGAGGTAGGTAAGGCTGAGAGTTTGCGACTGACCCCAGATCACCCAATGAGCTTAAATGGCTGAGCAGGGATTCAAACCTAGTTTGACACTCTGAGCGCCACACCAGGCCAGATTTCACCGATGCCTGCAACATCAGTAGTGTATCAGATATGTGTATCAGATACGCTTTTAGCTGTCAAAAATCACTACTTTATTTATTTATTTCAGATTTGTATTCCGCCTTCCCCGGGAGTGGGCTCAGGGCGGATAACAACATATTAAAAATACAATTTAAAAAATCATGTACATTAAAAACAACACATTTAAAACAGGATGGTGGACAGCCTTCACAGGGAAGGTTAAGATTTATACACCCCTTTTTTTCAGGCTGGCGGAGGCCCAGCCTCAGCCATATGCCTGGCAGAACAACTCTGTCTTGCAGGCCCAGTGAAAAGATAGTAGGTCCTGCCGGGACCTGATTTCAGCAGGAAGAACATTCCACCAGGTGGGAGCCAGGACCGAAAAGGCCCTGGCTCTAGTCGAGGCTAGTTGGGCCTCCTTGGGGCCAGGGACCACCAACAGCTGTTTGTCCCCTTTCTGTAATGGGTAAAGGAGTAAGTATGAGTAGAGGTTATGGGAGCCAGTAAAGATGTATAAGTGCCGGTAAAGACCAGCAGTAGCAGGGTCTTCTGTTATTTTCTGTCATGGATGAAGAGTGCCGCTGGGTGAACCAGTGAGCCCAGAAAGCCCCGGAGAAGGATTTTCAATTAAAACGAAAGAAACCTTTAAGATTCTTTAAGATTCTGTAACTTTTTAAAATCTTGTTTTTTCAGCAAGTTGATGTGATAAATTACTTTGCTAATGTATATAGAGAGAGGGACAGCTAGAACATGTATAAATACATGTTTAAAGCTATGTAAAAGTATGGTAGGTTTCCGCGCAGGTTGCTGTGTTGGTCTGCAGTCGAAGATCAAGATTGAGGTTCAACAGAACCTTAAAGACCTACCTGATGGCAGGTTTTCCATATTTTCTCTATACACAGTATGAAACCCTACCAATAATAAAGACCTCGTTCTTACTCAGGTAGCCAACCTTGGTCTGGGCGCTGTACAGACTGCAGAGATCTCATGCAGTGAAATCCTAAGCGGAGTTACTCCAGTCTAAGCCCATTGATTTCAATTATTTCAGTGGGCTTAGACCAGAGTATAACTCTGCTTCGAATTTCACTGATGAGTTCCTTTACCCGAACATACTCGTTTTCTATATTCAAGTTTTCGTTTTGTTCGTTATGGAAGAGCAGTGAATCACGTAAGCTGTGCCTGAGAGGGTCCAAGCACATCTTGAGCTGTTCAGCGAAAATTCAGCAAAAGGGAAACAGGGACTGAGTAAGAAGGAAGGTTAAAAGATCAGCTTGAAGCCATACAAAATATTAGTGCAGCCAGACTTCCTTAAATTCTAAAGCAGAGCTGAATCCTGTTTGGAAGGGAGAAAAGTGTCAAATAAATTGTTCCTTCCTTCCATTCCCTCCCCTCCTCGTCCTCCTCTTCCTCTACTCCTCCTCCTCCTCCTCCTCCTCTTCTTCAATTTCAAGCTTGTATACTTTGAATTCCACCGTAAGGATGCTGTTGTACTGTGCAGATTTTGGAGAAGTAAAGTGGGAAAGGTTCTGCTTTTGCTAAGCCTCATGTTGAAGCAATTGCCTTAGTGCGCATGCTAAAGTTTTTATACAAAAGCAGGGCTTTTTTTCAGCTGGAACGCGGGGGAACGGAGTTCCGGAACCTCTTGAAAATGGTCACATGGCTGGTGGCCCCGCCCCCTGATCTCCAGACAGAGGGGAGTTGAGATTGCCCTCCGCGCCATTCAGCTTCCCTGGCCCCAAGATTGCCATTTTTGAAACATGTACGTGGCATGTCACTTCAGTGCTAGCAAGGAAGCCTTGTGGAAATCTTATTCTATATATGAAAACTTATTTTATATCATGGGTAGGGTTGGCGGGCCCCAATGCAGAAACTCTGCTGAACCAAAGCTGTGTTGGACATGGCCACTGCCTAAATAGGAGTCCTTTGGGTTTGAGCATGGCTTGGTGTTTGAAATTAGCACAGTTAATGTAAAGATTGTGCACTGGAATTAATGAGAACAGACGCACACTCCAGTGTACTTTACTAAAGGAGAAAAATAGGGTTACATTGGAGAAAAAATAATCAATTGCTAAACTGACTACATCTTGCTAGAAAGTGAGTGAGAGAGACTAAGAAAGCAACTAAGAAAGCAAGTGAGACAACGAGCAATAAAACTTCAGTATATAGCATCTCTTAATTGCCCCCCCCAATAAACAGGTTGCCCAATAGAAAATCCTAATTTTACTTCATTATGCTTAGAGACTCTCCTTTCTATGGTGGGAATCCAAATTCGAGGCCTAAATAGTTACATGCAAATAAGTTTACTAATTTGGGTTTTAATGCTTCTTTGCCATGAAGTTCATTGGGTGACTTGGGACCAGTTATTCTCCCTCAGCCCTGACCTACCTCACAGAGTTGTTGTGTGAATGCAGTGGAAGAGCGAAGATTACCCCGAGTTCCATGAAAAAAAGGTTGAGATTAAAAGGTAATAAAGAAACAATGTCTATCTGCGGCTCGTTCTACCTCTAACCAGTGTTGTATAGTGGTTAGAGCATCAGACTAGACTCTGGGAGACCCTGGTTGAAATCCTGACTCTGCCATGGAAGTTTGCCAGGCATACATCCTCAGCCTAACCTACCTCAAAGGGTTATTGTGAGGATAAAATGGAACAGGGGAGAAGGATGTAAGCCTCTTGGGGGTCCCCAGTGGGTAGAAAAGTGGGGGTAAACATGAAGTAACTAACTAACTAACTAACTAACTAAATAAATAAATAGGGGCCCTGAAAATCTTTACCAGCAAGCAGTCTGTAGGGACTTATAGATCATCTATAGACAGTCAGTAATTATTGCCTACAAATGATCACTTCCATGTACTATGAATTTAGTACAGTTTATTTAGTACAGTCTGGTCCAGTCTTTCCTTCAAGGAGCTCCGAGTGGCATACAACATTCACTTCTTCTCCTTTTTATTATCACTGCAACAACCTTGTGAGGTAGGTTAGGCTGAAAGTTGTGATTGGCTCCTTGTCACCCAGCAACCATGATGATAATAATAATAATAACAACATTTGATTTATATACCGGCCTTCAGGACAACTTAATGTCCGCTCAGAGTGATTTACAAAGTGTGTTATTATTGTTATCCTCACAACAATCCCCCTGTGAGGTGGGTGGGGCTGAGAGAGCTCTGAGAGAGCTGTGACTAAGATCACCCAGCTGGCTTCAAGCGAGGGGGGGGAATCAAACCCGGTTCTCCAGATTAGAGTCCTGCTGCTCTTAACAACTACACCAAACTGGTTCATTTGGGATTTGAACCTGACTCTCTTGAATCCTAGTCTGGCCTTCTAACCACTCTACAACAATGGCTGTCTTGAATTGTGCCTGGAAGTAAACAGGCAGTTGGCAGAGATCTTCTCGGAGAGATGAGATTTTGATCCTGATAAATCTGAACAGTTTAAACCCATAACGCATGCACACTGATAGATCTGGAGAGAACCGGGTGGATTTGATGGGCACCCGATTGGCATTTCTTTGAAACAGATTCACAAGCTCGTGTAGGCCTGTGGCCTTGAATCCACATTAACTAAAGGGTCATTTAAAATTTTCTTCCGGAGGCACAAAAATGTTCCAATCCGGCCTTGCTGAAGTGGGAATTCTGACTATTCCTCGGGGCCCGATCTGTATCCCTCTCTTGGCAAACGGTGGGAGCAGGCCTGTCCCTCGGCTTACTCAGCACCTTTCCAGGTACTCTTCTGTAACTAAGGGAAGCAAAGCACAACTAGAAAGGCCTGCGAGGGAGAGGGGGGGGGAGGATTTTATGGAATGCATTGTTTTCTTTCTCTCTCTCCCTCGCTCTTGCTTCTTGGCTGAAACCTGAGGCTCTTTGGCTGGAGGAAAGAAGAGAAAGCTGCATTGCTCCGTTGTCCTCGCCCTAGCTATGAATCATTTGCTGCTGTACTTCTGCTCCATGCCAATCTCCTCTCATCCACAGATCTCTGTAAATAGATCATCCTCTCTCTCTCTTAGAAGAAGCTCGGCTTGCACCAACTCCTCTCGACTGCACAAGGCCCAAAGCTCAGGGGAACTGAAGGGCTACTCTCCGGCTGGCCTCCCTTCCTCTACTGCCTCATACCCACTCCCTGATCCACTCCTCCCCCCCCCCCTGCCTCCCGGACCTTATGACCAGGTAATTCTCTGACTTTCCTCTTTACATGACACAGCAGAAAAGTAGCAAGGGTGTGGGAGGGGGGAGTGATTTTGTCCTGGCGGCGCTTCCAGGGGAGAGTTTGCTTTTGCAATTTTTTGCAAGCTTCCTCTTAGGAGAAAAACAATCAGAGCAAAGGATGAACGCACAAGTTTGTGGCCTTGCCTTCATACACGGGATTGTAAAGGGAAAGCCAAACAGGCAGCCACCAGGGAGATGTGCGCTATAGGAAATCCTTCCATATGGGTACTGGGTACCCCACCGAACTGGGTTCCTTCCTACCCTATCCGTGTGTTTAGTTAAACTAGTTTAACGAGTGGTTCCTCCACCATCTGGAGACAAGATGGAATCCCAAAGTGCTGAATAGATCATCTATCACTGCTGTTAAGGACTCTGATTCAAGGAATTACCAGAACCACAAAGCAGTGGTTATAAGGAAACCTACTAGGTCTCATGGTAGCATCACTAACTCACAATACCCTTATTCAAAACGAGTCCAGTAGCACCTTTAAGACTAACCAACTTTATTGTAGCATAAGCTTTCGAAAATCACAGTTCTCTTCATCAGATGCATGGAGGGCAAGAAGAAACTGGTCAGATATATAGGTGGAGAGGGGAGGGCGGAGTAGATGCAAACAGTAGCTTCTGATATGGAGATCAGTTTGCTTCTGTTAAGGAAGTCAGTTACTTCTGATAATGAAATAACCATCCATAGTCTCTATTCAATCCCAGTTTAACGGAGTCAAATTTGCATATGAATTCCACTTCAGCAGCTTCCCTTGGGTTTTGTTTCTGAAAGGTTTCTGTTGAACTACAGTGACCTTTAAGTCCTTGATCCTGGTAGATTGAAGTGTTCTCCCACTGGTTTCTGGACGTTTCCATTTCTAATGTCAGATTTGTGTCCATTTATTCTTTTGCGCAGAGGTTGGCTGGTTTGTCCAATGTACAGAGTAGATGGACGTTGTTGGCACATGAGGGCATATATCACATTGGAGGTCCAATAGGATCATCCAGATACAATTCCCTCCTTAGATATAATTACCAAGTATAATTCCTTAGTTCATGAACGAAGGCCACAAGCAAACTGTCAATTTGTTTCCCAGTGAGAAGATGCAGTAACCTAGGAGTCATTAGGCCTAAGCCTGGACTGGTCTCCAGATGAGTAAGGGCAATCTGGTAGTTTCTGCAGTTCCCAGGGTTGGAGAGGAGAGTCCTGGGTTTAAACCCTTGCTTGGCTATGAAGCTTGCTCAATGACTATTGGCTAGTGATTTCCTCTCTGCCTCGCATGGTTGTTGTGAATATTCAGTGGAAGAAGGAGAACGATAAATGCTATCCTAAACTTGCTGAAGGGTGGTTTAAGTATGACATAGACTGAGAGGCAGGCAGGCAGACAGACAGATAGGCAAGACAGATGGAAGGAAGGAAGGAAGGATTAAAAAGGGAATAGAAGGAAGGAAAATAGGTTAAGAAGAAAAGATTAGAAAGGGAATGGAAGGAAGGAACGGAACAAAGGAACGAAGGAATGAAGGAAGGAGAAAATAGGTTAAGAAGAAAAGATTAGAAAGGGAATAGAAGAGAGGCAGGAAGGGAGGAAGGAAGGAAGCAGAGGCAAAGGCAGGACAAAATGAAAATTAGAAGAAGCATGCTCAGACAGGCTTGAGCAGATAAAAGCATAGCTGTCCAGAAGAAGAGTTACCAACAGAATGTCCGGGACAGTAGCAGACCTTTCCTAGAAAGTTCATACAGGGTTGCTACCTCAGGAGATACCTGAAAGAACATGGAAAAGGAACGTGATTATGTTCTTTTCTGGGCCTTTTGGGGGCGATGTACTGTCAGTAAAATTGTATGTTTTTTCAAAGTACTCCACTCAGTTGGAAATCAAACTGAGAGCCTTTGGGCCACTCAGTTTCCCTCTCAGTCTAACCTACTTCACAGGGATGTTGTGAGGATAAAATGGGGAAAGGAGAGCCCAGTGTGCCATACCGAGCATCTCAAAAGAAGGGTAGCATTAAAAAGTAACAGCCTGGTTTAAATTTCCACTCACTGGGAGATCACTGGACAGCCGAGGGACAGTCATTCTCTTTCAGCCTCAACCTACCTCACAGAGTTGTTGTGAAGCTATGGTGGAAGAGAAAGCACCATGTAATCCATACTTAACTTCTTGGAGGAAGGGAAGGATAAAAATGGGATCTTAAAAGCACAGAAAATGTAGAAGAAGGGGTTTGTTTGAGAATTGTTTTTACTCATATGCAAATTCAATCAGTCTACTGATTAATCAACTAAAACTCATACAAGGAATCAACTAAAAAGATCTTTCCTCAGGCGACATACATAATAATGACTCCCAGATCTTGTAATCGGTTGCCGAAGTAGGGAGCTGTCCATCACATATCCTAGATATGTGTTCTTTCGTCTTTCCATTCCCAGTTCTACAGTTTCTTCTTCTGGTATTCTCTATTTCCTCTGCAGCTGAAGACTCCAGACTGCCAGTTAGGAAACAGAGGGCTAGCTTTGATAGAGCTTCCCTCTGGCGATGCTAAATATTAAAGTGGAATGGAGAATACATGGAGATTTTGAAGGAAATAATCTGTGAGCAGAAGGTTAGATTCCTCTCTGTTCCTTCTCATGTCTATGCAACTGTGGCATTCTGACATCATGTTTTTCATGCGTATTTCTCAGTGCAGGAAAAGTCTATAACCAGAAGTCATACGGTAGGAGTCACCTTGTAGACTGCTCCCAAGTTACATTGACAAACATTTTTGAGGCCTGATTAGAGAAACTCTTTGGTGCCATCCTAAGCAGAGTCACACCCTTCACCTCAATGGATTTAGAAGGGTATGACTCCATTTAGGATTGTGCTGTAATCATAGGTGTTTTAGTGAATTGACTGCATATGAGTAAAATGATCATTGTATCTGATGCAAAAAGTACATTTTCTTTGTTTTGAGATTATGTAGGTTTTAGCACGTAACGTGAAAGGGGATGTCTGACACACACAGTTTCTCTAAGTACTTGCGTTAAAGTAATTCGCCTTTTTAAAAGCTTCCTGGTTAATTGGAGGCATCTTTTTAATCAATCAAACATTTTCAGCGGATAAATTGAACTATTGCAGAGGCACTATACAGAGACATAACAACAACAACAGTGCATTTATATACTGCTCCTGAAGACAGATTAGTGCCCCTTTCAGAGAGATGAACAATGTCAGTGTTATTATTATCCCCACAATACATCTGGGGAACTGAGGCTGAGAGTGGCTTACCCAAGGCCACCTACTGAGCTCATGGCAGTAGTGGGATTTGAACCAGAGGAGAGCTGATTTGCAGCCCAACCACTTACCCAAGGCCACCTACTGAGCTCATGGCAGTAGTGGGATTCGAACCAGCGGAGTGCTGATTTGCAGCCCAACAGCTACAGCATGATAGGATAGGATAGGATAGGCTAGGATAGGATAGGTTATTGTATTATATCGTATCACATCACATCATATCATCATATCATATCATACCATATCATATCATATATTATCTGAGAAGGTAAGACACTTTTGTTTTGCTATCCTGTCCACTGTCCAGGAGATATGACAAAAATTACAATTTCCACTCATGAATAGTTCTCAGCACAGGTTTGTATCAAAGCTGATTGAAGATCCTATCGCTTGGAGAAATTAAACTATCACATAACTTTCCATTTTCTACATGTATGGCTGTCAAAAAGTTTAGGAAAGTGTATGCTATGGAATAGTTGTATTTTTCTAATCAACAAGATGTTCGTTCTTTTTCAGTAAAGATGCCAATGCTGCTCCCAAAACTGGAGCAGGATTTTTAAAAATTAAAAATGATTTCCTGTTTGATTGGCACAATTTGAGGAATCTTGCTGCTGTGGTTCAACAATATACTTTAATGAACTATTCAACGCTGTGGCACGTCTTTCTGTGTGCGCGTGCAGGCACGTGCTTGTGTATTGGTAACATTAGTTTGTCAGCATTATTAGGACTAATTGCTAAATCAACAAAACCTTGACCCAAACTGATCCTCATTGTGCGACAGCTGCTATTCGAAGGCTGCCTCCACAGCTTTTGAGATGTCTTTGAATAGCAGAATCTAGCCTTTGAAACCAAAAGGTGTTGCTGTAGAGCTGACACCTCCGTGAGGGCCTTTTGGGGGGACCTGGGAGAGCAGTCCTGCAAGCCCCCTTTGCATGACAGCCAGCAGCTGAGACCTGGAGTGAGAGAGAGTGCAGCAGTTCGACTGCCACATAGGAACACAGACCACCTCTCCTCCCCCTCCAAGCCATCCATTCATTCAGCAGAGCAGCTTCCACTTCAGCACCACAGTTAAGAACAGCAACAAAGCAACTGATCCTCGGCCTCCAACAGCCGACCCTCTCCACCTTTTGATTCATCTGCAACGAGAGATCCGTAAAGTTTTGAGATCATGGGCGCAGCTTCTTTGTAAATTGCTGGGTTAGAACTGGAGTCACATTTCCTGCTTCCGGGTGCATTTTCTTAGTCCCAAATAGTAAAGAGTCCAGTAGCACCTTTAAAACTAACTTTATTGTAGCGTAAGCTTTTGAGAAGCACAGCTCTCTTCAGCTAGACTAACATGGCTAACTCCTCTGTTTCTTAGTCCAGACAAACAGTGGGCAGGAACGCTCCTTGTTGTCACTGTGGGACAGGCTAGTTCATGCTCCTTCTTGGCGTCCGTTTTCCTCTTTGCCCACTCAGCGCCATGGGCAGAATCCTGGCTTTGGGACATGAGTGGTGCTTCTGGGATTCCCCCATACCTGTCGACTGCAGCAGAGAATCCCCAAGAGTTTTAATTCCCTCTCTTGGAATGATGTTGCCAGCCATATATAGGCAAAAAGTCCCAAAAGCTCAGAATAGGGGATCATACAGTATGTTGGCTTAAGTTTTTCAGCTACACTGCAGTCTCTCCCATTGTATGTTGGCATGTCATTGCCATACCATGTGGGAATTATTGTCCCAGTGCTCGGAAAGCATGCTCAAGGGGGGAGATTTGGCTTCCAAAAGAACAACGCATTGACCGGTTGGGATACAGGTGATTTTCAAAAATTCCCTGGGTCCTTTTCAGGGCCAAACCTGGTTTATCTGAATGTCTTAGTTTTGCAAACAAATTACAGATATATTGTCGAAGGCTTTCACGGCCGAAGAACGATGGTTGTTGTGGATTTTCCGGGCTGTATAGCCGTGGTCTTGGCATTGTAGCTCCTGACGTTTTTACAGCAGCTGTGGCTGGCATCTTCAGAGGTGTAGCATCAAAAGACCGAGATCTCTCAGTGTCACAGTGTGGAGAAGATGTTGGCAGGTAATTTATATCTACCCACCTTCCTGAATAGATATAAATTACCTGCCAACATCTTTTCCACACTGTGACACTGAGAGAGCTCGGTCTTTTGATGCTACACCTCTGAAGATGCCAGCCACAGCTGCTGGCGAAACGTCAGGAACTACAATGCCAAGACCACGGCAATACAGCTCAGAAAATCCACAACAATCAAATTACGGATAGGTAGAAATCTAGAGAAACACAAGTGTTCTTGATCTAAATATATACTGAAGTGGATCTCCAAGAGAGGGTTTAAAGGAAATTTGTACAACCAAGGTCTGAGTATTCACTTATATTGAAAATATGGACATTCCGTGTATATGAGGGGATACTGTATTCCAGGGCTTTTTTCTGGGAAAAGAGGTGGTCGGTGCGGAGGGCAATCTAAACTCCCCTCTGTCTGGAGATCAGGAGGCGGGGCCACCAGCCATGTGACCATTTTCAAGAGGTTCCGGAACTCCGTTCCACTGCGTTCCAGCTGAAAAAAAAGCCCTGCTGTATTCTAATTAGACGTTTTGCTACTCTTGCAAAATAGGACACTATTCTAATTTTACAAACCTGGGAGAACTGGAGAGTGTGTGGTTCGCGGTCCAAATAAGTCCATTGCTGCAACCATGACAATGAAGTAGTTCTCCTGCATCCAATGCTTGGAACTAGACCTGTGATCCTAATGCTATTACCTTGTCTATTAGATGTCTCATCTTATTGACTGCATTGACTTACACTAGACCACCATGGGTGACCTACAAATCTTGGAGGACTTTCAGAACTTTTGGATGGGGGTAAATTGGTGGGCATTCCGGATTTTAGGCAGCCTCTTCTCCGCACTTACAAAAGCTTGACAGCCTGTGTTGTTGTGTGTTTTGTTGTTGTTGTTGCTGCTGCTGCTATCTTTATTCATAGTTGGCTGTTCTTTCTGGGACTCAAGGCAGATTACAAATATGATAAGGACCATTCAGTTAATGAGCAAGCAAATAATGGAGTGGGACTGGGTGAATTAAAGGTATGAGACAGACTGTTCAGTCAACCAGCAAGCAGACACAAAATATAAAACAATTCCGTTTAAACTGAATTAATTTAGCGTTGTGCTGTATTTGTATTTTAAATATTTATGTGGTATCTATTGTGTTTTTTAACTGTAAATTTTTGCTGTGCATAAATGTAATCCGCCCCGAGCCTGCTAATGTGGGAAGGGTGGAATAGAAATCGAAACAAACAAATAAACAAATAAATAAAAAACAGTTCTTAATACAACAAAATAATGCCGTGAGACTGGGGTCTGACTCTGTTCACTTTGCTGTCAAGATAAAATCCTGGATCCTTGGTTTTTCCCCAGGCCTTCAAAAAGCAGCACACCACAAATAGGAATCAAGGCTAGACTTAAGGCATTGGTTGCTGGCTGGCACATATAAGGATTTTATCAAATGCATGTCTAAGATCTGTGTCTTGCAAGCCTGTATCATAAGTATATCTACATAAATAAAGTTGCCTTGTCTGGAATGCTGTATCTATGTTCTATTTTTTTTCCAACTTGTGGCTTGGGTGAGTATTCAAGGCTAGCATTACGTCCTTGGTGGGTGGCAGCAGACTAAAAGTTAAGGACCTCTGAACCAAACCACGTGTCCATAAGGTGCTTGTCTACACATGCATGTTTTTCTCTCCTTTGATGACCAGCACCTGAATACAGAACTTGACTCTATGGAAAAGTATAGTGTTTCAGGCTGCCCTGACATGCGAAGGATACGATTGTTGTGTCTGTGGTATCACATATAGGTTGGTAACTCAAAGAAATCACTACTGAGGGTGGTGGACGAACACGCATAAGCGAGCCAGTCTGAAGACTCTGAGGTTGCAATCCTACAAACACTTTCCTGGGAAACTGAATAAAATGGAGCTGAATAAAAGGATTGCCCCCCAGATAATATAGATAAATGGGGAGATCCAGATTCAAGAAATCTTTGATTGGTCATAAAACAAGGGGCATCCTTGAGCAATACATTGTGTTCCCCCTCCAAATCTCTCTTTTTTATTATTGTTTTTAAAAAGTAAAAAAGATAACTAAAGATGTATTGTTCTTTGCCCTGAGCCCTTTGGACAGGCCAGGAAAAGAATCTGCATATAATTCATTTCTTAGAATTAACAGTTGCCTGTGAACTGAAGGTATAAAATCCCCTAATACTGGTAATATAGACAGGCTGAATGCAAATCCTACTGAAGTCAACAGAAGTTACTTTTAAAAAATACCCCAAAAGTATGCAAGCTGTAGGATAAGTCTAAATTATGGACATGATTCATCTCAAATTAAGCACTTTTCAGTGAAATCAGTGGGCTTAGACTAGAGTAATTCTGTTTAGGATTTCAGTGGTTTCAGTGAGGGAGATTCAGTTGGCTCTTCAGTCCCTCCCCGCCACGGAAATAAAAGTAGCTTACAAGTCAGATCACACTCAATATTTTATTATAGGGCATTTTAACCTATTCACCCCAAACCTGCTGTATTAAATCAGTTAAGTTTTAATTTCTAGGATATTTTTGTGCCTGAGGCAAAACCCCCATCTAAATCGTTTCCTTCGCCAATACATTAAAAATTCCAGAAATTAGATACTTGATATTTGGAGCTCTTTAATGGCACCCCTAAACTGCCAGCTGGGGCTATTGCTTTGCTGTGTTCCACCAGCTCTGAAATTAATCCACCTGGAAACCAGATGACTCCAAATAGCCTTAGGCCTCTTTTTTAAAATTATAGAAATAATTGGTTTGGAGACCAGCGGCACCTTAGAGACTAAGAAAATTTTTCGCCAGTATAAGCTTTCAAGTTTCAAAGCTCCCTTTGGTTATCTGAAGAAGGGAGCTTTGACTCTCAAAAGCTTATACCCTTGAAAAATCGTGATGGTCTCTAAGGTGCCACTGGACTCAAATCCTGCTGTTCTACTACAAACCAACACGGCTACCTGCCTGAAACTTGGAGAATCATACTATAGAAACGACGTTTGTTTGTTTTTCAATGCCTCCTCCATCTTCCTGGACCCGGGCTATACATTTTTTCCACCCCCTCCCCTTCGACTGACACATACAAGTTTTCTTTTTTCTTTTGCTAGTTTCAGCAAGGCGAAGGCTTCAGAGGTGCAGAAGAGCAGGGCTTGCGCTTGCTTTGGGCATCCTCCAAGCCGCGCTGGGCTAAGATTCCGACTTTTTTAGAGACGCGATGGAGCCGGCAGAAAAGAACACCTTCGCGCTTCGCAGCTCCTGGGACAGATGGATGGATTTCCTCCCTTCTCACGCTCATTGTGAGCCCGTGTCTAGGAAATTGCACCGGGCAGCAGGAGCCTCAAAAGAGGCAAGAGAACGAAAGGGGGGGGGGAATCCCTGCCTGATCTTTCAAACTCTGAACCTCGCAAACTTTGAGTTCAGTGGCACTTTATAAACACTGTGGATTCCCGAGTCAGCTTCCGGGAGCCACAGCGCGCTTTGCCTGATACACGCGCAAGCCTTCCGCGGGCATCAGATCGGCTCCAATCTTTCAAGTACTTCGGCTCTTTCAGCCCCCTCGCTGGAGGGAGAGCTGGATCGCCCCCTTCCCTCCTCCAGATGGCCTTCTGTGCACTTGCTCCGATCTGAAACCACTGATTTTCGTGGATAGTTGGTGGGTAGCTGTGTTGGTCTGCAGTAGAAGGGCAAGACGAGGCCAACTAGATTCCCAGGGTATGAGCTTTTGAGAGTCAAAGCTCCCTTTCTTCAGATAACATCCAATGGATTGTGGAATAACATTCCACAATAACAGTGGAAGAGCAAGATCTTTGTCCAACAGCACCTTAAAGACCAACTAGATTCCCAGGGCATGAGCTTTCCAGAGTCAAGCTGCCTGAAGACTAACACAGCTTCCCACCGGAATATATTCAGAAGTGGGAAGTATGTAGGGTTTTGTGCAGCCAGAATACCTCTCCCAACTTCTGGATGGATAAAACCCGACATACTTCCACTTCTGAATGTTTCTAAAGAAGGGAGCTTTGACTGTCCAAAGCTCATACTTTGGAAATCTAGTTGATTTCAGTCGAGTCACTCTGGCTAGGATTGCACCCAGAGTTCCTTATGTCCCGGAAATCTTTATTTCTCCCTTGGAGATAGTTTCAGGTGGGTAGCCGTGTTGGTCTGCAGTGGAACAGCAGGGCTGGAGCTCAGCTGGCAGCAGAAAGACTACCAAGGAACAATGCAACCGGGCCCGAACTATTAAAGGCAAAGTATACCATAAGCAATTTAGAAAGAGGAATAGGACAGCAAGAATTGGAGCCCAGCGGGCGGCATAAGACAGCCAGTGAACAGTGCAAACTGGGCACAATCAATCAAAGGCAAGGTATATTATTATTGGAGTGCAGCGGCAGCATCAGACAACCAATGAACAGTTAGGTGGGTAGCTGTGCTGGTCTGCAGTGGAATAGCAGGATTTTGAGTCCGGGGCATCTTAGAGATCAACAAGATCTTCAGGATGTAAGCTTTCGAGAGTCGCAGCTCCCTTCTTCAGGCGCAGGGAGGAGCGGAGGTCTCTGAGAGCCGCAACTCCCTTCTTCAGATACAGGGAGGAGCGGAGATCCCTGAGCCTTTCTATCCCCCCGCTCTTCCCTGGATCTGGAGAGCGTTCGCCTCTCCAAAGCTCATACTCAGCCAATCTTGCTGGTCTCCGGGTGCCACTGGACTGCCAGCCTGCATTTCTCCCTCGGGCGGAGAAATCCAGGGCTTTTCGCCCCGGCGGCTTCTCTCCCCCGCCCTCCTCTTCGTTTGCAACCCGAAGGCAGCGCGCCCGGCGCGGGGCTTCGGATGCTGCGCTTTGGGCGCGGGGAGAGCGGCGCGCGGGGCCGGGATCCGCGTCTCCAGCCCGGCGCTGCCGCCGCCGCCGCCGCCGCAGAGTCACGTGGGAGTCCCCGAAGTTTCCATAGAGAGGCCTCTCGGCGTCACATGATGGACACGATATAACGAAAGCACATTGTAGCCGCCCGAGCTTCAGCGGCAGAGAGCCGGGCTGCAGCCGCGGAGGCTGGGGACGGGGGACGCGCGCGGGCGGGCAGGCAGGCGCCGAGCGGCGGAACTTGGATGGCGTCGCCCGCTTCGGAGGGGTGTCGTGGTTTTCGGCGGGGATCTGGGGAAGGGGCAGCCTGGGGGGTGCCGCCTCTTTCGGATCCGGGCGGAGAGAAACTTTGGAGCCGCCTGCACCTGCTTCCAGAGAGCCTGGTCCGGGCCACCGCGTCGAGGAAAGGAGCTGATCTGCCTGGGCGCAGGGGGGAAAACCCGGGGGGGTTCGGTGTTTTGGCAAGACTAAGGAACGCTTTGGGGGAGAATACGGAACGCCGGGGGAAGAATAAGGAACGCCGCGGTGAGTTATTTATAGGGCTTTAAGACTCGAGGGGGGAGAGAGGCGTGGAGGGAGCCCCGGGCTGTGCATGACGCCCCTCGGGAAGAAACCGCTGCTTTCGTGCCCAGGGGGCGCGATGCCTCCTTTTTGCGAACTGCAGGCGAGCGGGCGGCCGGGCGGCCCGAAGAGGGGCTTTCGGGGAGGGGGCAGGAGTTGGATTTCTCTCTGCGGCCCCCTGCGGGGAGCGATCGCGCCCCGGCGAGGCGGGCGGGCTGTGCGTGGCTCCTGGCCACATGGAGCTGCGGCGGCGGGTGGCGTTGCGTGTCTGTCTCCCCCCGTCGATGTCCGCATTCCAGCTAATGTTGCGCAGATAAAATTCAAACGGGAGGTAAACAGACGAGGAGGCGGCTCCGGGAGGAGGAGGAGGAGGAGGAGGCACCCGGGAGGTGGCTGGTGCCCTTGAGGTCCCACCTCCTCCCCCGATGGCAACAGCGCCCGGCACAGGCAGGAGGGCGAGACCACCGACCCTGCGAAGCCCCCCTGCCCAAATTCAAAGGAATCGAGCTGAGCTTATTGCCTTGCTGAGCCCCGCAACAGGACAAGGGATCCAGAGGCAGGTCCTCTTTGATATGCCAAACAGCAGGTGATTTACCCCCCACCCCCGGCCGACCCCCTCCAAGTGGGGGGTTTGGATTCATCGCCTTTAGGTAGAGAATTAGAATCCTTTGGATGGATCGCCCTCTGGTTTGGGAGAGAACTCTTTTTCGGAAGCAACGCTCTTTTTCTTGCAAAGCAACAACCACCCTGCAAGGTAGGCCGGCACTCCCATATTGCAGATGGAGTTGGGAGAGTGAGGCAGAAAGAGTGCTTTGCCAAAAGGCCACCGAGGACGACTCTGGTGAAACCTGAAGGGACCAGCAGAGGACCCCTGATCCAAAGCGCTCTTGTCCCATTTGCGGAGACTTAATTTCCTCTTGCCAAAGAAAAAGGTGCGTGGGAGTCTCAGAAGGGAAGCTGCGTTGGTCTGCAGTAGAAGGGCAAGATTTGGGTCCGGCAGCCCCTTAAAGACCAACTGGATTCCCAAGAGTGTTTCCCTGTTCTCCATTCTCACCTCCACCTCCAATTTAGGGACTACTCCATTAGTAAGTCTGTGTTATCCTAAGGTACAAGTCTGTAGTATCTTCAGAGGGAATGGGTAGCCTCTTTGCCATCAGGTTTTTTGTGGGGGACAAAATACACTGTTTTTTCCTTCCTCTCTCTGACGCATGACAAGCCACACTTGCTGAAATCTCCTCAAAGATCCAGGAGTTGTACCCTCCTTTGGCTTCAAGCACCCTTACGTTTTAATATTTTGGGGCAAATTGTTATTGGCATGGGAGATGCTGTAATAACAGGGTGGAGGTTTATGGGGGTTTGGGTAAGTGACAGCTGCGTGCGTATGCGGTTAGACAGTGTTGACAGCTGGCTGCGTATGTGGCAGGGCGGTGTTGACATTTGGGCAAAGAGGAGAATTCAATGATAGCAGTGATGTGGCAGAAAACATATGTTTGTGTGTGATTGTCTGGGGCTTTTGGTGTGGGTTGCGGTGGTGGCCTCCAGCTGGGAGAACCGTCAGATGCTGGTTTACCCGTTAATCCACCTGATGCCCTGACATGGATTAGGAGGCTTCTTTCTGGAGTTAAGAGCAGGGCACTGTGGTGCCGTCTGAAGACAGTGCCTGGAGAAGGCTGTTTTGGAAAGTGGTGTGCAAAATAAATTCACTGCAGAATCCGGCTGTCGTCGATGTTACGGCAAAGAAGTGGCTTCTCAGGCTGCTTCAGTATTCCACGACAATACTTAGCCATCGCAGTGAGCGTGTTCATGTTCAAAGCTCAGCCTGTGCAAACATTTCACTAATTAATTGAGGCAAGTTTTCCCCTGTGAGAGTCCTCTGATGGCATGGAACGCTTCCCTACGGTGGCAGCACAACAGAGGAAGTTTCAAGAGGGAGCCGAAAGAACAACAGAGGTTTGGTGGGGGCAGAGAAGAAATGGACAGTAAAGCTTTTTGAGAGATAGGAAATTGTTTGTGTGTGCGTGATACTCTGTTAAGTAGGCTAAGGCAGTCACGACATGTATAAAGCTGTCACGTTTTCGGAAGTTCAGACAGGCTGTTTAAAACAAACACATTTCCATTCTAGAATTGAAAAAATCCAATTAAAATGTCTGTAAGGTGTGAGAAGGCTCTTGTTTGCTTCCGCTTTAAAGGCACGTGGCGTTTGCTACACCTTCGGAATTTATTGAAAACTATTGCACATAAAATAGGAGAAGTCCAGGCCTGGTTTTGAATGATGAGGAAGTTAGGAGGGCAGCAATGATTTTGTAGCAATTATTTTCCATAAAGGGAAAGGCAGCTTGTTTATTTACTTCCCCCTCCCCAACCACTGAGATACGTTAGGACTTCTGAACGGTGCAAACAACCCCCCCCCCCCCAGGTCCATGTCTTAAAAGAAGCTGATGTACAGGCTGGACTTTATACATTGAAACCTGGGAAGAGCATGGCCCTGAGAATTTGATGGCATTCTTTGAGTTGTTATATTGAAATGCAAACTGTTTGAGAAAGCAAAATACTGTCAAGGTTAGGAGGGAAAAATAGGAAGTTGATGTGTGATTTCCATGTGTGGGGTGTTTGTTCTCAGAGTTGTTTTGGGGTGATAAGTTGCATGCTAGTACGTTCACATAGCCACGTTCACGTAATCACAACATCGGCTCCAAGCTGAGCCGATTTAAGATTTTCCCCCTCAAAACCGTGCGTCTGGGGGATGAGATGGCATCGTTTGCTTGCGGATCCTAGTTTCCAATAAAAGCCAGTAACTTTCATGCCCTATCAGTTCTCCTCCTACCTCATTTTTAGATTGATTTCTGAGCCTCACGAAAAGATTAAGAACCGAAGGAGCTGCATAAGGATCCATAATATCGGCAGGGCTAGTAGATACCTTTTGTTGGGGAGCAAGTGGTAATTCTTCTAGGCTGTGTTAGGAAGAAGAGGCAGTGTGGGAATTACATAGCACTGCCTGATATGTGGTTTGTACCAAAGTACAAAAAGTCTAATTCTGTGGCTGCAAAAAAAGCAAAACAAACCTGGATCGCTGTGGGAAATGATGCCTGCAGCTGATCTGTGTCTAGAGTTTGCGTGAAATACCATTTGATGAGAGGCAGAGGGCTGTGGTTTGGGGTGAGGACTATTTGGGGGCACCAAGCTCTCTTATTAGTCATCATTCCTGGTGCATAGCCATATTAGGATGGAGTAGCAAATTAAAACAGGAGTTAAGATGAACAAAATATATTCCAGCATCGAGGTTACAATAGCGAGTAGAAAATAGAGTTAAGCATCTTTTAACGAGTCTCCGTTACCCGATATCGGTGTACTTTTTGGTGTACATTTATATGAATATACAGGGTATTGCAATGCACATTTATGATTGTGAAGACAGAAGCCAAGCATGACAGTGATAGATTAATCAATGTGGTATACCAGAATATGATCTTGCGTATCTAGAATGAAAAGTATGCAAGATGAGGTTTGTGTTAGGAAAATAGATATGTTTGGGAGAGCAGCATTTTTGTATCACAGCATTTTAATTGCAAAGAATAACAATGACAAATCTAGGGTGGGGAATATGGGAATGTACTTATAATGGAATTGGTAGCGATGCTGGGCTTCATTTGGGTAAAGATATAGAGGAATCAGTGAGCCAAAATTTTAAAGATCCAGACATGTTATTGTTTTAGCTGGTTTTCAGGGCACAAAAAAATACACATTCTTGATTTCATATAGCACGAACAGGCTCTAATATTTGCATACCTCCTCACCAAGCTTTTATGTGCGTATGTGTAAGGGGTGGCCATGTTTGTACAGTGTTATTGTGCGTACGTAGCAAAGGCACAGTGTGCTGCCACATAGGGGCCTGTCCTTGAGGAGAAGCACATAGAGGCAGTTGATGCCATTTTGGCAAGCCAGAAAATACATCTTCTATCCCTCATGCAGATGAGCACAAAATAGAGACTCCAGCCTCTTCCACTGAGTTGATCGGTTGTATCTTGGCCCAGGTCTCCATCACTTAGGCAAGACAGATCTTGCTGCCATTTTACTTAGGCTGTTTGTGATACTAAATCCCACATCATCTCCCGGTGAACATGAGAATTTTCTCCCTACAAAGAAAAGTACTTTCAGTGTGCTCGGGTTAGTGGGTATGAGGTGATTTTAAGAAAAGTTGCTTCATTCAGGGAAGGAAAGGACATACGTATATGCTCAGAGGTACTTTGCTTGAGATGCTATAATTTCTGTCAACAGGGTGACAACCATGTGCTAGACTTGACGGAAAGAATCGGTCGGGATTCGGGAATTAAGAGTGCCCATTGCATGGAACTGTCTTGGGTCTCTGTCTTGTGGGTCTCTTGCACTTTATTGGAGGCAGTAGTGTGAAAGGGGATCTTTGTGATACTATTTCATCAGCTATGGTGTGTGAAAGATGTGTTTGAGGATCCGATTTGTGTAATATGGGGGTGGCTTTGATAAGGCAAATGGTATATTTGGCCCAGTGATGGTGATATTGGGGTCAAGGAAACTTGTTTCCTGAGTCTGTAGTGAGTTTAGGAGATGGTTTGTGGAACACAAGCAGTAATTTTCAGTGCAAGACATCTCACTTGCGAAGTTACAATATCAGGTACAAATTCCAACAGGATTATCCGCGTCAGTCCGGTGCAGTACAAACAAACATGACCAGGAATCTAGTGATACCAGAAAGATGAGCCCGTTTTTATTCTAGTATGAACTCTTCAGGGACTAGAGGCCACTTCATCTACAAAAGCTTATGCCAGAAGAAAACACTGTTTGTTTTTAGAAGGTTACTAAGAACCCAGTGGACTGTCTGTATAAAAAAAGAAGACCTGTGGCACCTGAAATGAATGGGCGGATTGTAGCATAAGTCTCTGTGGGCTCTGTGACGTTATCAAAAGGATTATTGCATAAAGGAGAGCCGGTGTAATGGTCTGACTAGGATCTGGGAGACCAAGGTTTGAATCCAAACTGTGTCATGTTTGCTGGACAACCTTGGTCTAGTCACATGCTCTCAGTTTAACCTACCCCAAAAGGTTGTTGTGAGGTTAAAATGGAGAGCAATGATGTAAGATGCTCAGGGTCCACATTGAGGAGAACGACAATGTATAAATTAAGTAAATAAAAATAAACATTAAAATAAACATAAAAATAAAATAAACCTACCCCAAAAGATTGTTGTGAGGATAAAATGGAGGACAATGACAGAAGCTGTTCTGTGATTGTCGAAAGCTTATGCTACAATAAAGTTGGTTAGTCTTAAAGGTGCTACTGGACTCTTTTTGGTTTTGCTACTCCAGACTAACACGGCTAACTCCTCTGCATTGGGGAGAAAGACAGCGTATAAATGAAGTAAATAAAACTAAAATAAACATTCATGCTCACAAAAAGTTTAATGTACAATCCATCTGTAAAGTTATTTAGGTGCCACGATTTTATAGATATTAAGGTGGAGACAGAACATGGTGGAGCAGTTATTTGGCACCCCACAAGGTCGTCTTGGGACGGGGCTCTACTTTTTGCCAATTTGTGAGTCCCCTGAGTTATTTTTAAAGAAACATCTGCATTATAATGTGTGAATGCGACAAACATGTTTGGAACGACGTGCGTCGTTATAGACTTCGGTTGCTGTTCAGACTGAGCAGCAATTAAGCTTAAAATCCCCTCAGAGATTCTTGTGTGCCTAACACAGTAACGTAATAAAAATGACCTTTTAAATAAAAGTTAGGGGTGAAGTGGCGGGAGTGTTTGAAACATCGCGAGGGGGAGATTTTTGAGTGATTAGGAACATCCGTGTCACTCGCTACGTGCGAACTTGACGACCGGTGTCTGAGGCGTTTGTTTTGACAGCCGGGTTCTTTATCCTCCTCCTCCCCCCTCCCCTCACGATGGCGCGTGAAGCCCCGCCCCCTCGGGCAACACGCACGCAGAAGCCGCTGCCAAACAGCAGCTTCCGCTCATCCTCCCTCACCCGGCCGGCGCCACCTCACACTGCAGCAGCGCCAGCGAGAAGCGAGCCCGCCCACACAGCTAACAGACGCTCTCCCCCCCCCCCCCACCATCTGCGCAACGCCAGCCAATCGCCTTCTAGCGTCCCGGGCCTTGGCAACGCCCAGAGCCTGATTTCTCAGGCGCGGGCGCTTGCGCAGATTGGCTTTTTGCCTGCTTGGCAGCCCTCCTTCCCCCCTCCTCTTCCAGTGTTTGTTATGGTCCGGCCTCGTGCCGCCGGCTCATCAAGTCACGCGGCAGTGCCTCGCGCCGCCCTGTCCCACCCCTTTTTTTCTTTCGCCCCCTTTTCTTCCGTCGTCACGCTCCGCCCCGCCCCTTGGCGTCCAGGCTTATGATTGGCTGGAGGGTGGAAAAAAACAGGGAAACGTGCGGGGTTTTTTGCATTTACCTCAGACATCCGGGTCCTTTTGAATAGCTCATTGGCCTGAGGGCCTCTGTTGGCAGCTGACCAGTCCGTTTTTCTTTAGTAAATCAATAAATACTGAAACCCCACTAGTGTCCAAAAGTGCTTCACACAGAACATTCCCCTCCCCTACAGGAAACATTCTTTAAATGGTCTTGTTTTCCTCTGACAGAACTTTTTTTGTCAGAAAGCCATCCAGCAGATGATACATATCAAGAGCAGTAGTATTTATTGTAGGGGGCCAAAGTCCATTACAATTAGGAAATGAAAGGAATTTAAGCAAACTACAACCAAATAACATTAAAGGGTTAAAAGTGCATAAAGACATATTTAAAAACACAAACGTTCCTTCTCTAAGTACAGAAGGGGGTATTTCAGCCTTTAGTCACAGCACTAACTTGTATTTTCTTGGCTGCCAAGGCAAACTGCTGCTTTACACAGACACACACATAGGGTTGCCAGCCTCCAGGTAGTGGCTGGAGATCCTCCAGAATTACAGTTGGTCTCCAGGCCACAGAGATCAGTTCACCTGGAGAAAATGGCTACTCTAGGGGGTGGACTCTATGGAATTATGCCATGCCAAGGCCCTTTCCTTCCCCAAACCCTACTTTCTCCAGGTTTCACCCCCTAGATCTCCAGGAATTTCCCAAGTTGGAGCTGGCAACCCTACACACACACAATCACACGTTTCTATCTAGTTATCTGGGTAGCTGTGGTAGGCTGCCTGTAGCAGTAGAAAAGAACAAGAATCCAGTAGCACCTATAAGACTAACAAAATCTGTGGTACAGTATGAGCTTTCGTGAGTCACAGCTCGCTTCACAGCTGCCTCTGGTAAAAATCTAGCAGGCAAAGCAATCTCCCCCCCCCCCTCCCAAATTCTGTTTGTTGTTTACAAAATCACCAACAATACAAATAACTTTTACAAGAGTAGGTATCCATAAACTATTATTACATTTAGTATATGTTTTCTAAAAGGCAAAGCAGTCTCTGAACCTCCAAGCTGCGAACAGCTGCATCTGTTGAATTTTTAAAACAACAACAGCATTCAATTTATATACCACCCTTCAGGCCAACTTAACATCCGCTCAGAGAGGTTTACAAAGTATGTTATTATTATCCCCACAACAATCACCCTGAAATGTGGTGGGGCTGAGGGAACTCTGAAGAGCCGTGACTGACCCAAGGAGACCCAGCTGGCTTCAAGTGGAGGAGTGGGGAATCAAACCGGGCTCTCCAGATTAGAGTCCGGCTGCTCTTAACCTCTACACCAAACTGGCTCTTTTGCTTGCTGCACAGCTGTTCAAAGTCAGGGAGCTTGAAAAGTGTGGTCCAAATACAGAGCAGGAGGTCTGTGAGGCCTGCAGCTGTCTTATTTCTTGTATAACAACAACAGCAATGACTTATGGAGAGCCAGTTTGGTGTAGTGGTTAAAAGCGCGGGACTCTAATCTGGAGAACCAGGTTTGATTCCTCACTCCTTCACTTGAAGCCATCTGGGTGACCTTGGGTCAGTCAAAGCTCTCTCAGCTCCACCTATCTCACAGGATGATTGTCACGAGGATAATAATAACATACCTTGTAAACCGCTCTGAGTGGGTGTTAAGTCATTCTTGAAAGGCGGTGTATAAATCAAATATTATTATTAATGTTATTATGGTGACATCTTATGGGGTTTTCAAGGCAAGAGATGACCGGAGATGGTTTGCCATTGCTTTCCCTTACTTGAACGGGTTGAGGTTATTTACTAATGGGCTAGATTCACACTTGCAAGGGAATGAGGTCTGAGAATTAGGTACTGGTGGTTCTGGATTAGTAGGTCTGTTGTGAAAGTGATTTTTATGTGTCTGGTCCCAAGCTCAGTGGAAAGTATTGAAAATGAAAGAAAAAATTGAAATAAAATGCAAAATAACTATTCGGGTTTGATAGAGATTTGTGTGCATACACACACACACACACAGTTATATGTAATATTTTATTCTAGATCAGCTAAACCAGAATAACTGCCATGTAGTATTTATTTATTTAGAAAATGTGTATACTCTCTCTTCCAATGCCCTGACCTGGATCGCTCAGGTTAGCCCAATCTCTTCAGATCTCTGAAGCTAAGCAAGTTCGGCCCTGGTTAGTACATGGATGGAAGACCACAAAAAAAGTCCAGGGTCACCCCACAAAGGCAAGCAACAACAAACCACCTCTGTTTGTCTTTTACCTTGAAAGTCGTATGGGGTCGCCACAAGTTGGCTGCGTCTTGACATCACTTTCCACTACCACCTTTCCAGAGTACTAGTCAAGGCTGTTCATAAAGTTTAAAAAAATATATATAATTGTAAAAAATCCTGGAAGACTATCATTAGTGTTCATTTAAAACATTTCCATGCCTTTCTACCCAAATAGTCTCCAAGCTAATGAACATCGAAACATTTCAACATTAAAATAGCATTTAAAATGAACAATTTAATAAAACCATATAATCTCACATAACAAACACAATAAGGGAGGAGGACCAATAAAAGTTACGTAAATAGTTATTAAAACAAGCCAGGGTCATAAAGGCAGCATAAAACAGCATTCAGCAGCCACAAATGATATTCATAAAACAGGTTCGAAACAGCACATAAAAACAGTTTTAAATGATGGAATTCTTTAGATAAAGCTTTAGTAAAAAGAAATATTTTGACCTGTTGCTTAAGTGATTAAGAAAAGTGCCAGGGAGTCTCAAGGGTGAGGGAATTTGCAAGGTGAGGTGCCAGCACTGAAAAAGCTCTGTCTCCAGTTTCCATCTGCCTTGCTTTTGCAGCGAGGACGCAGAAAGCAGGTTATATGAAATAACTAAAAGAAGAGTACTTCTGAACATACACAGACTGTATCTCAAGTGGCAGGCTGGACAGTATGGGAGGAAGCAGCCTTGGAGTAGCTTATTCATCATCATATTAGAATCCCTGGTCTAAAATATCTTTTCATTCCTCTTAGCCATTTTGATTGTATGTGTTGAAGCAACTTACTAAACATTTGCTTTGACTTTGATAGAATTGTAGATGCCCTGTGTTGTTTTTCCATCCCACATGGCCTGGGCTGTGTGTGATCAGTGCAACTTTGTGGACATAACACTTTGTGGGCACGACAGATTGTGGGAGTCTTTCCCATGTAATGACCACTTTCTCTCCCATGACACCCAAGTGTTCAGTTTTTGAGACGGTGTGCTCTTTTAGATGGGCCTGTAGTTTCAACCAAAAAAAAGTTCTCAATGGAGGATTTAATATTTTTCTGAAGGTTATAATCTGCAACATGTTCATTATTAGATAGGTGATTTTTAAAATTAACTCCCTATTAACAACAACCAACTCCCTATTAAAATTCATAACATAGCTGATCAGTTCTATATGGAGTCCATCAGCTTGTGTCTGAGTGGTGGGTAGAACAGACGAGATTAGAGTTTACATTTTCAAGGTGGCACCTGGAGATCTCTTGGAATTACAACTGATCTCCAGATGACAGAAGTCAGTTTCCCTGGAGAAAATGGCTGCTTTGGAGGGTAAACTTTATGGCATTATACCCTGCTGAGATCCCTCCCTTCCCCAAATTCTGCCCTCCCTGGTCTCCACCCCCAAATATCTAGGGGTTGTCCAACCCAGAGTTGGCAGCTTTGGATGAGGTATAGCCAAGCTCACCTGGGCTCATATCAGCATCCAGGAAAAATCACATAAGAAGGCCATCTTGCGACTTGCGTGAAAGCATTGTTGCCATAGTCCATGGGAAAGAGAGAGGCCAAACGACAAAGGCCGACGGTATATCTACAGGAGTCGCAGATGCAAAAATCTAGAGACAGATCCAAAGAACAGCAAATACTGAACATCCTCTGTTGACAAAACAAACAACCCACGCCAGATGAGAAGAAGGGCAGCTGTATCTACGTATGCAGTAGAATGAGATTGTAGAACCCAGGGATAGGAGAATGGATGTTTTAACGCTTCATCTTCTTTAAAAATAAGCAAACACATTGAAAAGTAAAAAAGTAGCACAGCCAAGAAAGGGTGCACAAGATCTCACCCCCCCTGACTTTGTTCTATTTTTCCTTTTAATTGCTAGCAGGTTTTATGTTGATGGAGCATTCCAAGATTCACCCACTGGTGAGATGTGTTCCGGTCTGTACTGCCATGTTAAGAACTTGACGATCTCATTTTGCTACTGGTGTAGATCTGGCTTTAACCAGTGTCAGGCATGGTATGTGGTTTATGGATCAGCGATGTACCGAAGTGAAACCAAACAGTCTGTGATCTGCTTTCCGATGAACTTGCACAGTTAATCTGCATTTTTTTCTTTTTAATGGGAAGAACAGCTTGTCGCCTTCCTGGACAATGAGAATCAATTACTAGAGAAGCAAGTCTGGCGTCGCTTCCGATAAGGCCTCACCTTGCTGTATATGCTGTTTCCCTGGTACCAGTTGCAGAGGGATAGCTGTAGCAAAATAAAAACCAAAGTTCAGTGCTCGGGGTCATTTCGTAGAAAAAGAGCTTGAGGAACTTATTAGCATAGCTCATTAGCATAACTCATTAGCATATGTCACGCCCCTTGCCATCACCGGAAGTGTGTCTTTAGTATAACTGATTTGCATATGCCACACCACCTGACATCACCTATTCTGGCTGTTTTGGACCCAATCCTGGCCATTCAGGGCCGAAATTGGGCCCAAAATGGAAAAACGGGGCTGAAAATGGCTGAAAAGGGGCCCCAAATGGTCAGGCTCGGGCTGCTGATGAGCTGGAGAGTGATCCACCACCTGTCAGAGGCCTGATCTGGGACGTTTCAGCCCCAATCTGGGCCGAAACGGGCCCAAAATGGCTGAGAGTCAGGTGGGTGGGGCCACCTGACATGTGACCTCTTTGGGGAACTGCCAGAACTGCGTTCCTGTGCGTTCCCCCTCGAAATGAGCCCTGCCAGCACCACCTAAATGACGGACGATATTTATTTCAGGAGTTGGAGCTTACTTCACCATTTCAATCAGCGCATCCCACGTACCTTTAGCAGCAGACTGGTTGGCAGTTCACCCGATCAAGCTGCTTTAAGGGCATAAAATCAGCCCCTCTGCCTAACTGGTAACCTTGGTTCCAGACTCTTCTCTCTGGGTCAATATTGTCTACTCTGATAGTCAGCAGCTCTCCGATGTCTCTGGTAGAGGCCTTTCACATCACCTACAACCTGTTACTTTTTAATTGGAGATGCCAGGGATTGAACCTGGGACCTTCCGCTTGGCAAGCAAATGCTCTAACACTGAGCCCTGGCCCCTCTTCTTCCAGACTGTGAGCACATGAACCTGCCTTATACTGAGCTAGACCATATCTATTAAAGTCAGAACTGTCTACTTGAGACCGGCAGCAACTCCGGTAGAGGTCTTACACATCATCACCTACCTGATTCTTTTAAATGGAAATGCTGGAGATCGAACCTGGGACCTCCTGCCTGCTAAGAAGATGCTATACCACTGATGTTATATTTGCGTGTTTAATTGTTCGCCAGCCTTATTCGTTGCAAAAGTCTTCAGCAGATACCACAGATATTATACAAATGAGGTGGTATCGCTTGCTTACATGCATACACGCACGCACATACGCATAAAAATAACCACTGGTGACTCACAAGAGGAGGAAAGAAAACACCGACTTGGTACATAGTTGAGTAGAGCAAAACAGTGTGTTGGGTAAAGTGACCGACCCCAAAAGGACAACACCAGGAGTTTTGCGAATTTAAGATTTGTGCAAGAGAGGGAATTTTGGGGGACGGTGGTGGTGGTGAAGCCCGTCATTGCTGAGAAAATTGTCGTCTGCCAAAATTCCCTCATCTTCATAGCTGTTAAAGGGTGCATGCCTTTCTTTGTATCCGGTCTGCGTAGTAAGATTGCCATGTTGTAGCCTGGAGAAGGACCACATCTTTCTAGATGTGGTCCTTCTCCACCACACCGCCCGGGGAGGGTACTCCCCAAGGAATGCGCCCCTTGCCAGCCATGTAAATGGACACGGGTGGGGGAAGGGTGAGATCTGGGGATCCCCTGCCCCGGCGGGGGAATGGCAACCCTAATTTGGCACCCTGCGGAGCTTGAGAGCGTTCCCAGGGTGGCACGTGGCCTGTGCGATGATGTCACTTCCTGGAAGTGATGTCATCATGTGCGTGCAAGGTGACATCCTGAGGCAAGTGCTAGGTCTCCCGCCTCCCATCGGGAGGGTAAGGGGACCTGGCAACCCGAGTTGTAGCCAACCACAATGGAAGGATAAAAAGTAAACTTCCGGGACTCTGGGTAGCGAAGTTGGCAGCTTTCATCTAACTCAGAAGAAAGGAGAGCCGTCAGGAGCAAGGGATCCAATTCTTGTGAAGGAAATCTTGACTTCTTGCTGCTAACTTCCACTGTTTTTCCTGTTCTCACATCCGTGGCAAGGCGCTCCCACACTAAAGCCTGGTTTTCACGTGATGTCGGAGTTGCACATTTTAACATTGCTGAACACACCAAGCAACATTGCATCTTCTTTTGGGCCTCCTAAAATATATATGCTGTGATTTTAAAAAAATTAAATCGTTCCTTTTGCCGTTTTCTGCTGCTTTGAAATTTTTACTTTGTTTCTGTTCCCTAACAGTGAAAAATAAGATTTTTTTATAAAAAAAATCAAATACTTTGGTCACCTTTCCAAATAAAGAGATAGGGCTTCTTGTTTGCTGTCCTGAAGCACAGAGCGTACTGTGCTCTTTTTATGGAGCAGTTAGGATGATCAGAGGTATGGAGGATATTTAAAAGGCCCCTGACAAATCCCATTTACGCCTTGTCCCTGTGAAAGTATGTAAATAATATCTATTAATCTCCTTACGCAAGAGATGCCTGACGCCTTGTATCGAGAACTGATGACTTGCCAAGTTTTTGCGAGTATAAATAACAAAACAAAACAAAGCCTTTCTCTTGAAAAAAAAACCCAAAGAATTTGGGCATTTGAAAAGGAAATGGCTAATTCTCCATTAATCCAGCAATATAAACTAATTAGACTTTACTGGAATTTTAGTAGTTTTAGTGAGATTTTAACCCATCATGGTGACATTGCAACATGCTAAGGTTGCTGCCAACTGATCAGGAACCCCCCCCCCACTTCAGCCTCATCTACATCACAGGGTTGTAAGGATAAAATGGAGAGTGATATAAACCACGTTGATGATTAGGTATAATAATAACTTTAATAATAACATTCGATTTATATACTGCCCTTCAGGATTTATATACCGCCCACTCCGAGCGGTTTACAAAGTATGTCATTATTATCCCCACAACAACGAACACCCTGTGAGGTGGGTGGGGCTGAGAGAGCTCCAGAGAGCTGTGACTGACCCAAGGTCACCCAGCTGGCTTCAAGCGGAGGAGTGGGGAATCAAACCCGGCTCTCCAGATTAGAGTCCTGCGCTCTTAACCACTACATCAAACTGGCTCTCATAAAGGAAATACGTTTAAAAAAACAGCCGATAAACATTAATTGCTTATGTGTGCACTTCCAGTGGCCATTAAAGGCATGGCTGCAATGCCTGCCCTCGTTTGCTACCTTCTGGCCGATTATGTAAGAAGAAGCGAAAGTGGGTGTGTATGTGTAGTAAATCCTGCACAGATTCCTGTGGGAAGTGATGTGCAGGAATTGAGAGCCTCTCTACACAAGACATCTTACACGGGGTCACTCACGTGATTTACTTTCTGTGGGGTCTTATATTCAAGTGTACTCTTGTCTCCGTTGCAGTGCATGTATATCCACAATGGGAGAACAAGTGTAAAATCTTTCACTTGAGCATTCCTGTGTAAGACATCTTGTGTAGAGAAACTCTGAGAGGAGCTGACAAAAATTGTATACCTTGATAAACATAGGTACAGACCAGGGGGCCAGCCATCATCCTGTTTTACACAGTAGCAGTGCATGTTTCTTTGGATGGCCTAAAAGCAGGCCACAAAAGCCCAGACCTCCCCCTGGTATGGATTCCTCCATTGGTCTTGCAGGATACTTGCAAGGACTTGTGGGGGGGAATTCTAATTTCCTTCTGTGTCCCTTTTCCCGGAGTCTCTCTATGCAAGACATCTTGACATGTGAACAACACGTGTCAGGGGATACAATGGTATCCGGGAAGGGTAGCTTGAAAGACAGAGTCGGCAGCAGGGCAAAGGCTTTGCTATACACTGGAGCTGCGTGAAGGGGCTGTGAAATGCCAGAAGGGAAACTTCAGACCATTAGAACCTCTCCAGATTCAAGCCTGGCTCTGGAAGGCAGCGCCAGCCCATTTCCATTCCTTGCTGCCCTCTGGTTGCCATCCCACAGTTTTAGAGGTGAAATTGACTGAGCCATCTGGGAGACGAAGATGAAATTAACAAACCCTCTGAGGAGCGATCTCCGCCGGCTCTGTCTTTTTAAACTGTGCTTCCCAGGTAACATTGCATCTCCCTATACTTGATAAACACACACCGAGGCGTCTCGTGTAGAGAGACTTTCAGTATCTCTTTCCCTTTCCTGGCAGCTTGCAGAGACTCTTTCCTTTTCTTTCTTCCTTCTCTTCTGCCCACTCGCCAGCCAGCTTGCCGTCATCTGTTCCCCTGTCTTCTGCCCTTGTCCTTTCCCTCTCCCTGGCAGCTTTTTCCTGGGAGAAGCCAGGCCCAGTTGTAAAGTGGTGGCCACTGGGCCAGGACTGTCTCGAGTACTGTGGGTAGCAAGTTTCTGATGGTCACCGTTGGGGGCCAGTCCCAGGCAAGTTGGTCCTCAATCAGAACACTGGAGAAGGGGACAGACCCTTTCCAGTGCGGTTTTGGTCTCCAAGTCTACTCTTGCTCCCCCACGGCTTTGCTTTTCAGAGACCAAAGCTTGGAAGGTTTAACAGTATTAGCGTGGTTGCTTAGCAATGTCCAAAATGGCGGCTGAGAGCTCAGAGGGCACATTCCCCTTAAAGCTACAGGATTTCTATTATACTGCTGCTGAAATTCCAAGTCCCGACAGCTCAGAGAGACAGCTCCTGCTGCTTGGTGTTCTACAGTGAGTCAGCTGAGATGCCAAAAAAATTTGGCGGTTTCTATCTCACCAGCAGTGGCTGCTGGAGCCATCTGTCGGCAATTCTCTGCTCACTGTCCCCAGCCTCAACTGCATATGCCTGATGGTGTTATGTTGTAAGGTACAGAGTCCATTTGAAGCTGTACTGTTCTCACAGCTGGGTCTACTGGTGTCTTTAAGCCTCCTACCAAACACGTCTGGCTTGCAAAACACCCTCTTGAAAACTTCTGGTTATTCCAAGCTGAAAAAGAAAGCATTTAGGTAAATGAGTAAAAATTTAATAACTAAATAGATGATACTGTCCTTTGAGACCCAAATTGTGTCCTGTCCTGATTATACCAGCGTGGAACAAACGTCCCTCTTCTTTTTCTATACTTACGTAAGAACAGGAAGTTGAGTTAATGAGCTACTCCAATAGAATACAGATTAGATTTTTTATATTTTTGCCCTTTGATACTGCCACAATAGGTGGACAGCCCAGGCTAGCCTGATCTTGTCAGATCTCAGAAGCTAAGCGGGGTCAGCCTTGGTTAGCGCTTGGATGGGAGACCATTAAGCAAGGTACAGGGTTGCTATGCCGAGTCAGGCAGTGACAAACCACTTCCGAACAGCTCATGCTTTCAAAATCCTATGGGGGGGGGGGGTCACCATATGTTCGATATGACCTGATGGCACTTAATACACACAGGCTTGCCAACTTTTCAACCAATCCTCCGTTGCAGTGTTTTTTAGTCGTATGATGTTGCATCAGATGTTTTGATGCATGAGGCTTAAAGCTTCGTCAGCTAGTGACTGTTTTTAAAGGCACAGCTATAGAATACGGCAGACAGTTGGCAACCGCAGTATTAAAACCATAATTCCGAAGATCTGCCTTTTGTGGCTAGGTCCGTCGGCTTTCTTTATTACATTAGGCCATCAACCCCCCCCCCTTTCCCTTACCAGCTCCACAACAACTATGGATTTCAGCAGGTGCAGCTTTTCTTAGCATGCATGATGAAGAGAACTTTACCAGCTGAGTTTCTGCCTGTCATATAAAGGGACCCCTGTCAGAAAATTAGTTGATAATCCTCAGGCAAAGCTATGGAGTCCTGCAACTACTACTGATATAGCTTGGCTGCGTTTAGGGTTGCTGTATGTTTCGGAGAGGCTTTATGTAGGACAGCCAGAAGGCAACAGACAGGTTCTGCTTTCCCCATTCCGTGCAGTTTTAAGCTCCACCTGTGGATTTCTGCCTGCTGTGCAGTTTGTTAGCAATCCAGCGCCTGGCTGGATTATTGCCTTGCCGCTTGGCAAAATTCACAGAGGGAAGGGAAGTAGGAGAAGACTCAGAGGCCCCTTGGGGGATAGCCGAGAGCACAGCCTGTGACATCAGTAGGAGGGGAATTTATCTACTGAGAACGAAAAGTTCTGTGTGATTTCCTGTGCCATTTACGTGTAGGGGAGGGAAAGGGCAGGGTTGCTGGAGAGAAACCACCGATTCCTCTGATGTGTCTTCCTTATTATGGACCGGGAGTTTAATTTATTGCATTTCAGAGCTCCCAAATTCTATGCTGAGAAAGGTCCACAGATCACAGGGAATGGAATAAAGGCGATATAGAGTATGAAACTGACTTTTGATATAGTAAATTAATCAGACACGGTGTCAGAAGAGTATTGCATTCCATCAAAAGTACAGTGGCTGTCTAACCCCCCCCCCCCCCAATTTCTTCTTTTTTTTAAAAGACAGAAGCTGTTTGCTTTTAATGGTGCAACACAAGCCGAAAATGGATACCTTTCCCGGTATAGCAATGCAGGGATGGGAACAAGGTTGCTAACTGGCCTGGAGAACAAGGCCCTGTGCCTCTAAGTGAGGCTTTAATGGGATGGTATTTTATCAGGCTTTCATGCGATGAAAAGCTTCAGCTCCCTATTTCTGTACATTCAGCCTCTGGTGAAGAGACAGGGCATTTTTCTCCAGGCCTGTTGGCAACCTGAGAGAGGAATAGCGTTGCTGTTCCCCCAGCTGATAAAAGCTCAAACTGATCATTCATAAGGGAAAGATTGCAAATGTATTAGAGAAGGGGTGATTATAAGAAGCCTTAATATTTAGGTGTACTTTCTTGTATGCTCCAGCGCAAGTAATGTTCCCAAACAGCTACCTAGTATATTTGCATCATTGGTAACAACTTATTCCTTATCGAGACTTCCTCATACCAAGCACAGCTGCTTGGATGTATAAGTTCCGTTGCACTCAGTGGGACTTTCCTCCAAGAAACCATGCATCTGTTGGGCTGCAGTCTGTTCTTAATTGCAAAATAATTCAGTAGTAGATGGGATTGTGTCTCGGGAAAACTTGTAAGGAGGTGGTTAGTTAATAACTGACCCGAAAAAAACCTTAAAAACTTGGTCTACTCGTGTGCATTTAAGAATAGATGCAGAATTCATAAGGCAAAACTTTCCCTGGAATGGAGATGTTATTCCCTGCTAATTGCTGGGTGTCGAGCTACTATTAAAAGGCACAGCTACAGAAGCTGGTTAAAATGTTGGCATTCCAAACCTTTCCCTGAAACCTTAAAAAAAACTTTATAATTTCCCATTTCATACATATAATACTGTTATATGAATATAGATCCAGAGGAGGTAGCCGTGTTAGCTTGTAGTAGCAAAATATTAAAGAGTCCAGTAGCACCTTTAAGACTATAACCAACTTTATTGTAGCATAAGCTTTCGGGTACCACAGCTCTCTTCGTCAGATGCAACTTTATTGTAGCATAAGCTTTCGAGAACCACAGCTCTCATCAGATGTAACTTTATTGTAGCAGAAGCTTTTGAGAAACACCGCTCTTTGTCAGATGCAACTTTATTGTAGCATAAGCTTTCTCGTATCATAAGCATAAGCTCTTGAGAACTGCAGCAAGCATCTGACGAAGAGAGCTGTGGTTCTCGAAAGCTTATGCTACAATAAAGTTGGTTAGTCTTAAAGGTGCTAGAATATAACACAGATAGTTCACATATTACAACATTGTCACATCTGATATAACGGCTACACCTGTTTCTTACACAGTACCACAAAATGAGAAATTACAGAAATCAATAACTAAGCCAAGTTTTTGATGCCTTTTTTGTTTCTGTGTTGGCCAGGGCAAATAACTTCCAGATCTCACAGTTTCTGGACTGCTTTAATTTGTACCGCCTCTAGGCGGACTGCAAGACTAAATATATTCCCACCAAACAATTCCATGCCCACGTGGTATAGGGATTAGAGTAGCAGAATAGGATCTGGATGACCCAAGTTCGAATCCCCACCAGGTCATGCATCTTGCTGGCCGGCCTTGGGCCAGTCATACCCTCTCGGACTAGTCTTTCTCACGGGGTTGTTATGTGGATAAAATTGAGGCAAGGAGAAAGATAGAAGCTGTTTTGGGTTCCCTTTGGAGAGAAAGATGGGGTACGAATAAAGCAAATAAACAGATATAAAATTACAACAACAGGGAGAAACATTTTCTGTGTGCAGGGAGGCTTTCCTATGGAGGAATGCTCAATTGTATGACAAACCAAACCCCCAATCCAACACAGAATCATTTTATCTTCTGCTTATCGGCTGTTTGGTGGAGTAAGTTCTGCTCTACTGCTTTTGCTGGTCGAAGCTTGCCTCTGTACAAGCCCAAGGACTTCTTTGTGTTTTTTTTCCAGAGGAAATGAAAACTCTCTGTTGCTTTTTCTGAAAAGGGGGAAACTGAAAGTTCTCATACATCTCCCTCTGCTTACCCTACCCTGACCTTCCTCCAGTTTGCTCAGGATTCTCCATGTTTTATCCTGACAATACTCTTGAGATAGATGAGGGTAAGAGAGTACCGGCTAAGGACAGAGGTTAGGATTTGAACCCACGTCTCTCAAAGCCTGATCTGACCCTCTCAGTGCTACGCCACCCCAGCTGCTGAATTGTATCAGATGCTGTACTTGAAGCCACGGTGATTTGACTCTTAGCGTTGCCAACTTTGGAAACTGCTGTTCTTTTAAAAAGCAGCTTGGTGGGCAGACAGTAGCGGGTAAAAAAGTTAATTTATGCCCTGGGGGAAACTTCCGCTGATGAAGCTGAAGTTCAGGCTAAGCTAAATTGTTCTCCTGTCTGCCTTTGTTAGTTATCAGCATTAATGGTCACAGTTTAATGTCTAGGCAGGTGGAGGTAGAGTTGCCAACCTCCAGGTGGTGGCTGGAGATCTCCCAGAATTACAATTGAACTACAGAGATTATTTTCCCTGGAGAAAATATCTGCTGTGGAGGGCGCATTATATGCCGCTGAGGCCCTTCCCCTCCCCAAATCCCATCCTCTCCTGGCTCCACCCCTGAAATCTCCAGGAATTTCCCAACTTGGAGCTGGGAAACCCCAGGGAAGAGGTGGAAACCCCTCCCGTCTCTTCTCATATACTCCCCGGAGGGTGCTGAGATCAGCTGGTAAGCACCTACTGGTGGTCTCTGGCCCCAGGGAGGCTCGGTTGGCCTCAACCAGGGCCAGGGCCTTTTCGGTCCTGGCCCCGACCTGGTGGAGCTCTCTGTCTGAGGACACCCGGGCCCACCAAGATCTTGTCTCCTTCAGGTGGGCCTGTAAGTTGGAGATATTCCACCAGGCGTATGGTTGAGGCCATCAGGGTTTCCACCAAATGAGCCTCTCTCCCGGTCTCCTCTATGTCTGTAGGGGGTATTGACCATCTACCACCCATATATGAGCGACCACGCATGGTTAAGCCACACCTCCACCTCCGTCAGATGCTATACAGTTTTTATACGGTGAGCAGGTGTTTTTTTTAGAAAGCTATGTTAATTTATTGTGATTTTATCTTGTATATTTTATCTTCTGTTGTGACCCACCCTGAGCCTGCTTGCGAGGAGGGCGGGATATAAATAATAATAATAATAATAATAATAATAATAATAATAATAATAATAGTCTAACCCCCCCAGTCAAAAGCTGGGGGGAGGAGAATCAGGAGGAGATGTGGACATGGGCACATAGGTTTATGAGCAGAAGCCTGGTTGTAAGTTTGCTTACATTTTTATTAGCCCATGTAGCTGTACCTTTAGCAACAAGCTGCTAAGCAGATATTAAAAAGGGATAAGGCTTGTTCCCATCTAATGGAAGCTTTCTCTGCTGATTAGTTTGCTGTTGAAAGCGCATGAACAAGGAAAAGCATTCTTTGCTGGTCTGTTGGCAACCCTAGAAGGTTACAGTCCTACGTATGGGACATAACGTGGCTGTGCACACTTTGCAGTCCCCAGGGTGATACCACCCCAAATGGCCCTGTAGTGAGCCATTCTTATCAGGGCTGTAGTATCTGTGAGTGCCCCGTGTGTGATTGGCCCCCTTCGTATCGTGGTGTCTCCACACTCCTAAGCCAGAGTTTTCAGCAGAACTGGGGTGAGCGCAGTGCAGTGAGGGAACTCCACATGCAGTTTAGCAACAGGTCAAATCTCGGTGAGAGAATTCCTCAGAGAGAGGGCATGTACTAAAAAAGCCCTGCTTTGGTCATGGAGGCCATTTTGTGTAGTGGTTAGAGCATGGGATTGAAACGTGGGAGACTTGAGCTTAACTCCCCAATCAGTCATGAGGCACACTGGGTAACTTTGTCTCTCTCTCTGTCTCTCCCTAAATTACCTCATAGGGTTATTTTGAGGACAAAATAATAATAATTGCCCTTATATACCGCTCTTCTAGACAGATTAGTGCCCCACTCCAAGCAGTGAACCTTGAGCTCCTTGGAGAAAGGGTGACATACACATGTGTGAGATTTAGAGAATGGCAGTCTTGCACCTGCCAGATACAGCCTCATTGCATTCCTAATGAACAGGAGGAATCACACATGATCCCTAAGGTACCTTGGATTTAACTTGTTTAAAAGATCAAAGACGGCATATTGACTTGGGCCTAGAAATAGCTGAGTAGCCAGCATTATTCTTGGAGCACAGATGCAATGTGCTTACCTCCCCCAATAAGCAGCAGCAGATGCATAGCACAACTGTGGACTTACTGAGGTTTCAAGACAGTCTTCATGGGCAGCCCCCTATAGAGTGTTTTACAGTAGTCTAGTCTAGAAGGTGCCAAGGCATGAATTACCATATCCTTTTGTTCTGGGAGTGGATGCACTAGTGATGCAGGTAGTCATATGGGGAGATGATCCCCCATGACAATTCCCATGGCGAGATGATTCCTATACCAATTGTCCCACTGTGCTGGGGAACAGATTGTAACCAGCAACAGCCCTATCTGCATTGTATTATTCAGTCACTTTATGCTAACATGTGAGTAGTGACAAAACCAAGGACACCGTGAGATGTCCTCAGCTGTAGCTTTACGTAGTCTCATGTAGCTTTACTTAGCTCTATGTCTCCTTCTTTCTTAATCATCTAGAAATGTCTCTTCTGCTCTTAGAGTCTTGATGAACCGAATTGGTGAATTAGCCCATTGTCTAGGATGGATGAAAACAATTTTTTTTTAATGAAAGCGAAGAAGAAATAGCTTGCATGAATAAACAGAAATTTTCCTGGAATAGCTATGATTGAGCAAGAGACGAAATCCCCGGGAAATGACCATCACGGTAATTTGCAGGACTGACCTTCTGAGGCTGACACATCCAATTTGGAAGGTGGGATTGGTTCGGGATTAAATTGCGAGCATGGACACGTGCTAATCCCTCCTCTCGTAGTACCGCTTCCAAAACTATCCACCAACAAATTTTGAAATAACTCACAAAGGAGCAATCAGATTAGAAGAATCATCGGTTAATAAATGGAATAAACATTGAGCCTCGTGTTTGCTTCTTTGCTCTGGTAAAATCTGGGGCTTTCCAGAACAACCTTGATTGTACCCAACTAAGGAAGTATGAATCTTGATTAGAAATTCTGATGGAACTGAAGGAAGGAAACGAACTTGCTAGCACAGCTTGGGCAAATAGCGTCTTGGCAAACTAGCTACAGTGAGCTGACGCAAAGGTGTACAAGGCTCTTTATCTTCAAAAACTGTGTAGATGAGAAAAGAATTTTAGCACACAGTGCCTGTCCTGCTAGAGTGGGAAACCTCCTGCAATTCTCTGTTGTGCTTGCTTGTTAAAATTGCAGGAACGCAAGTCCCTCATATATATCCCGTCACCTTAAAATCCTTTCTGATTTGATTCTATTCATTTAGGCCTCAGTTGGGACATTGGTTTCCTTTCACAGTACAGGCATTCAATTAGCTTAACAAGTCTAGGAAAATGGTGTTTATCCCGTCTAATTGCTATTGCAAATAGTCATTGAGCTAATCTTGTATCGTTTGCGTTCTGCCTAGAAACGTCACCTATATTTCAATGTCTCTTTACCCCTCTGTTTACTGTTTTGGTGATGTCCTTAAAGAAAGTTCTTTTGCTTAGCAGGTTGATTACATTAAACTGGAAAGGATAATGGTTTTTAATATCATGCACTTGGTAATCGCTGATTTAGAGAGGACAGTTTTTATGTTGTCAGATGTCAGCCAAATTAAATGGACCACTTCACCTGGACGCAAAAGAACAAGAACAAACAGTCCTTTAATGTGAAGCGACTAGGGTTAGAAAGGGATGATAGAATGAGTCATTTGATGGAGGGGGGGGGGGAACCACAATCAAAATATTTTCCAGTTCGTGAGCCAAGAGAGTGCTGGAATACATCATTTATAGTAAAACCGAAGAAGAAATTTAATAACATTTGATGCTATGCTTGTTAAAAGCCAACAAATCCCGGCTGCCAAGCTTGTTAGTTTAATGGCAACAATATTAATCACCAAATAGAAAAATAAAAGGTCTTCTCATAAGGTCCAGACAACACTTGGGCCAGCGGAGGGGCTACTTGATAGTGCATTCAGGGTGGGGGGAGAGAAGCGACCATTTATTAGTACCCAAAGGGATGCACTGGAAGAGAAGGGGGGGGTCATGAGAAGCGGCCATGTATGAGTCAACACCTTTTTGAGAACTAGAGGAGTGTAGGGGCTGTAGGTTCAGGTATAGGATTGGGGAGGCCAAGGTTCCAATTCCCCCTCCACCATGACATTCTCTGGGTGGCTTTAGGCCACCCACATTCTCTCAGCCTTGCCTTCCTCACAGGGTTGTTGTGAGGATAAAATGAGAAAAGGAGGGGGGAACAAGTTTGCCACCCTGAGCTCCCTGGAGTGAAGGGCTGGATAAGAAGGGAATAAAATTAATAAAGAACCAGTCACCTTCTCCAGCCTTGATTTTTTGAACAAGCGTATATTGTGCATATTTCAGCAACACATATTTATAGGGACTAGAAGCATATGAACCTGTGAGCTGAAATACTGAATGGCTGGCATGTTCCTGAGGTGGATCAGCAGAGAATGTCAAGACCCAACTCTGTTTGTCTGGGAGGCAGTTTAAAGGGCCCTGCTGTTTGTGGTTTACAAACAACGAACTGGTTTGTAAACTTGCCCCAGTTCATGACAGTTCGTGGTTCCTGGTTCGTGAACCTCATGGTTTGTTTTTTTTTGTGGTTCGTGCCAATCTCGAGTAAAAACCCAGCAACCCCTTGTGGGAGAGAATACGGTATACAAGTGCCTGCATTGGGAAATCCTGACTTCACTTCTCATGGCCTTGCTGGGTTATCTCAGCATTATTTATTCATCCCTCACCCCTGGGGTACTGTTGGTGGCCTACCTTGTAGTGCTGTTGTAGGAAGAGTCTTGGGATATAGATCGGCATGCATGTAGCCACACAACGCTATGAACTACTGTTATTTATGAGGTTTTTTATCCAAGGAGCTCACAGCTGTGGACATGGTTCCCCTCCTCCATTTTATCTTTACAACAACCCTGTGAGGGAGGTTAAGCAGAGGGACAAAGACTGGCCCAAGGGCCTCCTGTGACCTTCATGGCAGGGTAAGGATTTGAACCCAGGCCTCCCTAAGTTCTACTCTGGCATTCTTATACCACACCAGGCTTTTCAGTTTGCAGCTCATGCTTGTAACCCCCTATATTACTGGGCTTGCCAACTCCAGGTTGGCACATTCCTGGATATTTGGGGGTAGAGCCTGGAGAAAGTAGGGTTTGGGGAGGGAACTTAGCTGGGTACAATGCCGTAGAGTCTACCCTCCAAAACAGCTGTTTTCTTGGGAGGAACTGATCCCTGTAGTCTGCATATAGCCTATGTATGCATCCCTTTCCCTACAGCTTCATATAGTTGCCCAACAGCAAATATTTGGCGACTGAATTATAAACCCCAAATGAATTATAAACCCCAGCTTTCAGCCAGCAACTCCGGAAATAGTTTACAATATGAAATAGTGACACAAATGAATCTGAAAATTGAGGAGAAAAGGTACAACCATTAAAGAAACGAAGTCATTAAAAGGCCAACATGGCCATCAAACTAGCGCATGAAAGCACACAGGGATATCAGTCAGAAAGAGAACTGCAAAGCATAAACATCAGAGACAGTCCGAGCTAAAGGAGCCAGAGCTATAAGCCACAGCTATGGGCCAGAGAGGACAGATAAAAGGAAGTCCTTTGTCACTCAAAGGATAATGAACTTGGGGGAATTCACTACCCACTCAAAGTGATGGCCACAAGTTAGTAGGCGGTGGAAACAGATTAGACAAATTCAGGGAGGAGTGGTCCATCAGTGGCTAAGATGACGGCTGATTCCGCACACGTTGGATAATGCACTTCCAGTCCTCTTTAGAGATCATTTGGAACTGAATTTTCCGTGTGTGAAACAAAAAATCCACTTCTAAATGATTGCTAAAGTGCATTGAAAGTGCATTATCCAACGTGTGCGGAATCAGCCGACTAAATAGAACCTCCCATGTTTAGAAGCAGTATACCGCTGCTTACCAGTGCTGTAGCAACCGTGGGGAGCTTTGACCTCCCTACCCTGCTTATTAGCCAGGGGCATCTGGTTGGGCACTAGGGGAAACAAGATAGAATCCTAGAGTTGGAAGGGGCCTTACAGACCATGTAGTCCGACTCCCTGCCCAATGCAGGAACAGCATCCCCGACAAGTATTCATCCAGCCACTTCTTGAAGACAAGCGGCGCGGAGGGCAATCTAAACTCACCTCTGTCTGGAGATCAGGGGGCGGGGCCACTGGCCATGTGATCATTTTCTCCGAGGGCAACCCACTGAGTTCCACCACCTCTTTTCCCAGAAAAAAAGCCCTGGCAAGACTAATAAAGTGCAACAGTATCCAAAAGTGCAAAGTGACATGGTACAACATCAGAAACTCCTAGTCTTCATATGTAACAGCTTCGATAAGACTGGGCGTTTCTGATGTGTCAATCAGATATGTCACTTTGCACTTTTGGATACTGTTGCACTTTATTAATCTTGCAATTTTGCACTATGAAAGAAATGTAAAGAAGTTTATTTTAAAGGTTCCTTACTATTATTTACTGCATAGTACCTGTTAACAAGCGTTAAGCAGCTATTCACGGCAAGTGTTTTGGGTTTAGTATTTTCCATGAATCTCTATTTGTCTATATAATTTTGAAATTAGCTTAATAAATGCTCTTCCCCCCACCCCCTGCATCTGTCCCCAGACAGTGTCCTGGCCTCTTATATAAAAATATCCCATTTGTGCCTCTTCTCTTGGTGGCCTACATGAAGGTCTCTTCGCACTAGGCTTGCCAATCCCCCACCCGGGGCAGGGGATACCCTGCCCTCCTCCCCCGCCCCACTTACCTAGCCAGTGGGGGGCACGCCCCCCAGGGCACCCCCCAGCGGCACAGCGCACACCTGGGTGGCGTGGCATGCCCCTGCGCCCCGCAACGGGCCCGTTTCGGACCGAATTGGGCCCATTTGGGGGGCGATCCAGCCTCCTTGTTGAGTGTGGGAGTGTTCACGGGCTGCCCTTTGACCCGTGTGTTGATGTCACTTCCCGGAAGTGATGTCATCACACCCACTGGGAGCACATGCACACGAAGATACAGACTCAGAGTAAGTGCCAGGGTCCCAGTCTCCCGCTGGGGGACTCAAAGGACCTGGTAACCCTACTTATATGAGACACAGAGAGCCAAGCTACAAGTGACGCCTTACACAGGTTGGACACTTGTCAGCTTACCTCACGTTTTGATGGGAAATGTAGGCGTCCTGGTTTTACAGCTTGGCTCTCCATTACAGCTGCAAGACCAGGATGCCTACATTTCCCATCAAAACTTGAGGGAAGCTGACAAGTGTCCAACCTGTGTCAGGCATCACTTGTAGCTTGGCTCTGATTTGCACACTCGTTTGTCTCCTGACAACATGGAAATAACATGGCAGGTAGAATTTCCTTCTTGCTTCTGGCATGCTCCTCTGCTCTGGAGTCAGTTCACACACGCTGCTGCCGAAATGCTGAGATCTCAGGCCACCCATTTTTGAGACACACACCAGATCACAGCCCATCTTGGCCCCTCTCTGCCTCATCCAGGAGTTTTAGAGGGTGTTAACCTTGGACAGCACGTGAAGTTGGAAAAAAATGGAAGAGACTAAGCGGTGAATATAAATGCGCCTTCTCTTGTGCACTGAATATATAAATATAAAGAATGTTAAAAGGTCACCGGTTTCCTCTATGCGCCAGTTTCCTGAGCACCACTTTACGACCTAAAAAAACATTTCTTAGAAACACTCTGTTCTGTTTTGTTTTTGTTGACCTTAGCAATCTCGTGCTGCTTAGCAAGGTTTTCTCTTCATACTCAGGCCGTTCGGCTATAGCCCGGATGCGCAACTTTGCCATAATTTCTTCTGCTCCCAACCCCAAAACGTTTTGTTTTATTTTCATTTTCCAAAGAGCTGAAGAAAGGGAAGCCTATGAGACTGTGACAGTTGAGGGCCAGTGGATAGTAGCAGTGAGATCAAAGCAAGGAGCGTTGTAGATTATTGAAGCTCTTGAATCCAGTAGCTCTGAAATAGAATGGAATTGCTAGCAAGAAATACAAAAATCTAGTCATTCCAAGTTCCTGGGAGTCCATAGGATCTGGTTCCAGTAGGTCTTCCCTAGGTATCTCTGCATGAGTTTGCTGCTACCTTGTTGGGGTAGCTCTTTTGTCTTTGCTTCAGGAGCCATTGGCTTATTTAATCAGTCCAAGGTAGCAGAATAACCCTGTTCTCCGAGAATGCCTGTTGCAGCACTGCGTGAGTTGCTGTTCTGAGCTTGCCTCCTTCCAATCGGCTTCTGCCAGTGATCATAACACTTGACAGATCAAGGAGCGAAACCACACGAGTAGGACACGCTACCGAAATGAGAAAATAATAGATGAATGAGACTCAGATACAAAATATCATTTTAACTCAAGTCAAAATAGTAAATTCAGTTAAAGCCATGTATATAAGACATTATGTACACAGGTACATAACAACGTGCGCACGCGTTGTTGACTGTGTTGACTGTAACCTGGACGGTGCTTACTATTGATTGCTTGTTTGATATACAACCTCGTGGTGTGGTGGAGGTAATTCGCCTCCGAGGAGGTCCTTTGTGACGAAACAGCGGAACAAGCCGGTGCTGGGTGTCGGGCGCTGTGGTTTTGCCTTGAGCATTCCTGTCTACATCGGCTCCAGCTGCAAGAGTTTCAACCCTTCAATGCTTGGACTTTTAAATTATTTACTTGCTGGATTTCATACTTGCCCAGGGATTGAATCCTTACGCTGTAGCACCTGTGTACATCATGTCTTGTATATATATGGCTTTAACTGTATTTATTATTTTGACTGAGTTAAAATGATATTTTGTATTTGAGTCTCTTTCATCTATTATTTTCTTGTTTTGGTAGTGTGCCCTGCTCGTGTGGTTTCGTTCCTTGATCTGTCAGTTTATCTGAGTAGGTTCCTCTCTTGCCTTTGCTCGTTCGTGATTAGAACACTGGCTTATGCTTGATCCAGAGAGGCAGCAAAATCGGGAGGCTGCTTGCCGTGTCCCTGTATGAATCATTGCTTTGGGTGCATCTCTGACCCAGAGCAATGAAAGAAGCCTAGGACAGTGTCCCGTGCAGAGACACGTGGACTCTAAAAGTAGTCCTTTTGTGGTGCAAGTGAGGGCCTCAGCTATGAGAAGTTTGGGCAAGAAGTCTCTGACCCTGGAAAACTGGCTGTGCTGCTTCAACCCTGTCTGGCTTCTGAGAATTCACTGGGAGCTCTGCGTGTTTTTACATTCAGAAACGCCTCTTGGGAGGACTGAGGTTTCCGTCTGCCAGCAGCCAACAGCTCCGGCCTCATGTTTGATCTGTTTATTTGGGTTGGCTTTTGGTGTCTGGGGAATTGGGGATGCGTAGTTTAAAATGCATTTTTCTTACTTGTCGTAATTTGGATTTCATGAGAAGATTTAATATGCATTCATTGTGGCCTATGCCAAACATTATTCTAGGGATGGGACTAGCTAAGCATTGCAAGGGGGGGAAATCCTAACTCCCCAAAAGAAAACTTAAACCCTTCCAAATAGAATTGCCACACCTACACCCCAGTATCTATGGCAGGCAACAACCCAACTGATGAAGTTTCCCCCATCAGTGCAGGGAGATGCTGTGACTCAGACGCGTAGTACCTGCTTAACATGCATAAGAAGGACTTCTGTATGTTTGGCAGTAGGAAGGATGTTTCCCTGCTTACAGTCCTGGCCAATCGGAAGAGAAAAGCAATAAGATGAATGGGTGGACAAGGTACAAGGCAGCTTTGCATATTCATAACTCCCAATCACACTCCAAGGAGCTCAGCAAGAAACTTTATTTTATGTAGATGTTTATACACCATTATTCTCAACACTGGTCTCTCCTGTTTTTATCCTCACAACAGCCCTGTTGAGTTGGGCTAGCCTGAGAAAGAGATTGAAACTGACCCAAAGTCACCCAGCAAGGTGGTTTAGCAGAATTGTTAGCAGACAGACCCCCCTCTTCACACTAAGAGGGCAGTTTATTGATGGAATATCATAAACCCCTTCCTTCTATGCCATAAGTCCAAGGAACTGCCTGGCCCAGAGCGGGTGCCGGCTGGGCAGGAGGACTGGAAAATTACCAGGAAATGAGTCAGGGGTGGGTGACTGACTTACTAGCCCACCATGCCCTGGAGAGAGACAGTGATAACGAGACTTCCTGAGAAAACTCCCAGCCTAATCTCATCTAATCTTTACTTCCCCTCACGCATTTACCCTAATCAGAGCTATTCAGCAAGCCTGGTAGCTTTCCCATCTGGTGCTTACCAGGTCCTCAGGCAATATTTTTTATCTATAGTCCATCCCAGATAGCCACTTCATGCCCCTCCCATCTTATTGTTCTACCTCCAGGCAAACCATTAAGTTATTGTTCTTGGGGACAAGAGGTCCATTTTCCCCCATGGTATGTGTTGCCCTATAACTGGGCTCCCCAGCCATGTGCTCTGTGTGTGTGTTCTGGATCCATACACCCACCCTCAAGTTCGCTTGAGACTCTTCTCTCCATGCAATGCTGGTCGTTTTCACTGTTGCCTCTGCAGACCCCTCTTATCTTTGAGACTGCTAATTACCGTCTTCCGTGAGCTGCTTTCTCCCAATTTCTCCTGTTTTTCCTAATTAGCCTTGAATGCATGCTGTGTGTGATTTTCTCTACATTTGCCTTTATTTTCTCTTTAATCAAAGACCCTTTCTGTTTGAACACCTGCCTGATTTATTTGAGAGTTCTCTAAGGGAATAATCCCTGTAGACATAGGTGGAGAATCCCAGTTGTGCCCTCTTGCTTGCCTCCTTAATGCTAATTCCCCAAACTAATTAAGGAGTGGGGATTTGAACCTGGGTTTTCCAGATCTTAGTTTGACATTGTAACCATTGTACCATGCGGGATCTCTCCTTCTCTGTTGTTCTCTTCACAACGACACTGTGAGGTGGGTTACACTGAGAAAGAGCACTTTGGTTAAGGTCATGCTGCGAGGTTCCTGGTTGTTTGGGGATTTGTACCCCCAGTCATCCAAATCCCAGCCTGAGACTCGAATCACTACGCCTCAGTGGTACTCAGTCCAAGGAAAAGGTTTTCCAGTAGAATTTTCTCTTTGTTGCGTGGCTGTTAAAGTGCAGATGAGCTTCCAGGAAACTAGTCCTCATCCTCCCATCTCTTTCTGCAACATTCTCCCTATCCCATTTTTTCTCATAGCCCAGTGCCTGTTTATTAACTGGGATCTTCTCTGTTACCTTGGAAGTTTTTTTTTCTTAGCTGTGAAGTAAAAAACAACAAACAAAACTCTTCATGCCCAAATTTGTCTTTGTTTGTTTGCATCTTTCCCCCTTTGCCACGTGCTGAAATATTAAGTGGTCTAGACAGGCCAGGCTGCTCCTGGGACAGGGTGAGACCCGATGTTTGTACTGATGCTCTGAGTCAGAACCTCAGTCTGGGACACAAATGTCCCTTTCTAATTTTGGTCTTCCGCCTCTGCAAGAGATGGAGCCGGCGTTCAGGATGTGGGTGTGTCAGAGAATACGAGACAGGCGCCGAGTAGCCTTGGCGATTGGTGATCTTTATCTAGAGGGGGTTGAAGAAGCATGTGTTCCTTTCCAAATGGACTGGGAAGGTTGCTGGATTTCCTGGGGTCAAGACCATGACATAAATGGTGGGGCTGGGAGCTAAGGGGTGGGGCAACAGAGAATGGGGTGGAGCCTGACAGGGATGGGTTGGGGGTCTACTGATGGCTACTGGTTTAGTCCTGTATTCCCGTGGTCCCCATCCTTTTAGGTATAGTTATCCACAAGTCCACATTTACCTGGTATGTTAAAAAAACAGAGCATGCGCAAATCAATAAAATTGCAAAAGCCTGGGAACGTGTGTCTGTAGACTTTGTAACTCACTTTGGAATCGGGATTCGTAGGTTCGGAAACTCTTGTGTTCAGATTCGTGCTGGCTTACCTGTGATTGTGGTGTGAAATTTCAGCGTGCAGCTGGATATGTTGCATGGCTTGCCTCTGTGCATAACATGTATGGTGAACTCAATGAGGATTGTGTGTGAACATTCATAAGGAGGTAGACTGCTTCTGTGCAACCTGTCTACGGCTGCATAGGATTTAGCTGATTATGAGTCTTGGTTCATATGAACGTCTGTCTCACATGGCCTTTCTTCTATGTTCCAGTCCTGGTAGAATGTATCCAAGCCAGTGTTGGAACCGGCTTTTATTTTATTAAAAATGTTTGCCTGTCTCACCAATTTGAAGTTTGTCTCAGGCGGTTCCCACTCAAAGCACCTCAAAACCCATACAAGTAATAAAAATCACCGTCCCAATGGCATAAAAAGCACCAACAGTATAAAAAAGGCAGAAAGCAGTTTTAAAAGATAAAACAGCACAAAGCCCCAAACAGCTGTGTCATCCAGCCAGAACCAGCATCTGTTAAGAAGGCCCTGAAAATCAGTGCCCAAGCCATAGATAGGTCACTCTGTGGAAGCAAAAATAAAAAGGCAGTACTTCAACGTAATTTTATTCTAGCATAACCTTTCTTGCTTGCATGTGAAGAAGCAGCTTCTAGTTCACAAAAGTTTATAAGAGAATACAATTTGGTTAGTCTTTAAGGTGCTGCAAGGCGCCTGTTCATTTTTCCTGGAAATCCAAGAATTTGCAGATGAAAAAAGGAAAGCTTTAGCTAGGCATTGAGAAGTTAACTGTTTAGACCTCTGGTGAAGAAGTAACGGCAGGAGCATTTCAAAGATAGGTCCCCGGACACACATCCCCTGTGATGTCTTCTTTGGTTATCTGTGCGGTTCAGATATTTGGGGTGTTTCACTCTACCACCCCCCTGCCACACCACAGTGCACCAGCCCAACTTGTGATATGAGGTTCACACAGATGGATTCCAGGGCACAGCAGAGCAGGTATATCCAGAGAGGAAAAAAGGACAGCAGACTCTCAATTGGGACTAGAGAATATTCCACATTTCTGGGCACTGGAATCAAACATTTAAGGATTCAACGTCAGCACTGCGTGGTATCTGACGAAAGGAGCTTTGACTCTCGAAAGCTCACACCCTGGAAATCTGGCTGGTCTCTAACGCGCTACTGGATCCGAATCCAGCATCAACATTTGTAAGTGTCGGTCTTAGGCCAGAACGGGAGTGAGAATCACAACTCTCAAGTGCATGTCTTGTTTTTCAGACGTAGAGAGGACCAGACATCTGGGACATCTTATTTTTTCACGTTCCTGAATCCGAACAAGAATGTAGAGAAGGGTGAAATGACTCCTAGAATGCAGAGGTTTTATGAGTCGTAGGAGCAGATTAAACCCCTCACGGAAACTCCATGGATGTAGTATGTGACATTAATCCACCAAAGGGGATTCAAAGGACAATCATACGGTTTTAAATGCGGAAATTAAATGCTATTAAAATACATGAGAGGCTGCAGTGTCAAGGAGTTACCACTAGGTGGACACAAAGACCGCACTGTAATTGGTTTAGCTGCTTCTCTCTCTCTCTCTCTCTCTCTCTCTCTCTCTCTCTCTCTCTCTCTCTCTCTCTGTGGTTAGGAGTATTGTATCATTTCATAGCCAACTTTTGCCAAAGACACAATTTTCTACATTTGTTAAGGCAGAATAAGGTTGCTGTGGTTATTTACAATGAATAGGAAACTGTCAAATATAGGTGTTGTGAATATCTTAATGGGTCCACTTGTGAAACGAAATCTATTTACAGGTGTGGAGGATTCTTTTTTTTTTTTTCTTCATACAGGCAATTTGTTTTTAAGCCCATTGCTTAAATGCTTGCATCATTCTGAGAGCCGGTGTGATTAGTGGCTAGAGTCATAGCCTGGGAGACCTCAGTTTAAGCTTCAGCTCGGCTGTGAAACTAACTGCTGGTCACTTTGCCTGACCTCTGCCTCACAAGATTGTTGGTGGTGATAAAACGGAGAGTGGAGAAACTTGTTCGCTTCCCTGAACTTGGAGGAAGGATGGAGTAGCATTTTAAAGACCTTTGCAAAGGCGAAATGTCATAGTAGACAGTAGCTAGCAGAGTTTTTAAAATAATAATAATAATAATAATAATAATAATAATAATAGATTTATATACCGCCCTTCAGGACAACTTAATGCCCACTCAGAGCGGTTCACAAAGTATGTCATTATTATCCCCACAACAACAAACACCGGCCGATTCCAGACGGCCCTCCCCATTGCGAAACGTCGCGCGTCGTTGCGCAGAAAACGCGATATTTCGCGTTTTCTGCGTGACAACGTGCAACGATGTGCGACGTTTCACGATGGGGAGGGCCGTCTGGAATTGGCCACCCTGTGAGGTGGGTGGGGCTGAGAGAGCTCCAAAGAGCCATGACCAGCCCAAGGTCACCCAGCTGGCTTCAAGTGGAGGAGTGGGGAATCAAACCCGGCTCTCCAGATTAGAGTCCCATGCTCTTAACCACTACACCAAACTGGCTCTCAGTTTAATCCTTGCTCTTCATTCAAGGAAGTCGGGATGATGTATTTGATTTTCTTTTCCCTGTGGAACCCTTACAACAACCTTGTGAGTAGGGTAGGCAGCATTCAGGCAGGGCCTGGGAACCTCCTGGAATGAACTGAGAAAATGGGGGGGGGACTCTATGGCTTTCTACGCTGCAAAAGTCCCTCCCTTCCCTAAATCCCCTCCCCAAGTCCCACCCTCCCCGGGTCCAATCACAAATCTCCAAGCAAATCCAGGTTTGCCGCCTCCTGGTTCAGAAATTCTCTTTTTTGGAGGGTGGAGCCTGAGAAGAGGGGGGTTTGGGATAGGAGAGGGAACTCAACAGGATATAATGCTACAAGTCCACCCTCACAAGCAGCCATTTTCTCCAAGGACGCTGATCTCTGCCCTCTGGAAATTGTCATTCCAGGAGATCATAGTATCATTGGGTTGGAAGGGATCTCCAGTGTCATCTAGTCGAGCCCCTGCACAATGCAAGATATTCACAACTACCTCCCCCCCCCTGCACCCCCAGTGACCCTTGCTTCATGCCCAGAAGACGGCAAAACACCTCCAGGATACCTAGCCAAACTGGCCTGTGGAAAATTGCCACCTGACCCCAAGGTGGCGATCGGCATTACCCTGCGCTTGTAAGAAGGGGCCACGAGAACAAAGAACTGTTTAACCCTTCCTGCCTTCCCTTTGCCCAGGTTCACAGAATCAGCTTTGCTGTCAAATGGCCATCTAGCCTCTGCTTAAAAACCTCCAAAGAAGGGGAGCCCACCACCTCCTGAGAAACCTGTTCCAGTGAGGTACTGCTTTAACTGTCAAGAAGTTCTTTCTAATGGTTTAACCGAAAACTGTTCTGATTTAATTTCAATCCGTTGGTTCTGGTACAACCTTCTGGGGCAGCGGAAAACAACTCCGTGCCATCCTCTCTATGACAGCCCTGCAAATACTTGAAGATGAGTATCCTATCACCTCTCTGTCATCTTCTCTCTAGGCTAAATGTACTGAGCTCCTTCAACCTTTCCTCCAGACCCCTCACCATCTTAATTGCCCTCCTTTGGACACATTCCAGCTTGTCTATATCCTTAAATTGGGGTGCCCAAAACTGAACACAATACTCTAGCTGTCTAACCAGAGTCACCTAAGGTTGACAACCCTATCCCATCCTTGAATTGGTACCCCTACTCATGAGGAAGGATTAAAATTTGTGAGAGAATGAGGGGCCCAAGACCATTTCATTCATTTACTCACAAGAGTGGGGATGTGAACTCAAGACTCCCTGGTGTTAGTCTTAACATTCTCATCACAATACCACACTTTTAAAAACTATGCTTTGGGCTGATCTTAACTTCCATGAAGGGATGGGTGTCCATAGGAATTGGGAGAAGAAATCATTCAGGAAAACGGCTTCTAACCCAGATAGAGTTTTGAGATGTTTTACGGCTGAGTCATCCAACGTTCCTCCTCACCGGAAGTAAAGGTCTTAATATTTTGTTTCTCATACCAGAACCAAAAGGGCTCAAAACGAAGTATCTGCCAACCACAAACATGCCCTCATGGCTTAAAATGAATTTCTACTGATTCATCAGTTAACATTTTAGTTGACTAATGGTTTAGATGAGCCGTAATGTGTCAGCTACAAATCTGAAAGTCCCTAGTTCAACTCTTGCTTAAACCACAAGATTTCAACATGGTCTTAAATCAAGACTTTCTTGGCCTCCATTGCAATAAAGGGAGAATTACTGACGTACAATTAGCCTTCACAAATTTTGTTGGGGTTTAGAAGCCACCCCAAAAATTTAGGAGCCGGAGTTATCCTTTGGCCTTCAGGGTTTTATATTTGAATGACTGCACTTTCTCGTTATTGTGCCTACAAAACGGAATCCTAAGCTCTTCACAGTTTTTTGTCATTTTAAAAGCTATAACGAAAGCACTGTACTGTATAAATAAACCTGGGGTAGCCTGTGGAAGAGATCCAGTGAGTTTAAAAACTCGCACAATTGTTGTGTCATTTCTAAGAAAAGGTATTGCATGGATTTTGTTACCTGCCCATTGACATCCTTTCATTGGATATGTCAAATCTGAGATATTCCAGATGCTAAGACAGAACATCGGCTAGAGCCCCTCCCTGAAAGAGCAGCTATTTAGCAGCCATTTTCAACCTGTTTTCTAAAAGGGTGTCCTTTGGAAAGAATTCAAGGTCTGTGGTTACAAACCGTTGGAAGTTCGCAGGCATCTGGCATAATGGATTGATAGCTGATATCTTGTGGGTAAAACTGACGGCAACCAGCGGTGGGAATTTAATTCCTGGTCACCTCATTCTGCTAAATTTGTGGTTGTGGCTACTGGCAGAGCAGAGAACACAAGTCGTGCGGCCCTGTACCACAGAAGCAATCCCCGAGAAAAAGTGTGGCCCAAAGGGCAAAGCTTGGTTTCGAAGGCCCAGTTGCCCTTGAAGTTCTGTGAGTGACCTTGGGACAATTTCAAAGGGTGGCTGTGAGGATAAATCTGCGCACAGTGTTCCGAGTTCGAGGAACGAATGAGTTAATTGGATCTTAGAGATAAGATTTTAAGCACATCTACTTTAATTATACACATGTATTCTAATGAACTTTATATAAATGTAGTTTGTTAGCAAGCTGTGAAAAACTCAGATGTTCTTTTATCTTTGACAACCAGGGCTTTTTTTCAGCTGGAACGCGGTGGAACAGAGTTCTGGAACCTCTTGAAAATGGTCACATGGCTGGTGGCCCTGCCCCCTGATCTCCAGACAGAGGGGAGTTTAGTGCCAGCAGCGCGGAGGGCAATCTCAACTCCCCTCTGTCTGGAGATCAGGGGGCGGGGCCACCAGCCACGTGACCGTTTTCTCCGAGGGCAACCCACTGAGTTCCACCACCTCTTTTCCCAGAAAAAAAGACCTGTTGACAACTAATTAAAAGTAGTTGGGAAAAGCATCCTGAGTTCAAGAGATAAACAAGTTAATAGGTCCATTCAGACATTAACGTAAAACTATGGTTTAATGCAACAAGCTATGGTTAGTGTGGTGAATTATGTATTTATTGACTTCATTTATTCCCTGCCTTTCTCCCAAAGTGGCTTACATCATTCTCTTCTCCTCCGTTTTATCTCACAATGAGCCTGTGAGGTAATGTCATAGAGATACGATTTTAATCGCATATACTCTAGTTATACACATGTATTCTAATGAACTTTATATAAATTTAGTTTGTTAGCAAGGTGTGGAAAAACACAGATGTTCTTTTATGTTTGACAACCAATTAAAAGTAGTTGGGAAAAGAGAGATTCATGACTTTTTAATTACAGAAATAGACTCAGTGTAATCTGATTAGCTTTTCAACATCTTTTAAAGATTTGTAGAGTCTTATCTGTGCAGGCGCACAGTAACATCTTAGTTGGCTTTACCAAGATATCACGTGATTGAAAATCTGAAGAATCAGGTAAATCTAAAACCAATCACATTTTTTTATTATTGTCGTGTGTAAAAGATCTTAGAGATGTCTTTATAGAGACAAAATTTCATTTAGGATCAAAGGATGACACACAAAGATAAGAAGTTAGGGTTTCGATGAAGGAAATCTCAAGCTGAAGATTTTAGGCAAGAAATGTGTGTGTCTGTGTTTCTATGGAAATTCCAATGTGTTTCATAGTGGACTCGGTATGATTTGATTTTAAAGCATCCGTCGCTTTAATTGAGCAATGTTAAGAGATTTATTTTTAATTGCATGCATATGTTCATCTCTAATTGGATTCATTTTAATATGCCTTTATATTTTAGTAACTTGCTTCATGAAAAAGATTAGGGTTTTATTTCAGTCAAGATTAAAGTTTTAAACTCCGGAGAAAGTCTCTGTGTGCCTTGAGTTAAACAGGAAGAATTAATACAAATTAATCGTTCTGAGAAGCAGGTTCTTGAAAGAGAGATACCTGTTTTCGTGCCTTACCTGAAGCGGAGAATTTACCCAGAACTTGAAATATAAATCTCTGAACCGGGTAGTTCATAAGCTCTAAAGAGGTATGCAGGGCTTTTTTTCTGGGAAAAGAGGTGGTGGAACTCGGAGAAAATGGTCACATGGCTGGTGGCCCCGCCCCCTGATCTACAGACAGAGGGGAGTTTAGATTGCCCTCCGCGCCGCTCGGTGGCGCGGAGGGCAATCTAAGCTCCCCTCTGTCTGGAGATCAGGGGGCGGGGCCACCAGCCACGTGACCATTTTCATGAGGTTCCGGAACTCTGTTCCACCTCGTTCCTGCTGAAAAAAAGCCCTGGAGGTATGGATGAATCAGTTTATTACAGTAGGACAGGCTGAGAGAGTGTGACTGGCCGAAAAGTCACCCAGCAAGCTTCCATGGTAGAGCGGGGATTCGAAAGACTGGGATCCCAGATACTAGTCTGAGATTCGAACCACTACACTGTACCGGCTGTCAACGAAATATGGGCTGCTCAATTCACTGTGGTTCGTTAGGATCTAAGAGCGGAACTACAAGTGACAAAAGGCACAGATTGGACACTTGTCAGCTTCCCTCAAGTTTTGATGGGAAATGTAGGCAGCTTGGCGGAATGTTGGACAAGTGACAGTTGAAAAGTCCATGGGACAGCAGACAGAGAGCCAAGCTGCAAGACCAGGATGCCTACATTTCCCATCAAAACTTGAGGGAAGCTGACAAGTGTCCAATCTGTGCCTTTTGTCACTTGTAGTTCCACTCTAATTCAACTGGGATTTGAAACTCTGATTTAACTGTAGTTTTGTGTGATGCAGTTGTTCCCCGGTGCTGACCGTGCACATGCCGAAGGGACAGAGGTACCCGTCAGAAAGCGACAAAAGCAGCATCTGTTGAGATAATTTATTATTTTTTAAAATTAATTTTTTAAAATAACAATAAACTATTAAACTACATACAATCATGAATTTGCAGTCAAACAAGAAGTTAATACTAAAATCCGTTAATAAATACGTACATCAAAATTAATAAACACATAACATGTCATAATAAGTAACAATTGGATGCATATTAAAGCAGTTTAGAGGGTTATATCTGAGCATATATCTGAACAAATACAAGGAGAAAGTACTTGTAAATTCTAACATATTAAATTGAAAGATTACTTATATATTTGCATATGTATGAAAGAGTTTAAGACCAGGTAAGGAACTATTATTTTCGAGATATTCAAAGAAAGGAAACCATTTCTCAATAAAGTTGGTTGTTCTTGGAAAATTTTCTACATGGTAAATTTTATCGTATAGCTTTTCTGCTATATAATGGTCCCAGATTTTTTTGTGCCAGTTATCAATTGAAGGTGTAGACTTAGATTTCCAAAAGGTAGCCGTTGCGCTCTTCGTGGCTACTAGTAGGGTGGCTATTAGGTCTCTTCTTATTGTTGAAATTTGGTCTGGGTATTTGTCCCATTGGTCCAATAGAATAATTTCTGGCATCGGGGATTTCATAATTTAGGATTTGATCATCCACAAGCCGAATTCTGGTTTCCTCTAGTTAAAATATATCATGCTTTTGCTGTGTTAGGTCTGAACTGGGCATTACCTTTTTCAGGACTGGCGTCAGCACATGGTAAAATGGGGCAGCTGCCAAAGCCCGTGGATTCTGATGGGGCCCGCTATTGATGATTCTTTGCTTATGCATCTTTTCTGATGCCTGCACTCACACCCGTCCACTGCCTGCTTGTGACTGTTTTGTTACCTCTGCTCCCAGCTGCATATGCTGTCTAGCACTGCTGGAGAAGGACATGTGGGTGGGTGCACAAAGCATCAGCATTCGTGGTGGCCATGGTAGTGGCACGCCTAGCTGCACCCACCACCAAGCACCATCAGGCAAAGGGCATGGAGGCAGTGTGGGCAGCTTTGACTGCAGAAGGTTGGGCGAGCTTGTGAGTGGTCAGAGGAAGGATGGACAGGCAGGTGGGGCACATGGGTAGGAGTGCAAGAAGGGGAGTCTGTGGGTATAGGGAGGTGGAGCTCTCTCTTCCTAGAGTCCACTCTGGTTTTGGGATGGCATGTCGCACAGAATTCCATCAGGACCTCTTGCTCGGAGGATCAGTCTTTGACCTCAGCTTCTTGGGCAGGTGTTCAAAAACTTTATCAGAGTTCAGTTGACAAAAGATGAAACTGTTCCCGAGGAGAAACAAAAGGAATGAAAAGAAGGACAGGATCCGTACAAGCCATTCAGCCAAGCACTCTGCGATGCACGTGGCAGTTAACTAAAATGGGATTCCTTGTACTCTTTGTGGAAGTAGGCGATGCCCGATGATCCAAGCAAAAACCACCACGTTTAGTGGACTTCAAAGCACTTGGGTTAAAATGAACTTGGTTGAGGGTTAGGGGAGGAGAAAAGGGTTCAGTGGAAACCTTACAGCAGTAGTCCCCAACGTGGCCTCTGCCAGTGGGTTTCTTGATACCAGTTTGCTTCTTCTTCAAAGCAAAGAGCTGATCCTGGCTTTCCAATGAAAATGCTTTCATTTAATCTGGGACCAACTGCATGCAAAGCTCTACCATAAAGCAACAGCCACTCCTCCCATGGCTGTTGCGTCATGGTAGAGCTTTGCATGCAGTTGGTCCCCGATTAAATCTCTGGCATTTCCAATGAAAGAATTTCGGACATTAGGCCTTGGGAAAGACCATTGTCTGCCTGAGACAATGGGAAAAGACCATTGTCCTAGACCTCCATTCTGGATTTAACGAGACAGTATTGAGCAATTTGGACAACGGCTGCTCGATGATGTGGGAGCATTTTGACTGCTCTCAGACTGCTCTCTTTCCCTTGCTGTCTCCCACACAGACCCTGTCCTTACCATGAGCCAGAAGAACAAATACTTCTTATCTCTGCACTCCAACAAGCCTTTCTAAAACCTGTAGCTTCCCAAACTCTTCAAGGTTCCTTTCTCTTGTAAAGGTTAGGCCATATGAAAAGAGTCTTGTGAGAGCTTGGGGAGGCGTACAGGGCGTTTGTGGCTCACCACAGCGGTTTTAGAGAGGCTGGGCTACTGGAGTGGTGAGAAGCATTCGCTCCTCCAACTGCTCGGCAGAGGTGGCATCGAGGTAGGGACAATGGCAGAGCAGCAGGAAGAGCGTGAGGCACCCCACCAAATCCACCCCTAAGGAGGCTGCTTCACCTCTTCATGAATGAGCCAATTTTGAATATAAAAGAGCTTTATAAATTTAAGAAGATGTGGGTGCCATGGAACCCTGCAAGGAAGCATTCCCCCTCACCTCCGCGGAGATGTTTTTTCGAAAGTAGGCTGCTTAAGAACCTTTTCAGAGCTAGGTTTCACAACGTCTCTTCCCCTTGTTTAATTGTGTTTGTTTCCCTTTCAGGTTCGAGGGCTGCTCTGTTGACCTTTTCTTCCGACTGTGCCCTGTTCTAACCGGCTGTGTCATCCCGAGGAGGCATTATCGGCTGGAGGAAGCAAAGTCATCCACGGCACACGACGAGCTCCTTGGTGGTTGCCTAGGCAACCACCTGTGGAATTATTCAAAACACAGAAGGCTGTTGTGTGGGGTTGTGTAGGCCTCTCCCCCTTTCGCTTCTCCTCCGGAACAGTTTCATCTTTTGTTGTTTTAAACTCTGATAAAGTTTTTGAACACCTGCCCAGGAAGCAGAAGTCAAAGACTGCTCCTCTGAGCAGAAGGCCCTGATGGAATTCCATGGGACATCCCTTCAAATTGATTGCCGAAAATAGGGATCTACTGGTTGAAACTCAATTCTTCTTCATTCTGGTGGCACTGGTCATTATTTGGTCCGGGGCTGGAAATAATCTTTGGCTCACTGCCTCACCTGTCTCATGGATCCAAACTTATTTAAACTGCTCCAACCAAACGTTCAGGCTGATCTTCATCGTGATGGAAAATTCAACAACCACAGCTATCTAGCCCATCTTTACCTTCCAAGAGTAGAAAACATTGTTTACCCCTCTTCCATTTTATCTGCTCACCAACCCCTGTGAGGTTGTCAGACTGACAAAGAATGACAGGCCCAAGATAACTTCGTGGCAGAGCAGGGCTTTGAACCCAGGTCTGCTTTTCTAGTCCATCGTGGTAACCACTACGCAACACTGTCTTTCACTCGGGAAAGCCTTTCCGCTGCCCTACAGCCCTTATAATTCAAAACCTCTTCCTAATGTTCAAACGAAATACTTTTAGGCCAGGCTCTGGGCTCACAGGCATGGAGGAACAATTGACTCCCATTTTACTTCACTTCTTTAAAGACTGTCGCCGCCCATGCTCAGTCTTCTCTTTGCCAAGGTAACAATCCCAGCTGTGTCACAATGGCCACATAGAGGGCGAATCGCCTTGTACCCTGACTCAATGATGTGGCTGGCGCCAAGACAACTGCTGTTTAAGCTGAGCAGCTCAAAGGATCAAATACTCAACTGCAACTCATTGGAGAGGTGGTGACTGAATAAGCACGACTGGAGGCCCTGTCTGCGCCCAAGGACCATCATTTCCTGCCGCTAAGCCAACAGACTAAAGGTAAGACCAAAAAAAAATGCTTATTTTTAAAAGTTGTACTCAAGAACAAACAGATGACTGTTTTGGACACTGAAAATGAAGATGGTACTTGAGTCAGAAGAGCTGCTTAATATAGGGAGGATATATTCAGAGTTTGAATGTGTTGCCCTATATTGTAGTCCATTTGGGTCCCCTTTGGGGTTTTTTGTTGGTTTATAGTTGTTTGAATTCTGATTGAACTGGTTGGAATCAAGAAAGTACCGATGAACTTACATTGATTCTGATTTCTGGTTTGCTCTGATGGGGACTGAGATCGAGGCAAGGGGCTCTTTTACCCCTTCTTCCCACTTCGTTCAGTGTTGGAAGTTTGTGCAGAACCTTCTTGTCTTGTTGTGCGGCAGCTGCACCTTCAGGACCACTCAGAAGGGCTCTTGAGCCCCGCCTCTCCATGCAAACAGATGCTCTTCCTTATCTGCCTTCTTGATCCTGTTTATCTGAAGTGCATAAGGAGTGAAGCCTGATAGAATCACTGTTGCTGTTCGCACGGGAGGCTGTAGTAGAATTCAGCAAGTCGTTTGCTTCTGCTTACATGGGAGAAAACTGAAGGGGAGCTTTTGTGATCAGGGACGGCGTTGGAAGTCTCCGGTTGCAGGACGAAGTTGTGAAGCCCTCATTTGCCTGTTGGTATTCTGTTGCACAGTGTCTGAGCCTGAGATAAGATGTGGGGTGAGATATGGTCTGGCACCTACAAAACCTTCAGTATTTTCTCTTGGGTAGGTACAATTTGATGGGGCTCTCTTAATGCAGCAGTCGTAAGGGATTGTCATATCTGGAATTGGGAAGGTGTCTTTTTTCCCTTTCAGGTCAGCTCCGCAGAGCGTTAACGTTTATTTAAGACTCAACTCGAATTGGGTATTTTTGGAATGCCATCTGGGCCTTTTTGAACGTGCTGAAGGTTGGGTTCCAAGCTATGTGTCTGAGTCTGCTAAGCTGGGTTGGGAGATTTTCAAGGCAAGATGATGCGCAATGCCATGCATGTGCCAGACTGCGATGCCAGCGCATAGGTTGATAGTGGGGGGAGGGAGGGGTGGATTTGGCAATTCCAGTTTTCATTTAATGTGCATGCTTCTAGTCCTATGGCTCTGAGGGAGGGCTTGCAAACATGTGAGAGTGTGGGTGGGGTATCAGGATTGGTGTGTCCTGTGGAGACAAGCTCATCCCTCCATAGACGTGGAGGGAAAAATCCCTACCTCCTGGCCTGGGGCTTAACAGCCCACTTACATTCAAGAGAGCAGGACAGCAATAGTAGCAGGTCCTTTTTTATGTTCACTTCTCACTGCTGGGAAACAAAATCATTTGGAAATTGGAATGTGAGAATTGGAGTGAATTCTGGGGGAAGAAGCAAAATGACAGGATGCATTTCTGGGATGCCCTACGTGGGGCCACTGCTGACTGCGTTGAAAGCCTGCCTTCGTATCAGCCGTTGTGGCTGACCACCAATTTTTTTATTGCATGCTGTGATCATCACCTTCTACTTGTATTGTTGCTTTTATTGTCTTTTTGGCATGTTTTCCTAGGAGCTACTTGTCCTTTCCTTGCTTTCTCACCCAGCAATACATATCGTAGCTTGCCCTGATGGTTCTGCGGTCTCAAAAAAGCTTTCTAGGCAACTGAAACAAGCAGCGTCATTTCCTAAATCCTCTGCTAGAAAATGAGAGACATCCTTTTAAATGAGAGATGAAGTCTCAGTCTCTCTAAATGTCCTGTCTTTTTCTTTCTTTTTAAAAATTTAAACACAGAGCATAATTTTTTTTTAAAAAGTCCTGGTTTTTAACAGCAGTTTAATGAGTAGAGATGTGCAGCTGAAGTTTTTCCTGATACAAACTTAAATAACATTACCTAATAATGGATGCACATCAGACTGGTATTAAAGAGACAGCTGGAGGCACCAGTTCAACAGGGCAACCCTAAGCAGAGTTACACTGCTGATTCTGTGGACGTAGGCAGGTGTAACACTGCTTAGAATTGCGCTGCAAAAATTGTAACCCTAGCCATGGTCTTGGAGGAGGTTAAGGAGCGGGTTTTCAGAAGATGTTTTGGCTGCATTCAGAACTCATGCTTAAGGAAAATCATTATGCAGTTAAGGAAAACTGCGTGCAATTTCCTGCACAGAGAATTGCGGATAAAAAAGAACTCCATTTATTGGTGACATGATTGCAAGGGTGCAGGTTAAGCAGAGTTAGTCTTCCTCCTTACTAGCTGGAAGTCTAACCCAGAGGCAACTTCTGTGGTTAGGGTACTGCCCTAGATTGTTGAGAGACCCAGAGCCAAGCTACAAGTGATGCCTGTCACAGGTTGGACACTTGTCAGCTTCCCTCAAGTTTTGATGGGAAATGTAGGCATCCTGGTCTTGCAGCTGTAATGGAGAGCCAAGCTGTAAAACCAGGACGCCTACATTTCCCATCAAAACTTGAGGTAAGCTGACAAGCGTCCAACCTGTGTAAGGCGTCACTTGTAGCTTGACTCCCAGATTCAAATCTCCACTTCATTGCGGAAGCTTGTTCAATTGCCTCGAGCCAGTTATTCTCTCGCAGCCTAATCTTACCCTTACAACAGCCCTGTGAGGAAGATGCTATCTTCAAACATAGGGGAGGGAGAACCATATCTGGAGGAAATGTGGGATAAAAATGTGCAAGATGCATAAAAGGGAAAGATCAAGTCATATATGCCAGTGTGAGAGCATGCTGTATTGGTGCACACATTTTTCTTTAACCATGGTTAAAGCCTGGATGCGGCGGCCTAGAAGACTGAAGGTACGGTTAAACAAGATTAGGGATTTGATTCCAAACGTAAGTTCTTTTCCAGTATATTCTCAGAAAGGCAGGGGTCTCTTGAGCTTGCTGGACCTGTGTCGAGCGTAGCCGTGGGATCAGTGGTGCTGTTGCGTGCCTGGCTATAACATCAGATCCAACGGCTGACAGGCCAGTTTCCAGAGGGGAATCACAACTTGATGTCAGTTTCTCAAGTACGCAAACACTTCTCGCCCGCCCCATGGAGAGAAGGTAGCAATGAACCTGGGATATGCTCTGTTTATTAGAACATGCCGTTTCCTTAACCAGTCAGTCGAAACCTCCCATTCTTTCCCTGGGACATTTTGGTCTTATGTGAGTGTCATGACAAACTTCACAGTTGGGGGTGGTTTGGCAAAGCTCTTGCTGTCCTTTAAACAAATGTACACAGTGTTGGCATGCCGGTCACTTGACCGGTCAAATATTGTCAGTTGACCACTGCTGATTGGACCAGGGTCAAACCCTCCCCGAAAGCAGGAATTCCACTGTACAGGCAATCATTTCTCTTTTTTATTTCCTGATGTTAGCAAACACTCTTTCCCACTCTCTAGCATTGAGGGCAGGCCTGGAGATAGAGCCAAGCTTCTCCTACTGGCTGTAACTGCAGGGCCTTACCAAACTGAAAGAATTACCCTGTTGCCTGTTTAACACAGAGTGCCTTTCCAAACTAATAGGTTGGATTCAAACTATACATTGGCCTCCCATCTAAGTTAACTAGGAGGCTCCAATTAGTGCAAAATGCTGCAACTCGATTGTTCTCAGGAGCGAGCAGGAGCATGAACATCACTCCCATCCTACAGTCGCTCCACTGGCTAGCCATCGTTTACCGTGCTCAGTTCAAAGTATTAGTTATTACCTACAGAGTTCTTCACAGCTTTGGTCCAGCATACCTACGGGACCGCTTCCCTCCCTATGTTCCTCCACGGCAGCTTCGCTCATCTGAACAGGGTCTCCTACAGGTGCCAGGCTGCACACAGGTGAAATCAGCAGCAGCCCGTACACAGGCTTTCTCTGTGGTGGCCCCTATCCTGTGGAATGACCTGCCTGAGGAAGTCAGAAGAGCCCCCACTCTCCTGGCTTTCCGTAAACGATGCAAAACCGAACTATTCAAAAAGGCTTTTTACTCAAATGGGAGGGCTGCACTGTAGGGAGGGGGTCTCAGGTGCTTCACTAACAAGTTGGGGATCATAGACTTCATCGCCATTTTTACCTTATATATTATCTGCTGCTTTAAATATGTACTCCTGTGTACAACCATGGCTCCATGCTGTCTAATGTTAATCCTAGAATTTATTGTGTTTTGCTTCCGTATCTCTACTATGTCTTGGACCCTTGCTAATGCTATGTCTTTCAACTTGTATATGTTTACCTTATGGTACTGTATTGAAATGCACTTACTTGATACTGTTTGTATTAACCTCATACTGTGTAATCCACCTTGAGTCTCAGTGAGAAAGGCAGACTATAAATGATGTAAATAAATAAAATAAATAAATTGGTAGCTTAGACTGATTTCCCCATTCTATTCCTTAGCATTTCCTATCTGTCAGGAACAGCATTTTGTGGCAAAGGAGGAGCAAGAAAATTCTATTCTGCCATTGAAAAAATCAGTCTGGACCCAACCCCTGTTTAATTTATTAACTTTGCTTTAATTCTGATTTAAAACCATTTTTAAAAAATCTGCTGAACCTAGTATACCCAGGGTAGGTCAAAGAGCTCTTCAATGAATTGTTGAAATGGATAGAAACCATAACAACCTAAGGTTATAATTATTTGCCTGCTTTTTTGTTTTAAAAGTTAATTTCTTTGTTTTACAATAAGGGTTAGTTTAATTTTGGTCACACAGTTAGCATTAGCATTGGACCAGATGATGACCGCCATATCTTTTTATATTGTTCTAATAAAAGTAATGCTCTTAAAACACTTGGCCGATATTTGACATTTACACATACTCTAAAAGTTGAGGTGGTTTCCAAAACAAAACACGATAAAGCTCATGAAAGTCATAAAGTCACATAAGCAATCAGTGTAGCGCAGACACATCAAAGCACTAGTACTCTAAAAGTTAGAGCAGTCCCTCAGTGGAACAGGCTTCCTCGGGAGGTGGTGGGCTCTCCTTCTTTGGAGGTTTGTAAGCAGAGGCTAGATGGCCATCGGCCTGCAGTGCTGATTCTGTGAACCTGGGCAGATCATGAGAGGGAGGGCAGGACAGGGTACATCAGTGCTTAGTTCTCGTAACCCCTTCTTGCATGCCCAGGGTAAAGCCGATCGCCACCTTGGGGTCAGGTGGCAATTTCCCCCAGGCCTGTTTGCCATCTTCTGGGCATGGAGCAGGGGTCACTGGCTATGTGTGGGGGTGGGGGGGTGAGGAGGTAGTTGTAAATTTCCTGCATTGTGCAGGGGGTTGGACTAGATGACCCTGGAGGCCCCTTCCAACCTTATGATTCTTAAAGTAAAAAGCAGTATAATTTGTACTGTATTTGACAATATATGACTGATCTACTGATCAGATGTTTCTGAGAAGTCAAATGGTTTGTGAGTAGTCCTGAAGAAGATGGTTTGCAGATTCTCAGCATTTTTTCAGTCTGGTTTATCATGAACTACAGGTGAGATGGCAGAGGTGGGTGCCTGTCGGCTGGCACCTGTGATCACTGAAACATCTACACTTAGCGTATGAAACAACAGTTTGTAAGATGGTGGTGAATGTTTTGATAAGGGGGTGGAGGAAAATGTAGAACTTAATAAAAGAAAAGAAAGGAGGGCAGACTGTTTATTGCGTGAAAATTGCAAAGTGGGGTACAAAGATTTTTAAAACATTAATAAAGAGAGCGGGTTGACACACTTCTCTGCATGAGAAACAGCTGCCCAATACAGCGGTTAATTTGCTGGTATGTTTGGTTTACTTTAGTGAACCTGAATGCATAGCCGCTGGTTTGCAATTGTGTTCACCACCTTCTGTCAAATTCCAAAGGTGCCTGCGGGATCAAAAAGGTTGGGGGTCCCTGCTGTATGCCCAGGCAAGGTGGGCAACTCTCAGGAAGAGTGGACAATATGAGTTAAGTTCTAGATTGAGGGCAGACGGCTTTTGCTCTCAGACTCAGAGAGTAGGTACCCTGTAGAATTCACTACCCCTGAAATGTACCAATGGCCACTTTTCAAAAGGGAATTAAACAAATTAATTGAGGAAAGGTTCATCAGTGACTCAGTGGAACCTCCATGTTCAGAGGCAGTAACCCTCTGAATGCCAACGCTGGGTGGCAATCACAGGCGTAGGCTTTGGCCTCCATGCCTTCTGGGGACACCTGGTGGGCCACTGTGCGAAGACAGGTCCTGGACTAGATGGACCCTGGGCCTGATCTAACTTGGGTGCTCTTATGATGGGTGCTCTTATGTTGATTATCTGGCATCGCATTTCAACGGAGCCTGTGTCTGTGACTGTGCTTAAAAGGCCACTGCGGTCTTGCCTGTAAGTGGCTCAATGACAGGTTGTTTTGAACATGTTTCTAATGGGAGAGGAAAGCTTTTCATTTGTTTGTTTAAAATTTCAGTCTTAGAGGTGACCCTTGAAAAGAAATAGGATGACTGATGGTCTGTGTGTCATGTATGAAATACGTGGCTTTCTGTTTCATAGTGCAATGAGATTGTGAGTGGGCAGGGGAAGCGTATCCTGGGGCAGAAGAGAAGGCTGTTAAACTTGGACTGCTTTCGCGACTCGGTGAAAACCTGCTCGCTTCTGCTTGCCTCTTGTAGCTTGCAAGAAGCCAACACCATGTTTATTCTACGAGGATGTTTAGGATATGGTAATGTGCCCTTGCTCTCTTAAACAGAAGTAGGATTTGCTTTTGGGAAGGGAAAACACGTCAGCACAGCTGGCTTAATTTCTGTGCTTATCCCCTTCTCCTGATTGTAAGCCAGTGGTCCGCCAAGGTGGCCCATTGGACAGAGCCCTGGAAGATTTGAGGTTCGAGTTCTTTCTCATGTCGGCCTGTTTTGCACAAGTGGCAAAAGAAAAAGGTGTAGCCTTCTTTGTGGACGTATTTATTAATTTACTTCCTCCATACCCCACTTTTCTCCCCGGTGGGGACCGGAAATCAATCAGATTGTTCTCCATTTTATCCCTCACAACAGCCCTTTGAGGTGATTAGGCCAAATATGACTGCTCTTGAGCGTCCCTAGCAGAGCAGCCAGATTGCCAGGGCCCCCAAGGGCAAATGAGGGGGACGGGATGCTGATGGCGGTGATTATATTCCTGTGCAAGCACAGCCACAGCAATGGGTGATGCTAGGGGTTCTCTAAAAATTGTCCCCAAACATAGAGAACCGGCCTCTAGCATGACCCGTTGCTTTCGCATCATGTCGGAAATTACGTTGTTTGCTGGCGCTGCGGGTGGGAGCAAGTGCGCTTCGTGCACCTGCCTCTGGCCTGCCTCCCCATTCCCTGGTGCTTTTTCCTCTTGCCAACCAGGTGAGCAGTGGCAAGTGGTGGCAGCTGGGAGTGGGGGATCAATGGAGGAGAGAACAAGGTAAGCCACTTTGGGTCCCCAATGAGGAGAAGTAAACAAATAATGTCATGTAGTGATTAGAGTGTCAAATGAGGTCCTGGGTTCAGATCCTCTACCTCATATGGGTTATTATGAGGGCAAAACAAGGTGTGGGGGACCATGTGTACTATATATTGTCGAAGGCTTTCACTGCCGGAGAACGATGGTTGTTGTGGATTTTCCGGGCTGTATAGCCGTGGTCATGTGTACTGCTCTGAACTTGGAGGAAGAGTGGGATAAAAAAATAGATAAATGCCCAATCCCTAACATTTTTCTGTGTACGGGAAGATTTTAACCGAGGGTGATGTTCCATCATGAGAACTCCTGCCTGCATTTTTTTGTGGGACAGCCCCCCTGATCCGTTGTTTCGTCAAGCTGGAAGTGTTTCATAGCTCAGAGATTCCCGCAGATCACGACTATTAAGTCCTGCAGAGGGTTGAAGACTAACGTTGGGTAGTGTGGGCATCTCACGGAACTTTAATTCAAAACTACTTTGTATCACATCTGCGTGTTTCATCGTTTGTTCCTGCTGCTTTTCACCGTAAGCTCATGGGAAGAGGTGGGATGCAGGCAGATCTCGTTATTGTCGCAACATCAGGGCTCTGAATTTTCGAGGGTCAATCTTTTGTACACGAAGATACACATTTGGGACCAAAGGTTACAGAAGATGGCAGGGCAATGGATACAGAGATGTTTTGCACGCAATTTGTGCTGCTTAATAAGGAGGATGTGGTAGCCAAAGAAGAAAGCTGCAGAGTCTCTCTCCCTCTGCATGCTCTTTGCATGGTTTTAGTATACATCAGTAGGACTAATGAACTATTTTCCTGTTCTCTTTGCTCAGTCCTTATAGTGAGGAAAAAATAAGTTCCTCTCGATGTTTTCCTCCAGGGGAACTTCTTTTAAAATATTTTATCTCTTACAGGTGCAGTTCACATATCCAGGTGACAGAATGGAGTGCACCGCTTTGGTTTGGTGGATTCTAGCTTTGAATATTTTTTTTCCTATAAAAATCTCCACGCAAGTAGAAAACGAGCACAGCAAGGAGGAATCCAAATCTGAGGCTAACAAAGTGTTAACATGGGCCGTTTCCACACGGCTTCCCTGCCCTTGGAATGACCCGGAACATCGTGCAAAAAACGCAGAAGATCGCGTTTTCTCGTGTGAGATGTGTGTGACATCGTGCAAATCTCACACGAGAAAACGCGATCTTCTGTGTTTTTTGCACAATGTTCCGGGTCGTTCCGAGGGAAGGTAAGCCATGTGGAAATGGCCAAGGTATCCCCAAAGTTAAAAATAGGACTGGGAATGTCCCAGTACGCAAGGGCCAGAGACTTGGGACTGTCCCTGGTAAACAGGGGGTTGTTGATTTATATTTAGCAGTGGGAAATGATTCTGTGTGTGTGTGGGAACAGAAAAGTAAGAGAGTATGGTATGCTAATTACAACCCTGATACTTATAAAACATTAAGAATGAAACTAAATCCTAGTGAAAATGAGATCTCTCCACCACGTACATTCTTAATATTTGCTGCTGTTGCAGAGCATTGGATGAAGAATGCTACAAACACCAATCAATACATCGATCCAAAATAAGAACGAAACCTGCGATTAATATCCACCTTGCATTGGAACAGGTCATCTTTTCTTTCATGAGAATTACTTCTAAGTGATGAGAAATATATCCTAAGATACTTCCCAAACATTACCAAGTTTTGTTCTATTCTAAAAAAGGATGCACATTAGGAAGAGCACAAGAAATTAATCTATCAGCTAAGCAGCCAGAGGAAAATCCTACAGAATAAAAAAAAATCCCATGAAATAAAAACCTTTTTTGAAAAAAAAGTAACAGATTTCCTTCTTTACTCAACAAGCAATTAAAATGTGGGATTCACTGCTAGGGGATGTTATGATGGCCACAAACATAAATGGCTTTAAGAACCGTAATGTTTCCAGTGATTCCTACAGTTGCCCTCTGTCACTTCCGAGTTTTTCCCCAGAAGTGATGTAACAGTGTATGTGATGCTGCTTTAAAAAAAAAATTCAGCAGCAGCAGGCAACAGAAGCTGAAGGTGGGGGATCACCCACCCCAACTGGGGAAATGGCACACCTAGATGGAAGATGGTCCCACTTCAATAAAGATTTGGATGTGGACAAAATTGAGAGGGTGCAGAAGAGAGCAACGAGGATGATCAGGGGTCTGGAGACTGAGCCCTACGAGGAAAGGCTGAGGGCCTGGGGAATGTTTAGTTTGGAGAAGAGGAGATTGAGGGGGGACATGATTGCTCTCTTGAAATATCTGAAAGGCTGTCATTTGGAGGAGGGCAAGGAGCTGTTCCAGTTGGCAGCAGAGGGTAGGGCTTGAAGCAACGGGCTTAAATTGCATGCAGAAAGCTACCGGCTGGATATTAGGAAAAACTTTTTCACAGTCAGAGTAATTCAAAGGTGTAATCAGCTGCCTAGGGAGGTGGTGAGCTCCCCTTCACTGGCAGTTTTCAAGAAGAGGCTGGATGAATATTTGTCAGGGATGCTTTAGGCTCATCCTGCATTGGGCAGGGGATTGGACTAGAAGGTCTGTATGGCCCCTTCCAACTCTGTGATTCTGTGAAAAGGTGGGATAGAAATGCAAATGTAATGAGAATGCATTTGTGAGTACTTCCTGTTCAGACTTGGTGCAGTCAGCAAAAGGCCACCTTCCCACATTTGTAAAGACAGCAGTGGGGTTTAAGAAAGGAGCTTGTTCCTGAGTTACGAGTAGTCTCAAGGCTTTTGGCAGGGCATTGCAGTTTGGTGGTGGAGAGTGCCATCAAGTTATAGCTAACTTACACCGACCCCTGGTGGGGGTTTCAAGGCAAGAGACGAAGAGAGGTGGTTTGCCGTTGCCTTCCTCAGCAACCCTAGTCTTCATTGAAGATCTCTCATCCAATTGCTAACCAAGGGCGACCCTGCTTAGCTTCTGAGACCTGATGAGATCAGGCTCACCTGGGCTATCCAGGTGAGGGTGAATTGTAGTTGAAACCCTGTTTATTACTCACGTTCTCCGCTGGGGTTCTATCTACATAGTATGTTCCTGTCCCGCCTTTGTGCCAAGGATCTCAAAAGCAGCCCAGAATCCCTGTGTTTAGAACGTAGTAAATGGGCAGTATTCAGTGGAAGAACCCCCCACTTTCCTGCCTCCGCCAGTCTCAAAAAGATGCTACCGTGGTTGTGCTGGAAAATTCTTGTGTCCTTGACACAGGCAAGCTTGCTCCGGGTGTGAGTGTCTGTGTGGCTAATGAACGCCACACTAAGTAACTCACAGTGTGATCCCAAGAAGAGTTAACTCCAGTCTAAGCCCAAGACTGGAGTAACTCCACTTAGGATTGCGCTGTCAGTCAGATAACCTTTGCGGGGATGCTTTGTAAATTGCTTCCTGAGGACCTCTGGCCTCTCCTTTATGTTGTGTGCCGCATCTCTTGGAGAATGACGACAGCAGAGATGGAAGTGGTGTGGATTTTTGTAAAAGCGCTGCAACTTATTTCTCACCGCCATTAACTGAGTTTCCAGGGGCCTGTGAAGAGCACCTCCGCACTTGAAATGTTAAGTGTGGATTTGAAAGTGGGTGTTCCCTGCTGTGAAGGAGTCTCTTGGAGCTCTTCTGATTGAATTCAAAGGCCTGCCTGGGGAGGATGACGCTCTTGGGGGAACAGGGATGTTGATTCTGGTGGTGTGTTCTGTTGAGGATTCATGGGAAGGACAAGGTTTCAAGCAGGTGTCGAGCACTCAACCCCCAAGATCTCATCGGCACAGTTTCAGATGCTAGAAGGTCTTCCAGGGGCCTGAAGCAGAGGAGACGGGCAGAGATATAACCCTGAGGGGAAGCCAGAGCCAAGGTTACCATTCCAAGAGAGTAGCAAGAGCCATTGTAAAATAGTGGTTAGAGCAGTGTCTCCAACAAAGTGCCCGTGGGCACCTTGGTGCTGCTGAGTGGTTAAGTGATTGGGTTGCAAATCAGCACTCTGCTGGTTCGACTCCCGCTCCTGCCTTGAGCTCAGCAGGTGGCCGTGGGTCAGCCACTCCTCCCAGCCCCAGCTCCCCAGCTGTACTGTGGAGATAATAATAACACTGACTGTGTTCACATTATGTTGAAAGACCTTCTTGTTGATTGTATTGCTGTTTTTGCAGATTGTGAATTTGGGCTGCCAATTTTTATCTGATAATTTTAATTCATTGCTGTTAATGGTTGATGTGGTTTTATGGTTTGAAAGTTAAATATGCTTGTTTCCATATTCCTATGAACCACCTTGAGCCCACTGTGAGAGCAATGGCAGACCAAAAGTATTTTAAACCAAGGAATAGATGGATAGCAGGAAGGGAGAATGGTGGCAATTTGATATTGCAGTTGAGAACAGCAGTGGCTCAGCAGTGTGTCATGTGAAGCCCCCTTCTTTGGCTGCGGCTTTCCTCACCTGCCGCTTTACGCTTCCCGGCGTCTTTAAGCAACAAACAACAAACCTCACATGTCCGATAGAGCTTCCCAAACTTTTGCATTTTGTTGAGATGCTTATCTCATGGAAGTGTCCCCTAGACATGGCCTTGGTGTTGGGCTAAGGAAAGATTTGAGTGGCATGCAATTCTGAACATCATGTTGAATTGACAGTGGCAGACAAGATCGCTAGGACCACCTCCTGCCCCCATGCTCCAGCTCTTGTTCTTGCCTTATGGAGGAATGGGATGGAGAAAGGCAAGGAGGAGATCAATTTGGTTGCCACATCCAGGAGACATCTAGTAATTCACCCAACTCTCCATGGTACTTACCATAAAAATTTATGGAATCCCTACAGCATTGTGAGTACAGCAATGTCACTTCCAGCTTCCATCCGGAAGTGATGTCACAGCATTCGTGATGCTTCCCCACCCCTAGCTTATACCTACAGAAAGCTCCCAGGGATAGCCAATGGAGGATTGCCAATCTTAGTGGGAACCCAAAAAAGCAACAAAATATATTGTATTGCCCTGCCTTTGCTTCTCCCTCTCCATGTTGCCTGTCAAGGCATACAGTTGTTTTCTCTCTCTTCTTCTCCTGCTCTGTTTCTAAAACTGCCTTGTCAAGCGACTAGAGTCCTAAGGGATTGTTTCAGAGAATATCCTTCCTCTGTCACAGTGTATTTCTGAGAAGAAAGGAACCGGCAGTGTATATTTCTCAGCAAAATTGCTTTTACTGCTCATTCAGATGGTTCTCTTTTGTATGAGATAAATGCGTACTAGTTTTGGTTGGGATTTCTTTTGGGGGTTTTTTTGTTGATGACGGTAAATGAATGTGTCACACAGTTCTCCTGTAGAGCCATGGTTCAGCAAGTGGGAGAAGGCTGTCCCTGAGAAGGTGTGAATAGTTGCCTAGGGCAGACTCTTCCTAGATCTCGCTTAGCCCTGCATTTGCAGTTGCACTGAATGATTCAGTGATGGCGTATAAATGCAATCATGGTAACTTCACCTGCTCCACGCAGTGTTAAGGGTAGAGATGAGCATGAACCAGGAAAATGGCAGTTCGTTGCTGTTCGCCATCACGTTTCAGGAACCATGAACTGACATGAAATTGCCCGGTTCACGAACCAGTTTGTTTGGCTCGTGAATACATCATTTCTGAGGCAGCAGAAGGTCTGCAGAAAGCCCATCTCCCCCTCCAGGAAACTGATCGATCGGTGCCAGGCTGTTTGCAGTGACAAACTGAAAAATGAACCAAACAAACCAGCATAAAAATCATTGCGGTTCATCAGAAATGCCCTCCAACGAACCACTGGTTCGCAAACAAAAAAAGGCACAGTTTGTGATGAACTTTGGTTCGTATTTTGGTTCATGCCCACTTCTAGTTAGGGGCTTCCCACTTGTCTGGTTAATTGATGATAATCAATAGAATAGTTTTTCCAACCAATTTTCATTTACTTCACCGTCATCATCGTTGTCTCGTAGTAACCATCATAAAATTTAGATGTTCTGCAAGTTAAAAAAAATAATAACTGATAATACTGAGTTGCAAGAAAACTATTAAGCGGTTCAGCGGCCTCTTCTTCTGGCATCCCTTCATAGCTCAGTGATGGAGCACCAGCTTTGCACACAGAAGGTCCCAGGTTCAATCCCTGGCATCTCCAGTTTAAAGACTCGGGGAGTGCTGTGAAAGTTTTCTGCCTGAAACTGAAGCTGCAACCAGTCCTTGTTGTGATCTCTTAAGTCCATCTTCATTATTCTGTTTATACTTACTTGGTGGGGGTGGAGAGTGCCCTCAAGTCAGAGTTGACTTATGGCGACCCCTGATGGAGTTTTCATGGCAAGAAACTATCAGAGGTGGTTTGCTATTGCCTCCCTCTGCAACCCTGGTCTTCATTGGAGGACTCCCATCCAAGTACTAACCAAGGCCAACCCTGCTTTGCTTCTGAGATCTGACGAGATCAGGCTCACCTGGGCTATCCAGGTCAGGGCATCCTCACTCACTCACTCACTCACTCACTCACTCACTCACTCACTCACTCACTCACTCACTCACTCACTCACTCACTCACTCACTTTATACCTTGCCTTTCTCCCCAGCGAGGACCCAAAGTGACTTACATCATTACCTTCTCTTCCATTTTTTCTTCACAAGAACCCTGTGAAGTAGGTTAGGCTGAGATAATATAACTGGCCTGAGGTCATCCAGCGAGCTTCCGTGGCACCCCAGATCCTAGACCAACCCTCCAGCCACCTCTATACCACACTGTCTGTCTGTCTGAAAAGTCAGGGGCCCTTTGACAGAGTGATGCTTCTCAAAAGCTGCTTCACCTCCTCCCTCCATATTTAGGGAATAGCAAGAGATCTTTTTGTTTTGAAAAAAGATTTGTACTCTAGAATGAGGAGTTTGTTTCTCAGTAAAGTTGTGTCTCCATGACCCCTGTCCAAAAGGCCAACCATTCTCCCACTAACAGCATCACTTGTTAACTGATAACTGCTGTCTGAACAATTCATTGTGGGTACTTAGAATTCTTGATAGGAAGAACTTAGCAGCCTTCTATTGTTTTGTTTTGTGCAACAGGAGAAGCAAATGAAGGGGGAAATCATTTTGCTTCTCCCGTCATTGCATTATGGTACGAACTCTATCACTGGGGCATCTTTTCCTGTTTTCAGATCCTCCAGCTGTGCTTATAGGATGTGTTTTCTCATGCTACATGTCTAATGGTTCCAATTTGCCAGAATTTAACTGTGCTAGGCAAAATTTTGAGCCATCTTTGAAACAAGAAGAAGTAAAACCAGAAGAAAAACCAAGGAAGAATGGAACACAGTATATCCCGCCCCCCTTCTTAAGGAAACTCTTGGCTGCTTTTTTCTATGCCCTTTCACTTCATTTTAGCAGTTGTTTGAATGTGGATTTTCCTGTTTCACACAGGAAAATCCAGTTGCAAACAATCACTAAACTACATTGAAAGTGCATTATCTAATGTATATGAAAGCAGCAGTAATGACGTACATGCATGGAGGATACAATATTTTATTTTGGTTAAAAAGGTGCATTTTATAAGGAACAGCGTGTACTTCCCATATTTTTTTTCTTAAGCCAAAGATTGTGTCCTTCATGTGCCTACTTGATTATTGTCTCCTTATGGTAAGTTTTTAAGATGTTTCCTGTTGGGAAGGGGGAGTTATTTTGATTATGGTCAGAGGCACTTCTTTCTGAAAATACTGATCCTCTAAGGGGAAGAATGACAGAGGGTTTATGTAATTATGCATAGGGTTGAGAAACTGGATAAAGATTTTTTTTCTCTTTCCCAAAATACTAGAACTTCAGGGCATCTAATGAAACTGTTTGCTATAGATTCAGGACAGAAAGGACTTCACAAAATGCGTAACCAGCTTGGGCACCTTGCTGCCATGGGATGAAATGATGGCCCCCAGCTTAGATGGCTTTAATTTTTTTTATTTCTTTTATTTATTTATGTCATTTATAGTCCACCTTTCTCACTGAGATTCAAGGTGGTTTATACAGTGTGAGATTAGTACAGTCAATATCAGGAACATTTCCATAAACAATGCTATAGGGTAAATAGAAGTTTAAAAAGACATAGCATTAGCAAGGATCCAATACAGAGCTGAAACAGAACATAATTTTAGGACTGACATTAGACAACATGAAACGCAGGCAGTGCACAGGAGTACATATTTAAAGCAACAGATAATATGTAAGGCAACATAGTGGTGAAGTCTATGGTCCCTAACTCATTAGCGAAACATCTGAGACCCCCTCCCTACCATACCGCCCTCCTATCTGAGTAAAAAGCCTTTTGAATAATTTGGTTTTGCATCATTTGTGGAAAGCCAGTTGAGTGGGGGCTCTTCTGACCTCAGGCAGGCCGTTACAAAGGTAGGGACCACCACATAGGAAGCCCCTGTATGGGCTGCAGTTGATTTCCCCCATGAGGAAAGTTTGTGGAGGATTGGCTTATTGGCAGATGTTAGTTATGGGAAGCCTGTATGTCCAGAGGCAGTATATCACTGAATAATAGTTTCTTGGAAGCAACAAGAGGAGAGAGGTTTGGCCTCTGTGCCTTTGCGTGTGGGCTTCTCAGGGCCAAACTACAAGTGACGCCTGACACAGGTTGGACACTTGTCAGCTTCCCTCAAGTTTTGGCGGGAAATGTAGGCAGCTTGGCGGAATGTTGGACAAGTGACAGTTGACAAATCCATTGGACAGCAGTTGGAGAGCCAAGCTGCAAGACCAGGACGCCTACATTTCCCATCAAAACTTGAGGGAAGCTGACAAGTGTCCAACCTGTGTCAGGTGTCACTTGTAGCTTGGCCCTCAGCGACATCTTGGCCACCATGGGTAACAGGATGTTGGATTAGATGGATCTTTCCTCTGATCCGGCAGGGCTCTTCTTTTTTCCCCTGGAGGGCTTCTTGCAATGACAGGCCCTTTTTGAAAGATTCCCAGACACTCAGAGAGTGCCATATAGAGGTTTGTTCTTATAACAATACATTTTCCTAGGGACAAAAGGCTTTCCGGCCCTCACCAGCCCCAAGCATCTGTTCCTGAACAGCAACCTCAGCTTCTGCTTTAATCTGGAGTAAGCATATGAGGCATTCACATGCAAATAAATGTGCCACCCACCACCTGATCCTTATTTACTCAGCTTCCTATGGCAGGCTGTGCCGTAGTGGAGCAAAAGGCAGAGAGAAGTGAAGCGATCCCAGGGGTCACAGGTGCCCTTCTCTGTTCAGAGCATGTTTTCCTGGAAATGTTTTAAGTAAGCGTGATGGAGGAAGGGGCGTCTCAAGACTTGAATGTAGTCAGAGCTGTGCATGAGTGGAACATAACTGACAGAACAAGCCTTTGCAGAGTTTATCCAGTCTAAGGCCATTGGAATCGAAGAGCTCTGCATGGGATTGCGTTGTGGGTGGAGGTGCAACTGAATGCCATGGGCTGTAGTTTGTTTGCTAGAACTCCTTGTCCTCGTCACGATTCCATCCTGCCCTGTTCTTTTCCCTCCACAGATCCGGTTGTTCCTTTGCAACTGGTGGAGGCAGGGAGGCTCACCTTGTAAAAGACATTTTCTTGGGCGTTGCATGGGCTGTTCGCATGGTTTTTCGTTCCCAGGCTGAGCACATATTTCCAGGAGTGCTGCTTTTGAGTATGCGGAGGAGGAAGATGGAGCTTTGAAGGCCACGCTGTGCTGGTACTCACGCAGCACTTGCGCGGGGAAACAAATTGTTCTGTCACCAAGGCTCAGAATCTGTTACTTCCCTCACCACTACAGAGAAGTACACAAACACTTCACGCAGTTATTAATTAGTTGCCTTTCAGAATGTTAAAAATAATACCCGAATGCAACAGCCAGCTCAAGCGGCATATCAGTGATCTGCTCAAAAGTATCTTGTCTTCTTTCTCTTGGACAGTCAAATCAGACCATCAGTTTATGGCAGGGGACCCCAAACTTGTTAATTCTGTGGATGCCTTTGAAATTTTGAGAATGGGAGTTAGACGGTGCTGCAAAATGGCTGCCAGGGTTGCTGAGGCCAGTCACAAAATATTGGGGGGGGGCACTGAAACCAATTGCAAAAACATCTCCCTACAGTGGAGGCAGCTGTTTCCCAATCCCTGAAGACACAAAGGTGGCGAATGCCTCCTGAGGTCTTCTGAAGCACCTTCTGCTCTAATAAAGTGGAGGAAAGCCCAGATTGGCTCTTTGCTTTGGGGAAGAGATGCTTTCTCAGAGAAGAAAATGGATACCTGGAAACCCATCAGCAGGTGCCAAGGTGAGTATCACTCATCTGTGGACTTCTACAAGGACTAGGAACAGGGCTATGCAGATACAGGATAAAGCTATGCAGGACATCAACCGGGTTAGGCTAGAGTACAATTATTCCCCACTTTTATGATGTCTTCAAGTTCTCCCATTTTCCTTTCCCCACACAAGTGAAAGGAGAATCTACCCGCACCTCCTAGGTAATGGCTTCCAAATGGTCTTTCCTGATGCTCCTCTCCTGCGGACACCAAGAAACAGAGCCCCACTGTGTTCCCCAGGGGCCCTAGCAATGTCAGCTTCCCCTTAGAATACATACTCTGCCCAGGATAATAACTGGTACTCTTCTACCTAATGCCATCCCCTTTGTACCCGGCTTGTGAGCGCCCAGAGGCTGGCCTGCTGCTCGAAAAACCAACACTGCCTCTGATAACCGCTGCTGACAATGTCTGTGATTGGGCTGAGACAGACCCAGGGCTTTTTTCCAGCTGGAACATGGTGGAATGGAGTTCCAGAACCTCTTGAAAATGGTCACATGGCTGGTGGCCCCGCCCCCTGATCTCCAGACAGAGGGGAGTTTAGATTGCCCTCCGCGCTGCCAAGCAGCAAGGAGGGCAATCTCAACTCCCCTCTGTCTGGAGATCAGGGGGCGGGGCCACCAGCCATGTGACCATTTTCTCCGCGGACAACCCACTGAGTTCCACTACCTCTTTTCCCAGAAAAAAAGCCCTGGGCAGACCTAATAGAGAACAGAATTGTAGAATCTTAGGGTTGGAAGGGGTCTTACAGACCATCTAGTCCAACACCCTGCCCAATGCAGGAACGGCCTAAAGCTTCCCTTTGGTCTGATCCGATAAGGCCAGGTTTATGGTCTCATCTTTGGAGAACCAACGAGTATGTTCTCAGATTGTTTTTTTGCTTTATGGCAAGAGTATTTGTAGCCAGTGTGGTAGAGTGGTTAGAGTGGACCTGGGTGACCCAGGTTCGAATGCCAACTTTGCCATGGAAGCTTGCTGAGTGACCTTCTGTCAATCACACACTCTCAGCCTAACGTGCTTCACAGGACTGTTGGGAGGATAAAAATGGAGGCGAGAAGAACAGCGTAAGTGGCTTTGGATCCCCATCGGACAGAAAGGTGGGGGTACCAACGAAGTAAATAAACTGAAATTTATGAATTCCCGTTCCTCAGTGGCAAAGTACAGAAGCGCCTAGATAGTTTAGCCGTTGAGTACTTTGCTCTGCTTGCAAAGAGCTGGTTTCCATGGCGACTGAGCCCTTAATGGAGTTGTAATATGCTGTACGCATCTTGTTTCCACCTCCTTTATTTGCCATTAATCAGGAACGCCGACTTTGCCAGGAAGGCCTCTCTGAGCCGTGCTTTAGTGGTTTTCGTGGAATTTCATTATATCTGGTTTGCTTTGTTTTTGTTCCCCTCCTCTGTGAGGTTGCCCGAGTAGGTTTCAGTGTTGGTGCTCAAGTGTTATGTGACATCCAGAACAGCATAGACTAATTGAAAATCCTCCCCCCCTCTTTCGCCTTGGCTGTGTTAAAGAGACGCTTAAGGATTCTGCAGGCGTTTTCCAAGAAAGCGAAGGATCTCTGAAAGCCGTTGCTTGCTTGCTGACAGTTCAGATGCTGTGTGGTATTTTAATCAGTGCTTGAGCATTTTACAGCAATAGGGTATGCCCACTGGGAAGGCAGTTTTGGGATCCAGCTTCCCAGCTCCTGTGTGAGGATGACAACACACATTGGGCCTAAAAATATACCCTTATACACCTGCTCACATAACAATCGAATGTGCAGATTCATTCTCCGAACATGTGGGCAACCCATTTGGACATCAAGTTTTCTGTGGCTGTGCGTGGCAGTGGACAGTATGGACGCTTCAGTTACTACAGTATATGGCTGCTGTTTGGTTCATTGGAGCATGTCGGTTTCACAACGTTACACCCATTATCGAACAGCTTGTTTCTGGATTCAAAGATGTTGGCACTTACCTTACTCTTCATGAATGAGTAACTATTACCGTTTACTTAAAAGACCCTCTGTCTTGGTAATGATGGAAATGAATTTAATGGACTAGAATATTTACATGCGCCTTTCCTATTTTCATGTAATTGAACTGTATTTTTACTGTGCAAAGCAGAGAGTGAACACTGGGGTAAAGTGCCCAGGCAGATGACGTGCAAATGCCAGTCACTGTAAGGTGCCTGTTATTTGAAGTTTGGTGAAAGGCTACCCACATATGTATGCTGGCCTAGCTTACTGTTAGTAAGATGCACCTGTAACCACTATGTACTATGCCGTATGTAGCTGTAGAATAAGAATAGAGAAAAGAGGAGAGAAGGACCACTGCAAGTAGGACAGCCAGAGGGAGCTTACCTTCAAGAAACAGAAACAGCAGGCACTGAATTTTGTTCTAGAAAACAAGGACACAGAGAGAAGGACCCCCTAGACCAGCAGGACGTGTCAAGGACATGAAGAGCTCCCAGGTGTCAGAAGGGAGCCTAAGTAGCTTCAAAAATAGTATTTTGCCTGCAAAGCACAAAATGTTGCTAATAAAAGGAGATGTTCTTTGACAAGATAATCTCGAGGTGATAAGCAAGGACGTCCAGAATTGTTCTTCCAATGTGAACTGGGGGTGGTCACTTGCTTGGACCAATGTAGTCCCAAGGTTGTAACGTATATAACATGCCAATTGACCTGAAGGTATAAATTCTTCTGTTGTAGCATCATAGCTCCGAAGAACTGACCAGTTCAAGGAGCCTTTCATCCTGGTAACTGTGTTATTCTTTCTTGCTTATAAGCAATAAAGGCCTACGTTTATTCTCTCATCGGATTCCAGCATATTCCCCTTTACTAATTGAGCTAAAACAAGATAAGGTACAGAATTATATACAACAATAAGAACCAGTGGGGCAATTTCAACCTTCCCAGCATTTTCTGTTGCTCTGTCCGTGGTGATATTATTGACGCTGGCATTTTTTGTGGTAGTACTGTCTCATTGTCCTGGGATTGCCAGCTCAAGGTTGGGAAATTCTTGGAAACTTGGGGGGGGGGGGGGTAGAGCGTGGAGAGGGAAGCGTTTGGAGAGGGGAGGGAGCTCAGCAGGGTACAATGCCATGGAGTCTACCCTCCAAAGCAGCCATTTTCTCCAGAGGATCTGATCTCTGTCACCTGGAGATGTTGTAATTCTAGGAGGTCTCCAGCCACCACCTGGAGGTTGTCAACCCACTTGGATGGCCCAGACTAGCTTTATCTTGTCAGCTCATGGAAGCTAAGCAGAGTTGGCCCTGGTCAGTATTTGGATGGGAGACCAAGGAATTCCAGGGTTGCTGTGCAGAGTCAGGCAATGGCAAACCACCTCTGAACGTCTCTTGCCGCATAAACTCCATGAAGGGGTCACCATAAGTCAGCTATGACTTGACAGCATTTTCTACCCCCACTGTCTGTTTGACCAGCTGTGCAAAGATGTTAGGAGAGCGTCCATTTTAGCAAGCATTAAGAAGCACTGTAACATGGTGTTGAGGAGGCAGACTGACTCTGATCTCAGTGGCCTTGTGGTTTTTTCCCATGTGCTTGGTCATGAGGCTTAGATGTTTTTAGTTGATGTTGCGTAGTCTTGGCTTTGTTTTTTTGCTGTGCCTAGTTTTCAGTGCGTGCTGTTCTATAGGCCACTCTTGTTGGCTAAGAGAAAGATGGACTATATAAATATAAGTACGCCCCTCATAAAGTCAGCAAGGAGGTTTGGGGCAAGGATTCTGGACCACAGTAAAATAATATGTCATCTCTCTATTGTCTGAGACTGTGCTATTGAGCTGTCTTGGTACAAATCTCATCCCTCATATTAGGCAACCGATTCTTCTATTAGTGGCAACAGCACATGTTCTTCTAACCAAAGCATTGGGGAAGGGGGGCAGATAATCCTTCTATCCACAACTGATACAATAAAGTTTTGGAGATTTTAACTCTGGACAAGATACCTTCACAGTTTAGGGAACAGCCAATCTTATAAAATTCAGAAACATGTTCCTAATCTGTGCCGAGGCTTTCTGCAAAAGATGCGTGCAACTGTGTCCAGTTTTACAGCCAGGTCAAAAATATATCTAACTTAAAAAAAATGTATGTTACAGATATTTCAACCTTGCAGTTTAACATAATAATAATAACATTCGATTTATATACTGCCCTTCAGGACAACTTAATGCCTACTCAGAGCAGTTTACAAAGTGTTGTTATTACCCCACAACAATCACCCTGTGAGATGGGTGGGGCTGAGAGAACTGTGACTCGCCCAAGGTCACCCAGCTGGCTTCGTGGAGGAGTGGGGAATCAAACCCGGCTCTCCAGATTAGAGTCCCATGCTCTTAACCACTACACCAAACTGGCTCTGGTTTCACTTGATAATGTATTTTCAGCTCTCTTTTTTTGGATATTATAGTTGCTTTTTTGTGAATTACAGTCCCATTTGATGACTTTAGGGGGGTGTTTCCTGTCTTTTTGTTCAATACTAAAATGCAAAAAAAAAAAGAGGAAAATAAAATCAGGAAGAATTCGTTATGGATGAACCTTCTCCCAGGGAGGCCAGAATACAAGGCCTTAATTGGATTTTAAGGTCTCATTCTGAATTCGTTTATATAGCCAAATTATGAAGTTATGGTTGGTGTCAGTATCTGATTTTCTCCCATTGTTGAAGAAGCCATGAGATGTCTTCAGGAAGAGCACAGCTCCCAATCCATACTTACCATCGCCCAGTCCAATTCCAGCAGCTTGGCAGCAGTGCACCAAATGTGGGTTGCTACAAGTTACGTTTAAAGCAAATTGATTTCATAACCACACAGAGAGCCCAGATCTCTGGACGATCTCCCAGAGCTGTTTAATGTAGAAGTCAAACGGAGTGAGGGACAGAATAGAATCTTTTTCACCCCATGTTTCAGATGCCATGAGGTTGAACAGCTTTTCTCCAGCACTGCCTTCTAGAACTGACCAGAATCTTTGGGGTATGTCACCTCTAGGGTTGCCAAACACCAGGTGGGGCCTGGAGATCTCCTGGAATCATAGTTGATCTCCAAACTACGGAGATCAGTTCCCTTGACAATAATGGCTTCTTTGGAAGGTGGCCTCTATGGCCTACTGAAGTCCCTCCCCTCTCCAAACCCCACCCTCTCTATGCTTCGCCCCTAGATCACCAGGTATACGCTCTGATTTGGATGCCAGCTGTAATATAGGAGAGGCAGAAGAAATGCTTAATATGTGTCTGGTCTGACCATTTTGACCCAGTTACATTTTTTTAAAAAAAATATTTTTATTTCAATTATTAACAAAACTGTTTACAATATGAAATACAACATGGGTAAATTGTTAAAAACTATGACCCAGTTACATTGATGGATATTGAAGGGACTCCTAGGATCAGTGAAGGTCACTACTTGTGTACGTTCATGTAGGTAGCTATGTTGGTCTCCAGTAGCACAAGATTTGAGTCCAGTGGCACCTTAGAAACCAACAGGATTTTCAGCGTGTCAGTATTTTTTCAAAATAGAATAGAGTCTAGCAGCACCTTTAAGACTAACCAACTTTACCGTAGCATAAGCTTTCGAGAACCACAGTTCTCTTCGTCAGATGCAGTATTTTTTCAGTACTTGTGCTCTGGCTCCTTGCTCATCTTAGCTAAAATTATGTAAACAAATGATCCCTTGATGTCTACCATAAATCAGTCCCTAGCTCAAGGTGCCTTCCCCCATAACTTAAGAAAACATCATCATTAGACAAAAATGAGGTGGCCAGTTATCTCCTGGTCTATAATCTGCCCTTTCTAGGCAAAGTGGTTGCAGTAGCAGACCAACTACAGGTCTTCTTGGATAACTCTTGTGCTCTGGATCCTTTCCAGTCTGTTTTCAGGCTGCGCTACTGGAAAACCAAAAAGACCCCTGCTCCAATAGTGGGGGGTGGCACCAGTGTGGGCAGGCCAGGAGTCAGCTGGTCATTCCAGTCCAGATGGCAGCCACCCAAGCTTTGCTTCAACCTTTCCAACAAGATCATAGTAAAGCAGGCTTTAGAAAGGTTTCAGAGAAGCTAGGAGAAAGCTGGAAGGTACACCAGGTTGCTATTGGGAAGCAGGAAAAAAAAACTCCGTATCCAAATTGTAGCAAATGCCTGCTGTGCGGAAGCAACTGGAGTTGGTGACAGACTTCGTCTGTCTCTAGTGAAGACATACTGGAAGCAGGCCAGAGCAAGGAATCATGCAGAGATAAATGGGCAACTTCTCTGGGGGAAGACAGAAACATTTTTTTGTGGTGCGCTAGTATTTCTCTCACAGCCCACATTTTGGGAGTTACTGTTAGAGGCTGGTGAGTAGACTAGATCTAGGATCTAGGTTTGCTGGTGGACAGAGGTGGAAACAGATGCAGTCATTGGGGCTTGAATTCCAGGCCACTTTAGTGCAATTCAGTATTCTTAATGTGATGGTGTTGTCTTTCTTTCTTTCTTTCTTTCTTTCTTTCTTTCTTTCTTTCTTTCTTTCTTTCTTTCTTTCTTTCTTTCTTTCTTTCTTTCTTTCTTTCTTTCTTTCTTTCAAATTGATTTTTTTAAAATGATGCTAGTGTTCTAAAAACGCCACAGGCTTATTCTAACAAAGAGACAGCACTTAAAGGCGCTTTAAATTCTATTGCTAATTTCTGGCACATTCAGGGTTTGCAAGAAAGAGGGAGATCAGCTGTCAAAATTCCTGTGTTCAGAACATCTGCTCTGGTTGCTGCCTTGTGTTCTGAGCATATTTGCAGCGCTCTCGGCACTCTGGTATAAAAATATCAACATTCTTGCTGAGGGTACTTGAAAATCCAGATTTTGTGCCAAGAAAAGGTAGATTCTGCTACCTGGAAACAAACGGAGCAAATTTGCATGTCATTTATTATTACATCTAACAAGTTGGGCCCCTATATGTGTCAATTTTTTAAAAGGTCCACAAAACGTTTCAATCACCATAGTTGTGGTTTTGGCTTCTGTTTTGGCTAGAGTTCCAGTGGAAGATATGGGGTGGGGGGATGAACTAGGGTTGCCAGTCCTTATACTCTCCCAGCGGGAGGAGGGACCTGGCACTTACCGCATGCCGTTGGTGTGCTCTCTCTTCACTCTGGTGCCTATGTGATGATGTCACTCCCAAAAGTGATGTCGTTGCACCAGCCACAGGAGTGCTCCCTCACTCCGTGCAGGACTGATTCAGCCCATTTGGGGCCAGAATTGCCCCCCCCCAAAGCACAGGAACGCTCTTGCAGCCGGTTCAATGACGTCACTTCCAGGAATGATGTCATCACACCCCCTGGGAGCATGCGGGCCACATGTGTACCTGGGTGCCTACTGGTGGCACGCAACCTCTGGGGGCTTGCCAGCTCCCACTGATCACTGGCAGATTGGTGGGCAAGGGGGCAAACCCCCAGGAATTTGCCTGCTACCGGTGGGCACCCAGAAACTCTTATCAGGGAGATGGGGAATGGCCATCTGTGATGGTATGACATCACTTCCAGGAATTGTTGGAGACTATGATAAAACCATAGAGTGTTTAGCGATTCCTAGAGAGGACTGATGTCATTTCCAGGGAAAATCCTGCTGTGAGCGGCAGTGGGAAACAGGAGCTAGATTGGCAACCCCTCATGGAAGTTTTCATTATGTAGCTTTTTTAATTCTGTAGTTTATTTGATACTTGCAGACCCATCCAGAGCTTTTGGAAGGCCTCTTAACTTTGCTGAGCCTGTGGGCACTTTGGGATTTTAAGAACAGGGTAACAGGTGTCACCACAAAATGGCTGTCTCTTGCAGCAAATCACAAAATGGCTGCCATTGGGCTAGTCACAGAGTGTTGTGAAATTCTAAGCTGAACATCTTCCTGGGATGGAGGAAGCTGTTTCTGAACGAGTGTTGCCTTCCTATCAAAGATAATGCCTTCTTGGGTCTTCCAAAGCACCTCCTTTTCCATAGAGGTGGATGAAAGTCAGGACTAGCTTTTTGCTTTGCGGGGAAAGGCAGAGGGCACCAGGAAACACATCAGTGGATGCCATGGCTACAGACGTGAAGGCTGGGGCGGGGCGGGGGGGGGGGCAGCGTCTTTTCCTGGAGGATCTTCTTTTAGTTTTTCCAATTGAAAAACTGAGAAATTCAGAGAGTAATGGGGGAAAAACCCCTCCTATAATTACTTTTGTTTCATTAACAAATTAAAAGGCCTATGTACTGTGACTGTATAAGTGTTGCTATCCAAATAACACACATACTTTTGTTTACTAGAGAAATTTGTTTTCTACATTCAATTTTTGTTTCTGATATCTGTGAGATGGCAAAAATTAAGATACATGTGCTAAGACAGCATAAGTGCTGCATTTTGTAGCTGCTTCTCAAGTATTGGGTATATTTGCAATTTTTCTCGTAGAAAATTGTATCTTTTAAATTCTCCAAATATGCTAAATTGTACATTTTTATGTGCTACGTTATAAATGATGCACTTTGCATTAAGTCAGTAAACTCACTTCAGTTAAAATGCTTTTTAAAAAAAATTCTGGTAAGCTTTTTAAAAATAGCACTGCCGGGTGGCAGAATTTGAGCATGTTGTTCTTTTAGAGATCTGTTGTTTCTCATGTTCTGTTTTACTATACACAACACTGAATAATTTAGAGAGAGCTACACTTTGTAAATAAGCCAGTCCTCTTTTCTTTTTTTTTTACACATTACATTTTAGCATTCTTCCTTGGAAGGAAATCACATCAATTTAGATAGGAGAACTGGAGGTCCCCTTAGGCCTTCAGACTATGCCCTGAGATTGTTACATTTGAGGAGTCCAGTGTGGTTTGGTGGTTAGAGTGTCAAACTAGGATCTGGGCATGACAAGTTCTAATCTCCATTCTGCCATGAATCTCACTGGGTGACCTTGGACCAGTCATTCTTTGGCTAGCCTACCTCACAGGGTTGCTGTAATAATAAAATGAAGAATGGAGACTTGTGTGTGCTATCTGACAAGATGGATAAAATATACTAGATAGATAAATCTAAATAGATAGATATTAGGTATGCTTCTATGGGAAAAGTTATAAAAATGGTGTCAGCACATTTCTGCAGGGTTTCTTCCGAAATATACTTTTAAGATATGTGAAGAAAAACATTTCTAAAAAATATATCAAGAATGCAGCACTATCCATCTGTTGCATTTTTACTTTGCCCTCCCTCCAAGGAGTTCAGATCAGCTTTCATGGTTCTCATGAGACCCAGTTTGGTACAGTGGTTAAGAGCGGCAGGACTCTAATCCGGAGAACCAGGTTTGATTCCCCACTCCTCTACTTGAAGGCAGCTGGGTGACCTTGGGTCAGTCACAGCTCTCTCAGAGCTCTCTCAGCCCCTCCCACCTCACAGGGTGTTTTGATGTGGGGATAATAATAACATACTTTGTAAACCGCTCTGAGTGGGTGTTAAGTTGCCCTGAAGGGCGGTATATAAATCGAATGTTGTTAAATTGAATGCTATTATTATCCCTGCCTCCATTTTTATTTTCAAAACTACCCTCTGAAGAACTGGCCTGAGGTCCTCTAACCAGCTTCATGACTGAATGGAAATTTGAAGCCCCGTCTTCCTGGTTAGATGCTCTAACCACTGCACCTCACTGGCTTTCAAGCTGTCAAAGCTTATCTTGAAGCTGGAAGTCCGGCCTCCTTCATCACACATGTGTGGTGGCAACTGTTTGGGGAATCCGTTGGACTGAGAAGGTGGGATGTGAATTCTCTACAGGAAAAAAGCCGTTTGTGGATATTCAGTGATGAGAAAGAGAGAAAAACTCTCTGAGAAGCTGATGAAATGGGACTCTAATCCATGAAAGCTTAGATTACAATACATCTGTTAATCAGTAAGTGTCCACAGGACTCTTTGTAGTTCTTGCTGCCACAGACTAAAATGCAACCCAAACCCTGAATTGTTCTTTTCATTTAGTCCCAGGATCTGCTTATTGCGAAAGTTTGTTTTTTGCATGCAGTTTTTATTTTTCTTACCTGTCAGATATTAAAAAGTTAAAATGCATGTGCCATAGTGTGTAGAAGACTGAGCTTTCAAGAACTCTGGAAATCTTGAGTTTAAATGTTACTATTACCATAAAATCACCAGGCACAACTAAGATATGGCTGCCAGGTTCAGAGGAGAAATGCCTGTGTTGGATGCTGGGGTCAGGGGTCAGTTGGCCTTGCCTCACAACTTTTGTGTGGTATTTGACTAACAACTGTTGGAAAGAGAATGCTGGGTTAGATAGACCATTGGTTTGACCCAGTCATATGGGCCTATACTACAGGGCTGTTGTGTGGATTATTCCGATAATGTTTGTGGGATATTTGGAGACCTATATCAAGCAGCAGATTGTTATGAGTTCCCATGCTCCAGAACACTTTCATTGGGAAAAGTTTTGGGCTTCACCCTTAGCCAGTTTGGTGTAGTGGTTAAGAGCAGCAGGACTCTAATCTGGAGAACCGAGTTTGATTCACCGCTCCTTCACTTGAAGCCAGCTGTGTGACCTTGAGTCAGTCACAGCTCTCTCAGATCCTGTGGTCAGGATTAAACCACAAGCCGTTTAATCCTGACGATATTTATTACCGAGCCTTTGAGCCTTGCTACAAAGCTGCCCTCTCGCTCCCATCCTTGATACCTCTTTAAAAGTCTAGTACAGGAGTCCCCAAACTTTTCCAGCTTGCAGGCCCATTTGGAGTTCTGATAGAGGGTGGTGGCGCAACCACAAAATGGCTGCAGCAGGAGGCTGAGCAAAGCAAAATGTCAGGGGGCAAGGTTATGCATAAATCTGATAGTAAGCTCTTTAGCATTTTAGACAGAAGCTCTGTTAAATGGAGTGCCTTTTTAAATTACTGCGTATCGGTATTTTCTTGCATTCACCCAAAATAAGTATATGTATTGAGCCAGGTAAAAAACTCTCACCTGGCAATATCTTTTCTCATTTTGCTGGCATCTAATGCTCTTACGCAAAAAGAAAGGAGAGAAAAAAATACTTTTCCTGGCTCCTTCTTGGCTTTAGACGAGCCCTTCTTTCGTGAGCCCAGGCATTTTCAGTCTCCATTTTTCTTGTAACAACGACAGTTGGTGCGGAAGGGCTGGTGAGAACTCACTGCACATGTGATGTGTACAGTAAGAGAGAGATTCTGGCCAGATTTTGTTAGGGACATAAATTATTTTTGAAAAGCACCAACATTTAATGTAGTGATACTGTCAATTTTCACCTGAATTATAAAAAAAAAAATCAAGTTGGAAAAATCTGATGACTTTCATAGAACTTCCAGTTAGGCACATTAAGCATTTTAACTATACTTATCGGTCAGGGGCTTATGCCGGTGCACACCCTAGACTCGTGCCCCATTCCATCTCCCAACAGTTCTGGCCACCCCCACTCAAAGAGGTGGAAGCAAAGAGGTCCACCCCACAAGTGGTAGTCATGCTGGCTGCCTCAGCACAGAGATGTCCCAGCCCATGAGTGAACTACCCAGGGGTCATTTTGTAGAAAAAGAGCTGGAGGAACTCATTAGCATAACTAATTAGCATATGCCACACCCATTGCCATCACTGGAAGTGTGTCATTAGCATAACTGATTTACATATGCCACACCCCTGAAATCACCTATCCTGGCTGTTTTGGACCCAATCCTGGCCATTCAGGGCCGAAATTGGGCCCAAAATGGCAAAAAGGGGGCTGAAAATGACCAAAAGGGGCCCCAAATGGTCAGGATCGGGCCACTGCTGAGTGGGAGAGCAATCGACCACCCGTCAGAGCCCCGATCCGAGCTGTTTCAGCCCCAGTCCAGGCCGAAACGGGCCGAAAATGGCCAAGAGTCAGGCGGGCGGGGCCACCTGACATGTGACCTCTTTGGGGAACTGCCGGAAGTGCGTTCCAGCGCGTTCCCCCTCAAAATGAGCCCTGGAACTACCCACACTCCAGATGCTCTGCTCTGGCCCCAAAATCAAGAGGCGGCTGTGCAGCTGCGTTGCACAGGGGCCACGTGGCCCCCTCACAAAGCAGCCATGTGGCTAGAAGAATAGGGGTGAACCAGGCATTCCTGACCACCTGGAGACAACGGAGGAGACAACTTTCACCCCTGCTTGTAACAAGGCAGCAAAGGGCAGCTGGGATTGTCCCAGGTGGTGCTGCAGCCCGTAGCCCATTGGCTAGCCTACCCAGTGGGGATTGGGGCGGAAGGGTGGGGCTGGGGACAGGGGAATAGAAGAGGGTTCAGGAGGATGAACAGCAATGCTGTGGCTGCGTGAACGAGAGTGACTGGCACAGCCCCCAGGGAAGCGGTGATGGGCTCCCATGGTGATGTGACCCAGCCCTCTGTAACGAGCTTTTGCCCGTATCTGAACCAAGCTTCCACTTAACCAAAAGAAAGATGTATCTTTCTCTTGGAAAGCTTTGAGCAATTTGTTTTCAGACCTGCCAAACAGCTAAGTTCTTTGAACTACCTGTTTATCCGTACATTTATTTGATATAGGGTTCGATATTGCTTTGCAGCTCCTTATCAAGCACACAGACACCTGTCTAGAGTTTATTTCACTTTGTTGAAAATACACCCTAGTTTTTTAATGAAGCAAGTAATTAAAATATAAATGGTTATTAATATAAATCCTATAAAAACAGAACGCAGAAAGGCAGTAAGAAATAAGTTTGCTAACATTTCCTAATAAATTCTGAGTTTAACATGATCAAAGTTTCTATGAAATAAAGATAAATTCTCACCTAAATTCTCTCAAGAGATTTCTTCCATCAGAGCTCTGACATTCTATCTGAATTTGCATTTTTATAAGTCATCATATGCAAATATCTAAGATCTATTCACGTGATAGCACAAACAAACGATAATTGGTCTGATGCTTCATTGAATATTCATAGTTTCTATTGTATAACCTTCCAATTAGTAAAAAATGACGTTATACTCAAACTTGCAAAACAAAACTATACATCTCTGAGAAACGTCAGAAGAGTTGAGAGATCACTATTGGTTGAATCTCTGATAGAGGAACATTAATCTCGATAGAGTCCACTATTTTAATTAACTGTCAAAAGATTAAAGCACACCTGTTAGAATTACCTAACACTTAGGAAAAAACACACAGACGGTTCATGCAAAGTTTGAAAGTTCATCTAGAATACAAGTACATGACCTAATATTGTTTAGTATTGATTATTGCCATGTGCTTTTATCTATATTGGTGCAACACCTCGCTCTTCCAAGTCTGAGTTTTGGAGGATCCCTCAGAAGGGAAGCCAGGGCCACAGATGGGCACCTCAAGCCCAGGGAGGACCTTGCTATCTTGTTTAGTTAGAAGGAAATCTCACTGTGGTTTTAGAACTGCTATTTTCACAGGTGGAGTCCTTTGCATAAAGCCACTTTCAGCAGTATATCATAAACATCATAAACACGAAAAGACCCTCTTGGCCCTGCCCACTTGATGAGCACCAAGGAAGGTGTCAGTGGGCACCATGTCGCCCACGGGCACCATGTCGGGGAACCCTGGTCTAGGACTTAATTCGGTTAACCCGATACAGAAGAGGCTGCTCTAGGAAACATTGTGCAGTTCTGAAGAAACATCCGCCCGTTTCAAGAATTCCAGTCTTGCAAAAGTTGCGTTGCGTTAACTTGAATTTTTCAGTATTCAAGCTTTCAGATTCCCAGTTCTGAGGACTTGCTTTCATTCTCTGTACGCTTCAAAATGTCATGGGATGTGAGTCTTAAGCTTCACAGTATTGCACGCGCACAAATGCCTGGAGGGTGTTGTGGCAGCCTGTGCATGAATAAGAATCCCGTTCCACTGTGCGGTTTCATATTTCCCTTTTTAAAAGCCTTGGTTGAGAGGTCTAGCCACCAAAATCCTGTGCTTTGATCTTGGTTTTTCTTGGATACAGGGTGTGACTTAGGACAGTGGAAGCACAACCTGGTTTGACCTTCCAGAGTCCCTGTCTGATACGCAACCTTACCTTGCAGATCTGGGTCGAGTTTATGCATAGATGAGAGCCTGCCAGGGGCTTCTGTGTATGCAGTAGATAAATAGTGGAGGTGCAAGTTACAGCCCCTTGTTGATAGTGCTAAGACCCACAGAGAATTTGTTTAGTTAACTAAGCTAACACTTTCCTCCCTCTGCCCCACCTACCTCTCCTAGAATCATCTAGATCTGTCTCTGTTAGGCCATTTCCACACGTCCTTATAGGGTACGGCCCACTTACTGTACACTGGCAGCTTTCCCCCACAATTCTAGACGCCTCCGTTTGCAAAACAGTTGCAGGTTGCTTGGTTTCCATCTTTTCTGGGACCGTACTTTCCCTGTTTTTTTCTTTCACCATGGGCTAATGGGGTGCTACTTCTGCGTTCTTGGGCACGTGAATGGTTAAAGCGCTCTTGAGGAATCGCCCAATCACAGCCCAGGAAGCTCTAAACATGCAATCGTGCATATGCAGAACAAAAAAAAAAATTGCAAGGGAGGTGGGCGACGATAATGAAAATGCCTGACTTCCCATCCAAAACTGCAAGGTAAGCGCTTTTGTGTGGAGTGTGTGTGGAGGATGAGTTTTTGGAGCGACAGTAAAACACATACAAAAAAGAGCGGAAATGAACGGTTGTGTGGAAATGGCCTTAGGGCTGCCAGGCCTCCCACCAACCGCTAAGCAACACAGAGATTTGTTTTTTAAGCTAGTGATGTGAGTTTTGTCATGACATGTAGGGTAGCTCTAGGAATCCTTGGCAAGCCATAGAATTTATGACTATTCCTAGAGCTACCATATGTCACTTCCTGGTTTTACCCAGAAGTGACTCCACGACATAGTCAATGTCACTTGCTCTGCTTCCCCGTTTCCCTGCCCTCAACCCTCCCACTCCTGCCCCCAACCCTCATCTCTGTTGCTTCCTCGGCTGAAAATGGTGCCTGTCTGAGAGTTTCCCTTCTTGAGTTCCTCATGGCACAGAATGCTTTGCCCAGTGCCAGAACTGTTACGGGAATGGGGTGGAGAAGCATGCAGATGTGTGCCCAACCAAAATAGCAGCAGCGTGAGTGGAAACAGTGCTCAAAATGCAAAGCAGAGCTCCAGGGGAAGAGGAGGAGGAGAGCATTTGCCGCTCTACATGTCTTAAGCCCCTGCATTAGCATTTCATTCTTTATAATCCTCAAATTGCAGCAAAAAAATTTGGGATGGGTCCCGAGGGAGCAATCCACTTGCTCCTTGTTGAGTGGAAAGTGCTTGTGTTAATTTGATTGTGACCTCAGCTTCTTACGCCATTGGAGTCCACAGTTGAGCAAACAGCCAACTATTAAGTACTTGGCCTTTTAGCCTGAAAAAGCAAAGAGAAGCATTATAAAAACAGCTTAAATGTATATCCTTTTCCTTTTCTCTATGGAGAGGGGATGTCTAACTGGGGAGGTGTCAGTGGTGTACAGAGAATATCAGCAAGGTTTAGACCCGGCCCAATTAGACACGGCTAATTTCCTCTCCTAGTCAGACTAGACCGCTCCTTCAAAGGCCAGTCATTTAAAACAATTATAATTAAATGGGTTTCTCAGATGATGTATAATTAAATAGTGGGATTTGTTGCCAAGGTCCAGTAATAATTACAGTGTCCCAAAGGAAATATAGGTGGTTCTGAAATTTCGAGTAACTATAATTCATCTCTGAGACAGAAATAGCTAAAGGAACTTTTATCTCCGGGCCCAAGAAAAAATAGCCATTAGTCACAATTGTGACTAGAAAAGCGCTGTAAGGGCCGTTTACACACATTGCATGCATTTCCTTGGTCACGTCTCACTTTGTGGTGCTTGTTGGACATTGAAGAAGACAGCGCTGGTTTTTGTATTTCTTTTTTGCCTGTTTTTTTGCATTGCCAATAACCAAATTAATCCGGGGCATTTATTGGGACTTGAAGCTGGCTCTGAAGTCATGGATCACAAATGGATGTGGGGAGAGAGAATACGGAGAAACTGTTCTGTCTCCGTCAGTGTCCCCAAATGGAATTTGATCAGCGTTGCGTTTATGTGAGGGAGACATTGTGCATTTAATAAACTTATGGAATATACTGCCTCAGGAAACGGTAATGACTGCCAACTTAGATTGTTTTGGTTTTTTTTAAAAAAAAAAAGTTAAAAAAACCTTTTTCTTGTAATAATGCTTAATTAATAAAAACAGTTACAAAAATATTAAAGGTAACAATTCCAGAATATCAATAAATAAATAAGTATTCAGGGTGAGATATTATTAGCATATCACACAAGATTTCTATGGAATAATCTAAGTAGTGTTTCATAAACTGATGTCAAACTTTAGCAGTATACTTAGAAGGAACAATAAAAAGGCAATAATTTGTAACTATTATTATTTAGACTCTTAACAATTATGCTAGAGTAAACCCTCCTTCCCTCCCCCCTTCCCTCTTCCATAATGTTTAATAAATAAAAACAGATACAGAGATATTAAAGGTAACAATTCCAGAATATCAATAAATAATTATTCATAGTGGGATATTATTAGCATATCATTTGTTCTGGTTTTTTGAAAAGAAATTGCTGTAACATTTGATGGTGGCTGTTAATCTTGACAGCAATTGGATCCTCCAAATCTAAGGGCAGTATATCTCCGACAGGCTGAGGTAAAAAACAATGGAGGGGCTGTTGGCTTAGAGTTGCTATAAAGAAGTTCTTGCATTCTTATTTCAGCAAGGTAAATGGATGTTGAATCCTAGTTTCAAGTGTGTACAACACCCCTTGCATTTTTGCTATTTGTCAAGCTCTTTTTGTCATCTTTTTAAAAAAAGAGCCAGTTTGGTGTAGTGGTTAAGAGTGGCAGGACTGTAATCTGGAGAGCCGGGTTTGATTCCCCACTCCTCCACTTGAAGCCAGCTGGGTGACCTTGGGTCAGTCACAGCTCTCTCAGAGCTCTTTCAGCCTCGCCCACCTCACAGGGTGATTGTCGTGAGGATAATAATAACACACTTCATAAACTGAGTGTGGCATTAAGTTGTCCTGAAGGGCAGTATATAAATCGAATGTTATTATTATCATTACAGAACACAGCATAACATGTTCTGTCATCTTTCACTCCATTGACAGCCGCGTAGATTCTGCAACAGAAACAATTTGGTCATATGTTTCTGGCACAGGCAAGCCCCAGGTATTGGGGTGGGGGAGGGATGAGAAATAGCATGCATCCTTTAAAACAAGAAAACTGTGAATTAATTCTTGTCGCTCGTGACGGGGTCAGAGGGAATCGGGAGAATAGGCACGAAGATTTGTTGCCTGGATTGGGGGTGATTAAAAAGGTTTCTTCATCTTGTCTTAAACCCTTCCAAGCCTTTGCAAGGTGCTAGCAGAATTCCAAAGATGAGCCTGCCACAGGCAGCGTTCTTGGATTGCAGCCCTGGTTGAGATAGTTCCTTTTGGGCAGGGCTGGATCTAGGGTTGTTGGCGCCCTCCCGGCACTGCGTGATGATGTCATTTCCATAACGTCATCACGCAGGGCGGAGTGTGCCACCCGCGCGGCAAGCTGGGTGCCCCGGTGTGCCATGAGTTGGAAGAGGCAGCGCGGGGCTGGGCTTGGAAGCTGCCCGCGCCATTCGCCTGCCCTGCAGGACAGGGGGCGTGCGGCAAGCCGGCCGCCCCCTGTCCTGCGGGGCAGGCAAAAGGCAGCACGGGGGGCTGGGAGGCCACCTGTCTGCTCCCAGTGGCTGGCAGCTGCGCCCGGCACCCCCTCCTTGGCGGCACCGGGGGCAGACTAACCCCCCCCGTCCCCCTCGATCTGGCCCTGCTTTTGGGGGGAGGAATCAGAATTTTACCTAAAGAGAAGCTAGTTTCTATATCTGTACAGCTGAGTTCTAAATCACACATATACTCTATAAACTTATTTATGCAAGATGTTTTTCCCCTTTAAATTTTGCATCATTAATTTCTAAATTTGACTGTTTAGGCCTGGTCCACACAGCGTTTGGAAGCAGTCAGATAGACTGTGCCGCTTCAGACTTTTACACTTTTGAATGTCCGTTTTGTAAAAAAAAAAAATCCTTGCAAGTAGAAAATTAGCAAAGCAGGCCGCAGGGTAGGCGGAACACTTTCTCTTTAATGTGCTCTTATTTTAACTTGCAGGGAATGAAAACATTTTAAAGAGGCGTTTCCTGAGATCTTAAGTGGTACAGTCTTATCCTCTCAAAGTTCTGCTAACTCGCTGCGCCTTATCTGTGGGCCAGATTTACTTCCAGTCATGGGGAGGCTCGAGGAGGTTACCGGAAGTCCCAGCTTTCCTTACTACTGGAAATGTTATTTGGCCATGTCGTGTCCTCTGGCTTTGTTTAGATTTTATCAGAAATTACTCACTTCCTTCCTTAACCTGCCGTTTCAATCATAAGGTCTAGAACCTTGCTTCTTCTATTTTTTTTTAAAAAAGCAAGTCGAGATTTTCATGAAGCTGATTTCTGTGCCCACTGCTCTGTTCTGCATTGACTCTTCAGTAGTCACTGCCCAAGGGAGCAGGGGACCATGTCCTCAGTCGGTCTAGTGGAAATAATATCGATCTTCTTTGCAAGGCTGTGAGAGTGAATGTGTGCCCGAGACGGCAGAACGCATGAACAGCGTGAGGCAAACAGCAAATGCTGACGGCCTCTGGGGTGCATGTTTTCTACTCCAGTTCCTCTAACTGTTGTTGCCGTTTCTCTCAAGTGCCTGGTAGGCAAATGCCAAACTAGTTCTTGCTTTTGAGTTCCTTATAGAGTCTTTTTAGGTTTGAATCCTGCCACTCCGTTCATCTGGCATCAATCCACCCAAGACAATAGGAAATTAACTTCTTTGTAAAAAGTGTAAAACCGGCTCTGCTTGTAAAGTAGGCAGCGGAATGAAGTTTGCTGCACTTGACTTCCCGGTCTTGCTCTTCAGATTGTACCAGTGTCACAATTTTGTTGTGGGGAAAATCCACATTGCCTGCTGGTTTCCTTCTCTTGTCCGCAGACTTTTTTTTCTCCCCCCCACCCAGCCTTGCTCAACTAAGCAAGAATGAGAGTTTGACTGGGGTGGGGGTGGCTTTTTTTTTTTTATAGCCTCCGCTCATCTGACTACGACCTGCACTTTGCTTTGGTTTTAAAATGAGCATGCAAATGACGCCTGGGGCGCGGTGCACCCTGCAGCCTGCAGTTTACACTGTCATCTGGATTACGTGCTTTTCATTTGCTTGGTTGAGTCTTCCTGAAGAGCTCCGGTCCCCGTGCGCCTGTCAGAGACTCGTGTTGCGCTCTGTCAAAAACCAAGGTAACTTGTTCTTCCTGCGTATTTTCTCTCTCCTGTTCTCTTTTGTGCAGAAATAAATAAGCTTTACAATTCAAAACTCTTGAAGCCTTACATTATTTTAACACTTCTAAAAAATAATACCTGCACACCAAGGTACTCTGAAAGGATATTTTTAAGGTTCTGTTTCTAGAATGTTTTTATTTTCCTTATTTCTTTGCAATTCGAACATGCCTCCTGGATCCTAGTTCTCGTTTGATGGAGAGAGGTGAGACCCAGAGGGCTGTCTCTGGAGTTTACTCACAAGTTGTTTCTCAGCTTAAGTGGTAATACAGCAGAGGGGACTGCCTTGCATGCGTTTGATGCGTTTTGGCTGTGTGCACGACTTAACGTTGATATGCTAGTTCCTGTAAAGCCATGCAAAGCTGTGATCAGTTTCTCTGCTGAGGGAAGGCATTTTTTTGCTAATTTGTTTCAGTTGTACGGAGGCTTTTAAGTCCCATTTTTAGAGTTCTTCATCAACTATTTTAAAACTTTTTTTGTAAATTTTTCATAACATTAGGTTGAGAAAAGAGAATGATATAACTCAGTCACAGTACAGGATGTTACAGCATAGCGGGGAAAGTAAAATATCAGGTCAATGAAATGTAACAAGAACTGGGCGACATACAATGTGTTACCGAGTTAGCAGTGGTTTGCATAACTTTTAAGAAGTTCTTTTTAAAAAAAATTTTTATTGGTGAGTAACTTTTAAGAAGTTCAACTGCGCAATTCTGAACTGAGTTTATCATCTGCTTAGGACTGCACTATAAAAGACCCAGAGGGGTTAGCCGTGTTAGTCTGCAGTAGCAAAATAGCAAAGAGCCCAGTAGCACCTTTAAGACTAACCAACTTTATTGTAGCATAAGCTTTCAAGAGTCAGAGCTCTCTCCGTCAGATGCATCATCAGCTTTCGAGAACCACAGCTCTCTTTGTCAGAACCCCAGCTCTCTGACCATGCATCTGACAAAGAGAGCTGTGGCTCTTGAAAGCTTATGCTACAAATAAGTTGGTTAGTCTTAAAGGTGCTACTGGACTGTAAAAGACCACTCCCCTCATCAAGATCACAGTGTTTCAGGACATGTGCGAAATCTTTTATTTAAGTTAATAAAGGATAAAGATAGTGTCCGTTTTCTGTATAATTATTTCTTCAGTAAGAGTTCTGTGCAACTTTAATTTCGTGCCGTTTTCTGCTATTAAAACTCCCTGTATCGTGTAATATTAAGTATTTATGACATGTGTGCTGTGCTTTTCCAAGGTTTAACAATTTACCTTTTTGCCACTTAAAGGAGAATGTTTATTATTTCCTTGTGAAACTTTGATATACAAGGATCTTTGCTACACCGCAAGAGAATTGCAAACCCTGCCATGAGGTTTGCTGTGTGACCCTGGTCATTGAGTCTTATACAACTTATTTTGGTCCCTGTAAGGAAGATTATTTTAAAAACCCACAAGGTTGCATTCCCTTCATAGAAAGCTGTTCAGGCTTTAAGCATGTCGTGACCTATTGGAGTGTTTTGTAATAAACAACGCTTCCCGCACCCTTGTGAGTTGTTTTGTGCCGGAAATGGCAGGTGTCAGACCTCAAGGGAAGCCATTGCCGAGTTCTTGCTGGAAGAGCCAGCTTCTCTGGCCATGCACAGAATGATCCCCCAGTTTGGAAAAGCCAGAAGGAGAGTTGCCTGCTGGAAGAGCTTTTATGACGCTGGGATGCAGTGACTTACAGGGTGAGCTTCGTGGGTCCTGCTTTAGTCACAGACTTTCTTGGTAGATTTCAGCAAGCCCTGCTTCTCTTAGTCTGGGCCCCTGCCCTTATGCTGTATGTCTAAGGGCCAAGCTAGAAGTGACGCATTACACTTGAACGGCAAGTGAACAGACTCACATGTATTCCTCCCTGTTCGCTTGCGCTCCACTTGCACTCCACTCAATCACGTAGTGGAGCGGAAGTGAACAGGGAGGAATACATGTGAGCCTGTTCACTTGCTGTTCAAGTATAATCCGTCACTTCTAGCTTGGCCCTATCTGGCTGTCTCCACTCCATTTTCCAGCAGGATTAGGGATCGAGCTTCCAGTTCGGTCCTGTATGGTTCCCACTGAGTTCTGCATGGTGAAGGAAATTGACTAGTATACGGGGAGAAGCATTGCTAGGGAGAAAGGAAGAGAATTAAGCTTTTATTTTCTTCCGCTTTCCCTCCCTTTTGCTAACAGCTGTCTTGAATGTGTCAGTGCCCTTCTTGAAGCTGCCTAAGCCAGTGGCCATCACAACAGTGTGTAGAAATGAATCCCATACATTAGTGATGATTGGTGTGAAGTACTTTCATTTGGTTGCCCGTAATCTACTTTCTTTCGGTTTTATAGGATGACTCTTGAGTTCTCGCATTGTGGGAGGGGGAGGAGAAGATCTCTCGACTTTCTTCAGCTCGTGCATATGACAGTTGCGTCTTCCATTCGTCAGCTTCGTTGTTTGGAGAAAGCAAAAGAGCTTTTATTGGCATAGGGAAGTGTGATGTATTGGTTAGAATATGGGATAGTTTAGACAGATCTGGATTCAAATATCCCACCCCTGCTATGAAGCTTTCTGGATGACCGTAGGCCAGTTATACTCCCTCTTAGTTTTACCTACCTTACAGGGTTGTTGTGCGCATGAAATGGGGATGAAGGGACTGTTTATATCATGCTGGATGAAAATCAAATGAGTAGAAAAGTCGAGGTAAGGATTAGATTTTAGCATTTTTGTCCTACTGCTTTCCATTAAATCAAATGTCCTTCAGCTAGTGGGGATTAATAACTCTGATTTACTTTGCAGTATTTTGGTTCAATATTATTCAGATCCAATGCTTATACATGCTGTAGAGAGTCTCTCTACACAAGACATCTTACAAGAGTATGCTCAAGTGTAGAAAGATGCAATGTTAGCTGGGAAGCGTAGTTTAAAATGACAGAGCCAGCGGAGATCGCTCCTCTGAAATTAGTGAAATTGACAGCATCTTTGGGGAGGTGAAGATGAAATTAACTAACCCTCAGAGAAGCGATTTCCACCAGCTCTGTCTTTTTAAACTATGCTTCCTGGTTAACATTGCACCTTCCTACACTTGAGCATCCTTGTGTAAGATGTCTCAAGTAGAGAGACTCAGAGAGCCTGCAGTTGTCCAGTTGTCAAAGTGTCATACTAGGACTTAGGAGACACAGACCCCAACCTGCCTCACATAGCTGTCATGAAGTTGGAATGTTCACTGTCCTGTGCTCCTGGGATAAAAAATGTGTAGACGTGATACCTAAATACACTTACTATAGGCCTGAAGCTACCAGAAAGATATGATCCAGGTTTTGGAAAGTAGGTTGAGTGCTTCCTGTCCCAGTGGAATGTTTGGACTTCCAGATTAACATCGGCTGCTTGTATAGAGGTGTTTTAACCCTCCTCTCATTAGAGTAACCCTTCAGTATCATCTTAGAGGGGAAAAAAACACCCAAGGAATTTCACAGTGCCTTTTTAAAGGAAAATTTGGAACTGCACAGTGGTATGCAGGGTTTTTTTTTTTTTAGCAGGAATGCAGTGGAACGGAGTTCTGGCACCTCTTGAAAATGGTCACATGGCTGGTGGCCCCGCCCCCTGATCTCATGGCGCAGAGAGCAATTTAAGCTCCCCTCTGTCTGGAGATCAGGGGGCGGGGCCACCAGCCATGTGACCATTTTCTCCGAGGGCAACCCGCTGAGTTCCACCACCTCTTTTCCCAGAAAAAAAGCTCTGGTGGTATGTGACTGTAATTCAGGTTGAGAGACAGTGGCTGGCCCATAAGAATTTTGATGTCAGGTCTCCCCAATCCCACAGTGCAATCGTATGCAGAGTTCTCCCTAAGAGTCTCTCTGCACAAGTCCTCTTACATGAGGACACTCAAGTGAAGGGAGACACAATGTTAGCTGGGATGTGTAGTTTAAAAAGAGGCTCTGTCAATTTCCCCTCTCTACAGAGCAGGCAAAGAGAGCTGCTCAGAGGGTTTGTTAATTTCCTCTTCCCCTCCCCAAAGGCTCTGTCAATTTCACCTTCCCTTTGGGGAGGCGAAGAGGAAATTTAAAAAATCCTGTGAGCAGCTATCTTTGCTGGCTCTGTAGAGAGGAGAAATTGACAGAGCCTTCACCTCTTTTTAAACTATGGTTCTCGGCTAATGTTTTGTCTCCTTTCATGAGCATCCTCGTGTAAGATGCTGCCCTATACGGCAAGATCAGACTGGCCGTCCATCAGCAGATAGAGCTGAGTGTCATCCGCATACTGGTGACAACCCTGCCCAAAGCTGCAGGCTAACTGGGCGAGGGGGCGCATATAGATGTTAAATAGCATCGGGGAAAGAATCGCCCCCTGAGGGACACCGCATATTAAAGAATGGCAGATATCTGTTCCCCGAGTGCCACCCTCTGTCCCCGATTGTGAAGGAAGGAGTTCAGCCATTGCAGGGCTGTTCCACGAATCCCCACATCGGCAAAGCCACATCGGGTCAGAAGATTGTGATCGACCGTGTCGAACGCTGCTGTAAGATCTAAAAGTATCAGCAGTGCCGACCCGCCCCGGTCCAGCGGGTGTCCTCCTCCTTCCATCTAAGACCACCACTTCTTCTGGGGCTGCCCTCGGCCATCTGCTACGCCCGTATACGGACCCCCAATATTTGTTTAAACAGCCTGCTTCTGGACTATTTATAATGATTTTTTAAAAAATTATTATTGATTTTACGCTTTTGTGATTTTAATGTATTTTTTAATGTTAGCCGCCCTGAGCCCATCTGTGAGGAAGGCAGGGTATGAACTGAATTAAATAAATAAATAAATAATAAGATGGTTGTTGTGGGTTTTTCGGGCTGTATTGCCGTGGTCTTGGCATTGTAGTTCCAGCCGGTCAGGAACTACAATGCCAAGACCACGGCAGTACAGCCTGGAAAACCCACAACAACCATCGTTCTCCGGCCGTGAAACCCTTCGACAATACAAATAATAAGATGCCTCGTGTACAGAGACTCTAAGCCTATTGGAACCAGTGGGTTTAGACTGGAGTCAGTTGGCATAAGATTTCGCATTGCTGGTTCTACACTCCTAACGGCTGCACCTTGCTGTGTCACATGTCACAGTCTACTTGCTGTAGGTCCTGAAGAAACCGTTCAGAACTGGACTGCATGTGATCTGGCCCATAGAGGCTTCCAGCCGGTCATGGCCTGAGAAATCCTGTTAGAGGAGAGAATGGGGAGAGTTAGAAGCAGAAGCTGCTCTGATACATCTACCTGTCTTGGTTTTCTGCTAGTTTACCTGTCACAGCTTCCTCCAGAAAGTATCCTTGGAATGGTTGTCTGGCAAGGGTGCTCCGGATGAGCGATTCCAAGCCCTCTCCCCTCGCTGAACTTCCCTGGGAAATGGCTATTAAACCTGTTAAAATTCTGTGGTGATGCTGGGCCCCACCTTTTAGCAAATGTTCCCCCCAACCCTGAGGCTGAAACATTTCAAGATGTGGTCCTGCACCTTCCTGCCTTGTGACTCACAGATGGAATTTGTTCTAAGGAGTTGGTTGAAAAATGGAGAAGTGTTCTGGGACAGGCAGGCAGGAGTTTTGGTTTGTTTGTTTGTTTTTTAACTTGAACTGTAGCCAGACGGAAAAGTTTTTTAGTTCACCGTCAGGGTTTTGGATTAATAAGCCGGTGAAATAGGCTTTGCAGATAAGCATGAAAGAGTTCCTGACTTGCCTACCCACGCATACCGGTGCTTTGTGGGGGCAGCAACAGGTCTGGCAGGCTACCCACCGGGGATGAATTGTTACTCACCTCGGCCGAGTGACTAACTACAGTGCTCGATGAAGCTGCTGAAAAGGTGTATTACAGCGTACAATTAATGGCGGTGGTTTGAAGAGGCTGCGAGGAACCTCGGTTTGAAAATTCCAAATGTATCGGTTGTGTTAAAAGTAATTTTTAGCATGTTGCTTGAATCAGAAGGCATTGGTGCCTGGCAATTGAAACTTGCTGGGGGAGACATCTGTGTTAAAATCCTAAAAGTCTAGAGCTCAGATCGTCATTTTCGTGGATTTACTCAGCCACGGGAGCTGATTTGGGAAAGCCAGAGAGAATGTCTTTGTTGGCTTCGGTGTCTGGACTTTCCAGGTTCACAGCAGGCGGAATGTCACCAGTCTACTGCTCTCTGAAGACTAAGAGCCAAGCTACAAGTGACGCCTGACACAGGTTGGACACTTGTCAGCTTCCCTCAAGTTTTGATGGGAAATGTAGGCATCCTGGTCTTGCAGCTGTAATGGAGAGCCAAGCTGTAAAACCAGGACGCCTACATTTCCCATCAAAACTTGAGGGAAGCTGACAAGTGTCCAACCTGTGTCAGGCATCACTTGTAGCTTGGCTCTAAGGGGAGCCTCCCCATTCCGATGCAGTAAAGCCCTGAATATCGGTGCCGGGGGGCAACATCAGGGAAGGCCTCGGCCTCTGTGCTCTGTGGTTTGCCATCCGTAGTAACTGGTTGGCCGCTGTATGAGACAGGATGCCGGACTAGATAGACGGCTGGTCTGATCCGGCAGGGCTCTTCTCGTGTTATTATGACTGCCCCCTCCTGGTTTGTTTTTTTTAATTAAACCTGAAGTTAAATTAATCATGAGTTTTAACTGATTGACTGATTGAAACAATCATTTTGATTTTGTCCACATCTCGATTTTGTCCACGTCCTTTTTAAAGTGGGGCCTCCAGAACTGCACTTCAAAAAGGATGTGGAAAAAATCGAGAGGGTGCAGAAGAGAGCGACGAGGATGATCAGGGGTCTGGAGACTGAGCCCTACGAGGAAAGGCTGAGGGCCTCGGGTATGTTTAGTTTGGAGAAGAGGAGGTTGAGGGGGGACATGATTGCTCTCTTTAAGTATTTGAAAGGCTGTCAGTTGGAGGAGGGCAAGGAGCTGTTCCAGTTGGCAGCAGAGGATAGGGCTTGAAGTGACGGGCTTAAATTACATGCATAAAGGTACCGACTGGATTTTAGGAAAAACTTTTTCACAGTCAAAGTAGTTCAAAGGTGGAATCAGCTGCCTAGAGAGGTGGTGAGCTCCCCCTCACTGGCAGTTTTCAAGAAGAGGCTGGATGAATATTGGTCAGGGATGCTTTAGGCTCATCCTGCATTGGGCAGGGGGTTGGACTAGAAGGTCTCTATGGCCCCTTCCAACTCTGTGCTTCTGTGATTTTCAGTTTGCTTCTGTTAATTGTTGTGATGGGAACAAGTCAAATGTATAATCTTAGAAGAGGTTTTCCCTTCTGTGTATCACAAAAGTCTCTGTTAAAAAAAAAACCCTAATATTTTAAATAAAAATTTACTAGGGGTTTTCCAGGAAAGACAGAGACATAACCCACAGAAAACGGAATTATTAAGACAGAGTTCCTCGCAAGACAATTATGCAATAAAAAGAAAATGTATTGCTAAGTGGAGAAGGCAGAACCTTGTATGCGACCCTGAACTTGATGGAAGCAAGAGATTTAATAAAGTAAGAGATAAATAGACATGAATAATCCAGCTTTGACTCTCGGTGTGACACCCCGCAAATCTAAAATTTAGGCCCCACTGCAAGCTTGAGTTTGGGCTCCCAGGATAAAAACAACCCCTTGGAGTTAGGATAACTACCCCTCACCTCTTTCTACACACCACGCATAAGAAATTTACAGCACTAAAATCCGGATTCACGGAGGTAGTTATTCAGTGCCTGTGGGGTCTAGAAATCTGTATGACAGCAGTGGGTCACGTCTGAGTTTCTGAGCCCAGTCCTTTTTGTTTAAAGACTGGAGGCTAAAAAAAAAAAAAAGCCGCAGCAACGGATGCCTAGATGAAGTCGTAACTCTTGCCGCCCTCACAACTTCAATCGCTAACAACAAAATTCCAATTAACTTTCCCTTTTCAATGGCATGGGCTGTAGTAGACACAGGGTGCTGGCCTGATTTATTAGCACAAATATGCCCAATCAGATCATATGCAAACCTGGCCAAGGAGACAACCTTGTCTCATTTCGATGTAATCGTTAACTTTGTTTGATTGGGGAGAAGGGGTTATACTCATATGGAGCTGTGTTTATTGTCCAACGGTTTTGGGAGCAAAGGGGAACCTAGTTTTGGTGTGTTCTGCCAAAAGTTATAAAAGGGAGAAGAATGCCTCTGAGGGGGGAACCAGTGCCTCCAAACAGATAACCCAGAGCAGAACAGGTAAACAGGGTCAGGCTATTCCTGGTTGCTTTGAGAAGGTAATTTTCGTGAGCTGCGTACTGATGAGAAAAATCGATATTCTAAAAATGTTGGCCGTGTGAATTTGGTGTGAATTTGTTGTTGCTAAAAGAAGAGAGTCCAGGGATTCCTGAATCTATAGGAATTGATTTTGAAAACTTTTGTAGCAGAAAACCACTTCATTAAATGCATGAAGTGTTACATTTGGCATATACGCACACACATCAAATAGCAGAATTATGGCTTATTGCAAAAAGAAACCAGAAGGCCTGGCCTCTCAGGACATGCATAATCTTGAGTTTTTAGTGGATATGTATTTTATTAAGCAAGATTTGAGGTCGTTTTAAAAATTACATTGCTTTATTATTGTTTTCCCATTGGGGTTGTGGAAGCTGTCTTAAATCACAGCCTTACCCAAAACAAAAGCAATACTTGATACTGTGTTGAAATTTATTTCAATACATTTGAAATTTGAAATGTATTTGATACTGATTGTACTAATCTCATACTGTGCAATCCGCTTTGACTCTTGGTGAGAAAGGCAGATTGTAAATGACATATATAAATAAAATAAATAAATAAAATGACAGAATTATATTTGGGTCTGGGAAGAATATAACTTTGAAATAAACAAACAGGAAGTTAATTGTGCAGATTTCATGGCCAGTGCTAAAATTTGGCTGATCTTTCTCTGGCTGTGTACAGATGAGTCTTTTTTTTCCCCTTTGGAAACTGAAAGCGCCTTTGTAATCTTTCGGTTGCAGGCAAGAAAACCTCTTTTCTCCTCTGTTTGCTGCTTTCCAAGCTTCTTATGTTTGAGATTGCTGGTTAAATCTGATTTCTCTCTCTAGCCAGCGGTTCCTTAGCTATTAGGGTTGGACTGTGTAAAATAGTTGTGCGATGGGTGCCTATTGGACGGTATCTGTAGGAATGAAAAGGAACAAATTCTCTCCCTCCAGTGTTTACATCGAAGCTTTGTACATAAAGACTGTGAGTCTACCAAGGTCTGATTTTTGAGTTCCCTGTGCTTGTAACTCAAAGCAGAATGATTTGGACGAGCATGTTTTCCAGGAAGCGAGTTTGTGCGTTAGCTAAGTAACAACACTTATCATGCCGAAGCAAGAGGTCACACTGATCGAGTTCAGGTGCTGCAGAGATCTTCATGGAGAGCAGCTATGAACTTGAACAACCTGTTAAAGCTCCAGAGAAACTCATTGTCCTCTCTAATCCTTGAGATGGTTTTTTCCCCCTCTCTCAACCCAGAACTGCTGATTATTCTCTAAACTTTCCAGTGTGACTTACTGATACTTTGAGCCTCCTGTGACCTTTTGTTTTCTTTTCTAAACCTTCCACTTTCCATTATCACTGTGGAGGTTGGAGAATCGTTTAAGCGCAGGTCTTCTGGGGACTGGATGTGGCAATTGTTTGAAGAGCTAGTCTTCTTTCTCTTGCGAACCAGGTGGTCTTGCTGTTATATTACTGGATTGCAAGCCTTTATAAAGCTGTATTGTCGAAGGCTTTCACGGCCGGAGAACGATGGTTGTTGTGGGTTTTCCGGGCTGTATTGCCGTGGTCTTGGCATTGTAGTTTCTGACGTTTCGCCAGCAGCTGTGGCTGGCATCTTCAGAGGTGTAGCACCAAAAGACAGAGATCTCTCAGTGTCACAGTGTGGAAACTGAGAGATCTCTGTCTTTTGGTGCTACACCTCTGAAGATGCCAGCCACAGCTGCTGGCGAAACGTCAGGAACTACAATGCCAAGACCACGGCAATACAGCCTGGAAAACCCACAACAACCATCTTTATAAAGCTGCTTATTGAGTTCGTCATTGTCTGAATCAGAAACAACTCTGGAGTATCTGGTAAGCCTTCAGAGGTTGGCTTAGCACCATCCTTCTCCTTATTTATTTAATTCATTTATATGCTGCCTTTCTCCCCAGTGGCATTCATTGTTCCCCTTTCCTCCGTTTTAGCCTCACAACGACCTTGTGTGGTAGTAACGGCTCAGGATGTGACAGGCCCGAGGTCACCCAACAAACTTCCATGGCAGAGAGGGGATTCAAACTTGGGTCTCCCAGGTCCTAGGCTCACCCTCTAACTAGAGTCTCCATGTGACTAGAAGAAACGTAGGAAGGAAATTATGTCAGATTTTTCCATGCCATGCACATGTGGGGTTAAAATTGATGTGGAAAAGTGAAGAAAAAATGCAACTTTGTTTTCAGTCTTCTACGTGCTTCTTCACCCCCTTCCTCATTTGTGAGGTTGCCAACTCCAGTCTGGGAAATTCCGGAAGATTTGGGGGTGGAATCTGGGGAGGGACCTCAGCAGGTTATTATGTCATAGAGTCTACTATCCAAAGCAGCGATTTTCTCTAAGGGAACTGATTTCTGTAGTCTGGAGATCAGCTGTTATTCTGGGAGATCTCTAGACCCACCTGAAGGTTGGCTACCCTACACATTTTGTAATTTTGTTTGCCTTGTAATGTATACTCTGATGGTGTTGGGGTCATTTTGACCCCAATCTCTTAGGGTGAAATCAATAAAATATACAAGCCAACATGGACAAAGTGCTATTTTGGGGATATTTTTGCTGCTGTTCTCTTTTTGAATTGCCAAAGGGAAATAGTTAATACAGGGTTGATTTTTTTTCCCCTCCACAGCCGGCGACATATCAGGGCTACTCCAAAAGTTTTTTTTAAAAAATATTACTATGACTTACTTTGGGGTTTTATTCAATCCCTGTTTCAGGTTAAAGTATGCTTTTTAGTTTGTGCAAAGGGTATAATTTGCACAGAATTCCGTTTGTTATTTGACTTTTTGAGCCTGGAATACATCCTTCTCTGATGAGGCATATAAAACAGGAGTTCCCAGTGTGATGCCTGTGAATCTCATGGTGCCCACTGACACCTTTCCTGGTGCCTGCCAAGTGTTTTTGGAAAGCTTGCAGGATTTTGCCCAGAAGGGCTTCTCATTAGCCACTGGAGATCTGGTTGACCATGCAGATCTTTAAAAGAAGTTGATTTGGCAGCAGCCGTCATCACATCACAAGAATTTTCACTGTGTGACTGAAAGTCGAGAAAATATTTTCATTTTAAAAAGCATTCTGTTAAGTGGAGCTTCTGCCTGAAATGTTGGTTACCATTAGAGTTACGCATCACCTCACTCCCGGAAATTTTGTGGTTAGCGCCACCTCCCATGGCAGCCATGTTGTGGTTGGCTCCACCTCCCACAGCAGCCATTTTGTGATTGTTCCCATCACCGGCATCAGAGTTCTAAAAGTGCCCACAGACTCAAAAAGGTTGGGGACCCCTGACTTAAAGGATGGAACAATAGAGAAACCGATGACCTTAAATACGAGGCCGATGAGATGCTATTAGAAGAGACCTGTGGATTGTGGCATTACCCAGTAGTGGACCAGGAAACAAAAAGAACTGAGGCTGACTATTGCAAGCCGTCCTCAAACCAGTGAGACAAAAACTGAAAGGCAGAGAACGTAATTTTTCCAAAGTCCGTGGGTGAGACGGAAAAAGAACTCGTACCTTGTGACTCCTGGTCAGCTGCTTGAACATACACACCTTGTATGTTCTTTCAGATGAGTGATTCATCTCCCGAAAAGCAAACGCCGCTGGGGAACAATGCATGACATACCAGTGCAAATGTCAGGCATTCTGTCTTGGAATTCAGAAATAAACTTTTTTTTTGTAAAGGCATAAAAGAGAGTCAAATTTAGAAAGCCTGAGAAAAGGTCAGGCTCCTTACGAAATTCACATCTTGGCTAGAACGCCCAAGTTCCATTTTTAGATTTGCCTGACTCAATTAGAAAGCTGCCTCTATCTTGCGCCTTCCTGTTTTTGTCATTGCGTAGTCAGATTCCTTCAGGGAAGCACATAAGCAGTACACAAAAGTCATGGCTTCTCCAGAGGTATACTGCCCTTGTATGTAGAGGTTCCATTTGGCTGTAACGACCAGTAACGTGTTGGTTTTCACTACTGGGTGAAGACCAGGAAGCAACTTCACCGGCTCCATTATACTCTAGGAACTGACCTAATTGTATGGTGTTTACCATAGAGTTTTGGGGAATCCCTAGAACGGGGTGGGGGTGGGGCGACACTTCTGTGTCTTCACCCAGAAGTGACGTCATCGTGTCAGCAGCACTTCCCCCTCACAGGTCCCGCCCCTGAACATCTCCCTGGGAATGAGGACGCAAGTCTGGCACCCCTAGTTCTGCTCAAATATTTTATAATCCCGAGTTAAGATACTTAATGAGTGACAACAGAAGTGGGCATGAAAGAGAGCTAATTACTAGCATGCCTGGATTTTCCATTGAACTTAGGGAGTAACTGAACACAGATATGTGTTCTCAACAGCTTAGCTTGGATGAGATGGGAGGGGGGAGAGATTTAGTAGGAAAGTGCAAGAAGGTTTGTAGAGTAATCGACAGCAGTGTCTTTTTTTGTTGCCTGGCTGTAAACTACCCTTGAAGATCCTGGCTGGCTTTCAAATCCAATTCATTGCATAGCCTGTTATCCAACATGAGTTTTATGACTTGTGTGTTGTAAACAACCGAGCCCACCCAGATGTCAGTTCTTTTTTCCTCCTACCTCTAGGCCTTTTTTGAGTAGCAACTAGCAACCCTTTCTGGAAAAAGGACACCTCTCTCTTTCAAAACGGCATGGCGTGGTCTAATGTCAACTGAAGAGACTTTTTGACAGAGAAGAGAGAGGCATTCTCTAGAATTAAGCTTGCACCTGAGGCTATGGAAACTCCCCACGTCCTTTTTATTCGTTCACAAATATAAACAACATGTCAGGGAAAAAAAGACTCTTCTTCTTTGACAGCTTTTTTAAAAAATGAGCCAAGGAGCAAAAGCAGCGTGGAGAGTTCAGTCCTGCCTTCGCCCACGTGGTACAGTTCAATAACAGTTTTATCACATGATAAACTGCTTTTCTAGAGCAATAAATCACAAACTGGGGCACTCAAGTGGGGCATGAGAACATCAATAGTGCATTGTGAAAACTTAATCCTCTAACCCGGTGTGTGTGTGTGTGTGTGAATTTCCTGTATTGTGCAGGGGGTTGGACTAGATGACCCTAGAGGTCCCTTCCAACCCTATGATTCTATTCCACAGATGAGTCTGCTTGGTGCATCTCAGGATGAGTTACTGCTCTGGATTGATTGCCTTCCAGTCAGCTTCTGCTAGGCTGTTAACATGTATACTTCTGCTATATTTTTGTATCTGGTGAGACTAGATCATTCAATAAAACTTGACACAGATTTGTAGCTATCTGCCTTCATAAGAGCTTGTCAGTTGGTACTCTGTATGAGTCCCTGCTTTGAGCTTGCCACAGTGTAAAGAAGAGGCGTACCTACATCCGTAACTTACAGTATAATAGAGGAGCTAGGGTCCCCCCTCTGGTGAGTTCTTAAAAACTTTAACCCTTTTGAATATCGGATTGAATTGCACCTCTAGTTTTTATTCAGGGAAAAAATCAGCACAGTTAAATTCCACCGCAATTCTGCAGTTCCATAAGACATGTGAAGACTTTGTAGGGCCTCTGAGACAGAGGCGATAGTTACCAGAAGAAAAGAGGAAGTAGGACTCTGAGCTGGTGACAGAAACCTTAAGTGACGTGTTTGCGTTTATTCTGCATAACTTGCATGTGAGGAAAATTACAGGGTTGAGGACCAAAAGTGGGCTGCCTCTGTGTTTTGAAATAATACATTTACATATAAAAGCTGGCTGGCAGTCCCTTGGCATCAGTATTCGCTCCTCTGTGTGTGTGTGTGTGTGTGCCTCTGTGTGTGTGCGTGTGTGTGTGTGTGTGAGAGAGAGAGAGAGAGAGAGAAGGGGCATGGATCTTCTAAAACTATACATAGCTGCAGCGTAATGAATTAAAATAGTTTAACATTGATCTGAATAATCAGGGCACCTTTTAAAATTGCTCTACTCCAGTGGTTTTGAATCCAGGACTTACAGAGTCCTAACTTCTGGGTTTTGAGTCCTCATAGAGCTGCCTTTTGGAAGGACTGGCAGCAGGTCTCGCGTGCATGTGTAGAGAGAAAGGGTGCCACAACTCCTGCCTCTCTTTGCAGGCCATGGAGAGGAGCAGCAGGCTGGCAAAACGAGGCCGTTCAGTTTTCTTGGTCGGCTGCCTGTGATCTGGGCCCTAACACCAGCCTGGGCCATTTCCACACGTCTTCTCCCCCTCCCGAAAAATAGCGCAAAACTTACGGGACAACGCGCCTTCATGACTTTGCTTTGTGGCATGTTTTCTGACGCCATCGCACCATGAAGCAAAGTCATGTCAGGAAATTGCGCCGTGAAGGTGCATCGTTCCGGAAGTCGTGTGCTATTTTTTGGGAGGGGGAGAAGACGTGTGGAAACGGCTTAGGTCTTCTCTCTGGCTCCTCCTCTTTCTGACACATGACTGTGATGTCACCATTTGGTAGTTTAGCAAGTTTTGTGCTGCCTCCTGAAGCGGCTAAAGAACATGGTTCTTCTTATCACTGATGATGTAAATGTTGTCGCTTTTAAAACTGGAGTTGCAGAAGGAGATGGAACTCATGAACACGTGAAGTTGGTGTATACTGAATCAGTCCATCGGTCCATCAAGGTCGGTACCATCTACTCAGACTGGCAGCAGCTCTCCAGGGTCTCAGGCAGGGGTCTTTCACATCACGTACTGCCTGGTCCTTTTAACTGGAGATTCTGGGGATTGAACCGGGGACCTTCTGTTCGCCAAGCAAATGCTCTACCACTGAGCCGCAGCTCTTCCCCTAAAGAGAAGGGATACCTTTGTGCCAAAAGATCTGGATGAGGGACAAAACTGCATTACAATGCCGTGCTTGCTATTCCTTGCCTTTTTAACCCAACCACTGCTTTGGGAGGAATGTCTCAATACTTCGGCTTTGGAGCAGAAATGGCCAGAAGCTAGGATGTTCATCCTAAATCTCCATAAGGGTGTGGTCTCTTGGGGGATTTTTCTTCTCCCTCTTAGCCGGTTGAAAGAAGAAACAATGTCAGAAATGCCTCTGATTCTGCCTGAGCAGGTTTGTGGGACTTTAGTTTGTGGGTCTTTGTCCCTCCCTCTTCTCAATTCTTGTTTAAGCTGATGGCTGTTCTGTTGTATGCAGAGAAACGCTGTACTGCCGATGCAGTACAGTTGAAGACGGGGAGGCAAGTCAGGGAAGCAAAGAGAAGCCACAGAGGAAAATGAATGATGCTTGCATGCTGTAGGCCCAAGTCGTGGCTGTTTATCTCACAGGGCTGCCAATTCACATGGGTGTGACATGTGTGGTCATTGCCACATGCATGGTTAGGTGCAACCTACATGTTCCTCTGTGAGTCTCTCTACCTGAGATATCTTGCATGAGGACGCTCAAGTGTAGGGAGATGCATTACAATTGTTATAAAGGGTTTGCGCTATTTTATTTCTCTGTAAGATTGTTTGTATCACTTGGTTTCTAAGCTACATAATTGCAACAGCAGCGTCTTTCTTGATCCAAGTGGGTTATGGTTTTGTTATTGTTATTGTTCATTGTTAAACTGTTGAAATGAAAATAAAGTATTTAAAAAGTGTAGGGAGATGCAAAGTTAGCCAGGAAGCGTAGTTTTAAAAGACACAGCTGAAGATCTTCAGAAGGTCTGTTGATTTTATCTAATTGGCAGAGCCTTTGGGGAGGCGAAGAGGAACGACTCTCTGAGGAGCGATCTCCGCTGGCTCTGTTTTTTTAAACTATGCTCCCTGGCTAACGTTGCATCTCCCTACACTTAAGCATCCTCTTGTAAGATGTCTTGTGTAGAGAGACTCTTAAGAGTCCTTGGTACCTTGGTTTTAATGGGGGTGGGTGGGGAAGTAAGATAGCAGACCTACGGCTACAGAGCTTGTTTTTCAAACAGCGCAAGGAAGGCTAAGAAACATGGAACTGAAGTCTTTATACACAGATATTTTCCCACAGTTTGGATGCCTGACTGCTGCGGTTTTTCTTCTAGCTTCTTTATGTTCTCGTTTTTCCATTTGTTGTCATCTTGTGGATTCCTATAGTTTCTCCGTGCTTTCTCAAACCCCCTTTCATTCAGTTTGCAGAAGCATAGAGAAAAGATGAGAACAACAGCAAACGGAAAAATGAGGAAGTGAGAAAGCTCAGAGAAAAATCGCTCCAGTTGAGCAACTGAACCATAGAAAACCCTTCATGTGAGAAGACCCTAAAAGATAGCCGTGTTTGGGTTGACTTTCAGAGCTTAGAATCATAGAATCAGAATTATAGGCTTGGAAGGGACCTCTAGGGTCATCTAGTCCAACCCTCTGCACAATGCAGGAAACTCACAACTACTCCCGACTGCCCCAGTGACCCCTGCTCCATGCCCAGAAGATGGCAAACTGCCTCAGAGCCAAGCTACAAGTGACGCCTGACACAGGTTGGACACTTGTCAGCTTCCCTCAAGTTTTGATGGGAAATGTAGGCATCCTGGTCTTGCAGCTGTAATGGAGAGCCAAGCTGTAAAACCAGAACGCCTACATTTCCCATCAGAACTTGAGGGAAGCTGACAAGTGTCCAACCTGTGTCAGGCCTCACTTGTAGCTTGGCTCTGAGGCGATAGAAGGCTGAGGTGGTAGAATAGACTGCAAACTGCGGATGATGAATTCCAGTTCCGAATATCAGGCGGAGGCATCAGTAACCTCCAACACTGCTGATGGCCAAGAAGCCAGAGGACGTTTTATTTGCAGGACGTTTTATTTATTTGAATATTTTCCAGATAAATTGGCATTGTGCTTGGCACTGTGCTGCTGCTTGGGCGGCTTGGCTGGGACATCAGCCGTGAGCCAGAGGACCCTGCAGAAGCAGGAATCCAAAGTATGGACGCAAAGATAGGTCGCAGAGGAGAGAAAAACAAAGTGTTCCCTCGAGAATTCGGGTTTCGGGCCAAGCCGTTTCTTTCTCTTAGCTCAGAATTTCTGGCAGGAAGCAACCTGTTTTCTGTTGCCCGATCAACAGTGGGGAACATTGCTGTGCAACTTAGTGATGACAAGCCAAATACTTGTGCCTGACGGGAGTGTGGCTGCACAAAGACGCTGCATACACACAGGTGATGCGCACAGACTCCAACACACCTGCGTGTGAGTGTAAACCCCATTGTTTCCAGGAGCTTAGTTGCTCTAAGAAGAAATCCTCAGGCTCAAGTCTGGCTGATAACATCCCCTCTGATATGGAAGTGCTTTATCTCCCCCGTCCCATGTGGGATTCTTCTGTAGCGAGTGGAGGATATGCGCTCTGTACTTGTTTGGGGGGTGCCCTCATGTGCATATATGCACCATGGTTAAGCCACGATGGTCCCTCTGCTAAGAACACTTGTCTTTTCTTGTGCAAACTTAGCTATCCTTCACTGAATTTCAACTCGCTTTTATATCGTGTTCCATGTTTTATTTACATAAGAGAATATTGGATTTCTTGGTCTTCCAGATCAATTTCCGCTTGCAAGGAAATTGACTCCTTCTGTGTAAGAGAGCCTTTAGAGGGCTAAACGGCTAGACGGATGCATGTACAAATATACAAACATATCCCAAGGAAGAAAGGAACTGGGTGGAAGTGTGCGTGTGTTGATGAAAAGTAAGGGTATGCAGATAGAATCATAGAATCATAGTTGAAAGATATACCCAGGGTCATCTAGTCCAACCCCCTGCACAGTGCAGGAAATTCACAACTACCTCACCCCCCCTACACGCCTAGTGACCCTTGCTCGGTGCCCAAAATATCTGGGTTCTCAGTGGCTCCCATTAAGTTCTATGGGACCAGCTGCAATCAGGGATACAGGGGAGAGAGAGAAAACTGTCTCCTCAAAACAGTTGAGGACTGTCCCATTCTCTTCACAGAATCCCCATTAACTTCCCCCCTTTTGCTTTCTTCTGCATTGGCTGCCATTCACTTCTGTGGGGAAAAACGGGGAAAGGATGGGATAAAACCATAGAGGATCAGCGGTTCTCAGCTTTTAATCCCTCACTGCCCTCCGAGTTCACGACATTATCATACCTCTTAAAGTTTAAAAAAGCACATAAAAACAGCACTCCAGAGAAGGCAGTGTTATTAACCTATTGATGATAAATGGATCTGATACATACAGAGATCCCAGGTATTAGCGGGACCCTTGTGTCTGACAGCTGGCAGCCAACCCCGTAATTTTAGGTTTGATTCCAACTTGCTGTGTGTCATTTTTGTAAGGGTCTGAGGGAGAAAGCTAGGACCTGCGATCTGATGAAGGGAGCTCTGACTCTCAAAAGTTCATACCCTGGAAATCTAGTTAGTCTTCAAGGTGCTACTGGACCCGAATCTGGGATTTTAAAAAAACTCTGCTGGCTATCGGAAACCATTGCAAAGGGGGAGAAGGCTTGGCTTAGCTGTTCTGTTTCTTGTGCTTAATGGACTGTCTATGACATCACTCTCCAGCCACTGACAGCAACAGCCTTGAACTAAAGAATATGCCTTTGGGGTTTGGATTCGAGAATACCTGGCCTCGCCCTGACAGTTGTTACTATACAAGGAATGCGCATCCTCTTTTCAGAAACGGGAGGATTCTCTTGGTCCAACACCGGGTTCAATAAGCAACTGTGGGTACCGTTTTCCACAAAGCCTGGCTGGGTTTAGCCTTCCCGGGTGGATTTTTTTTGAGGCATGTATCTGCCGGTGTTCAAGCTCTTACTTCCCTCCTTGGCCAGACATTCCTGTGGCAGTCGAGGTTCTTTGTCCCACCCTAATCCTCAGTAGATAACTGATCACCTCAGCCAGCGCTCGGCAACTTTGCTGTAATTGGCAGCCCGGGCTGCTCGTGGGAGTTCCAGAATTGGCACTGCACGGGAGGGGCAAGCTAGAGGGCATTGGTGGGGCCGCTGGGCGGAGGCGCCTGCCTGGTGCCTCCATCTCCGTGTCTGCATCTCTGGCCCACGTAGTCGGGGCTTTTGTCCAAAGACATGGAGCGTCCTCCAAGGCATGTTAATTGCAACCAGGGCGTGAGCTGCGTGGGCGGGACCAGCAGCACACAGAGGGCTGAAGAATTCCAAGGTGGCTCCATTAGAGCCATCCCTGCCTGTAATATAGGGATACACACCATGCGGAGCTTTCTCTCCTCCAAGGGCACTGACGGTTCATATGGAGTGTTTTGCATAAAGTGGAGTACTGTGCAGCCAAATGCAAGGGTTTGACCTCAGTCACAGAATCATAGTGTCTGGAAAGGGCCTTATGGGCCGGCAGTGTTCACAGTGCATGCTGAAATGGATTCCTTTCCATCAGTATGTGATGGCGTCTCAGCCTGCTGTGACCTTTCTTAGTGTGGCTACAGGGAGGCGGTGTGGTGCCCTTACTTTTTATGCACATGCGCTAGAGTGGACCCTTCCAAAATGCATCCCACCTCTATAGCGGCTTGCAACCCAACAGATGGTGCTCTGTGACCCGCCTGGGGGTCCCAATCCATGCACCACGGAGCCTAGAGCATTCCCAGCTGACGGGTGCCCAGCCTGTGTTTGAAGAGAACACTGCACCTAACTGCGCCCTTGATGCTGCCGAACTAGGCTTCTTTCTATCTTTCAACAGCTGGGAGAGTGAGGGATGGTTGGGTTCAGTTCACACACCCATTGGGAGTGGAACAACTATCTCTGTGAGATCACATTTCCAAAACACATTTACAGGATAATGGCAATGTAAAAAGGGGGACATTTGGAGGGGGGAACAGTAGGCTTCGCATTACAGAACCTTATCTCCCCATTTTAGCTCCTGTATCTGAGAGCAGAACCACAAGTGACAAAAGGCACAGATTGGACACTTGTCTGCTTCCCTCAAGTTTTGATGGGAAACGTAGGCATCCTGGTCTTGCAGCTTGGCTCTCCGACTGCTGTCCAATGGACTTTTCAACTGTCACTTGTCCAACATTCCACCAAGCTGCCTACATTTCCCATCAAAACTTGAGGGAAGCAGACAAGTGTCCAATCTGTGCCTTTTGTCTCTTGTGGTTCTGCTCTGAGCTAGCTGAGAGAATTGGGGGGCAGGGGAATTCTGTTGGAAGGTGTCTGAGAGTGAATGGGTTGTGTGTGGAAGGGTTTCATATCTCTGCCCTCTGCCCTCACATGAGCACTGCAAGGAAAACACACATTCAGGAATCCTTGGAGTGTGTCATTCTGCCATTTGACATGGGGCTGACATCATTTGCTTGTGGCACGATGGGTAGTTTTGTGAATGTGGTCAACACTGAGAAAGCAGAATGAGATCGCAAACATGCACCGAGCCAGGAGTGGAGTAGGCCCTGTTCTTGGCATGTGGGCCAAACAGATACATCACATATGCTTTCTGTGGTGCTTGAGGATATTTTCAAAGCCTGGTGCGAGAAGGAAACAAGCCCCAGGCTCACATGTTCCACCTATGCTGGGCAGAAATAATGTTTGCTGTACATGAAGTATGGGTTTATGCACACCGAAGGTGAAACTAATAGACGAGGGAGCAAGAGTATGCAGCTGCCTGAATCTTGCTTACATCGCACCTTACCACAATTTTTGACCAAGGCATAAACAGCCACAGCTCACGTGCGCACCTCTTCTGTAATGGTCTTCAAGCTGTGTAACAGCCTCCCCCAAGGTGTAAAAATAAAGCCCCCACCTTATTACATTAAGGAGAAGTTATGAAACTGAAGCATTGATTGAGAGCATTTGATGCTTCTTGAAAGACAACAAGTTTCTGAAAACTTGGTGAGCATTTTGTGAGAGTATTAAAAACCCACTTTGCTGGTTATATGGGGTTTTGGTCTTACTGCTGCTAGAGTCTTTTAAATTTTTCTTCTTGTTGCCACCTTGATTCGTGCGGTGTGGGAGAAAGGTAGTCTTATCAGTAGTTTGAAGTACTCTCAGTAGAAGATGCAGGATTTTTAAAAAATTGGGCTGTTTTTTCCCTCTCATGTTTGAGGAGATGGTTGAAGTAGCATTTGTTTGCTTTTCCTCATCTTCGGGCATAAGTGGGAAGTTTCCCCGAAATGAACAGGAGCCATGCCAGAGCGGATTTATCTGGAAGACCTCGTTCAGAGTTCCTCAATGAGAAAAATGCTAACAGTAGACAAGCTTTCCTGAAAGACAGCTTTGGCCAACACTGCCAGTTCCCCTTGTGGCGTATGCAGCCTCAAGAGACCACAGGGCAGACACATTGATTTGGAAAGGGCTCCTCGATGGCAGAATCTTTGAAAAACCCTGCTTGAGGAGGCTAAAACACTTCTCACGATGTGCGGAGGTCACACACTGTTAGTCTCGGTTTTCACCGAGGTCTGGGCTTTACTGAATGCCTCTCCACATAAAACATTATCTCATCACGGAAAAATAGAAGTGGAGGAGGAAGACTTGTGCCCAACATGCTAGTATTTTTTTTTGGTGTGTGTGTGTACATGGCCATTTCCAGACGGCTTACCTGCCCCCGGAACGTCGTGCCATGTTGAGGGGAAAACGCGAAATATCGTGTTTTCTCGCACGAGTTTTGCGTGACGTCGCACGACATTGCATAAAACTCGCGTGAGAATACGCGATATTTTGCGTTTTCCCCGCAACATGGTGTGACGTTCCGGGGGCAGGTAAGCCGTCTGGAAACGGCCCATGTCAGGAATTTTCTTGGTGTGGGAGGATGGAACATTTTTCTCTCCTTTCTTGTCCTTACCTGGAAGGAGTGTTCAGTCATGTGCGTTCTCGTCCCAGCCCCCACAGTGTGAAGTGGTACAGCCCAAGTATGTGGCTGCCAGATCAGTGAGAACTGAGCCTGTGTTCACGTGTGCCTTTATTCTGCACACACTGATGTGTGCTTTAGGATCATACCCTCCAGCACTGAACAGCCAAAAACAGGGACATTTTTGTCTAACTAGCACTTTTCTCTGTCCCTGGCGCAAATGTTTTTCCTCTTTTTAGGTCTCAAAAGTCGACAAGAGGATTTTCACATTCTCCAGCACTTTTGTTCCTATGTATGACAAGCGTTGTGAGTTACTTCCTCGTCTGACCCACCTGTTCCTTTGCAGAGTGGGAGATAACCAGCTTCTCAGCTTGCAAACCATTCGCCTCCGTTTGCATCCAGGGCTTTCTGTTTTGTGTGACATTTGTTGCTACGGGCAGCTAAACAGTGACAGTGCTGCGTGACCGTTTGTGTGCACGTCCATTGTGCCTCCCGTTTGTGTTCTTTGCACCCGGCGATGTTCTTGAGATGGCAACTAAACAAAAGTTGGATAACGTTAAGATGACAACTAATCACACGTTGGATGAAAAGTTCTCTCTCCTGCAACACAGGTTCAGTTTTGCTGGGCATGTATAAATGTATTTCGGATCCGTAAGTGCCTGAAGTTAATTTGATTCAGTGGAGCAATGGCAAGGAGTCATTCTTGAGGCATCCACTTTGATTGGTCCAGAAAACAGCTCTACCAACATCCCTCCTCCTTCTCCCATCATGGCAGTCCCAGGGCCAAGCTACAAGTGATGGAATGACACAGGTTGGACACTTGTCAGCTTCCCTCAAGTTTTGATGTGAAATGTAGGCATCCTGGCCTTGCAGCTTGGCTCTCCGACGGCTGCCCAACGGACTTTTCAACTGTCACTTGTCCAACATTCCGCCAAGCTGCCTCCATTTCCCATCAAAACTTGAGGGAAGCTGGCAAGTGTCCAACTAGTGTCAGGCGCCACTTGTAGTTTGGCCCCCAGAGGCAACATGCTACGCCCTTGTTTCAGTTATCAGTGCAAAAGAGCCACGTGCATGCTAACTGGTTCCTTCCTGGCCAGGAGTAGCGAGTCTGTGTGGTTATACTTGGATGAGCTGGGTACAAATCTCCATGCAGCTCTGATGCTTACTGGGTGATCTTGGACTAGTGATTTCTTCTCAGCCCTAATCAACCTCACAGGGCTGTTGTGATAAGGCGGATTTTGATAAAACATACGATAATTGCAGCTAGAATGATTTTGGCACAATACTGGATGCAGCAAAAAACCCCAACAAAGCAACAATGGTTACGGAAGGCCTGGTTTGTTATGAAAATGAACAAAATTATGACTTATATGTGTCATAGAAATTCTGGGTGGCTGAAAACTATGTGAGAATCTGTTTGCCCTTTGTATTATATTGGAATCATCACTAACCCGTCTAATACTGCTAGTGTGGAAATGTTAAATTGTGTATAGAGTAACTGTTGTTAGTGTGTTGTTTGGATGAAACGTCTTAGATTCGGTTTTTAAATAAGAATTAAGGTCTGTAAGGCTATATAACCAATTAGGCCTGTAATGGGAACCGGCCCTTTATATGCATGTGGTTTTTTAATATATGTAACTCTTTTGTATATTTCTGTTTCTTCAAGTGAGAAAGGGGGACTATAAAGGACATCGATAAAATAAAAATAAATGATAAATTGAAAGAGGAGAAGGGACTTTGATCTGCCTGGAGGAAGAGCAAGATTAAAATGTTACAAATAAATTAATGATGCAGGTGCATATCTATTTGGCCCAACAGATTGTGAGGATAGACTGTATTTAAATAGATGGGGGGGTCGTGTCACATTTGAATGATCCTGAGAGTCAAGCTAAACATGCAGGTTTTTAAAGAGTTGGGCTGGGGTTTGTGGGCTGTTTAAAGGGCCCTGCCACTTGCAAGTGGCAGGGCCCTTTAAACTATCAGCAGGCAGGCGGCAAGGGGGGGATCCCCTCCCCCGCTGCCTGCCAGCTGATAGTTTAAAGGGCCCTGCCGCTTGCAAGCTGCAGGAAAAGTTTAAATGGCCATTTCCTCGGGGAAATGGCCGTATAAATCAAATAAATAAATAAATAAATAAATTTAAACTGTCCCTTTCCTAATACAACCCGAACGAACCTGAACCAGTAACCAGTTTGTGGAAGTTCATAGAAAGGAGCTTCCCTGATCCGTGGTTCGCGAACCACAAACTGGCCTGGTTCGTGCGTTGTTTCTTGGATCGTAATTGGATTCGTGCCCACCTCTAGTTGTGACCAGTAACGACTGCATTGACTTACATTGTGTAGTCTTGGTGAGAAAGGCAGACTATAAATGTGAGTAAATAAAATAAGGTCATACTAAGGAACAGAAACAAAAAGAGAGGGTCCGGAGAAATGAAAGTTTTAAAAAAAGATTTTAGAAAACTGAAACTTAAGGCTCCCTTTACTGATCTCTGTGGCCTGGAGATCAGTTGAAATTCTAGGATATCTCTAGCCACCACCTGGAGATTAGAAGAGTCCAGTAGCACCTTTAAGACTAACCAACTTTACTGTAGCATAAGCTTTTGAGAACCACAGTTCTCGAAAGCTTATGCTACAGTAAAGTTGGTTAGTCTTAAAGGTGCTACTGGACTTTTTTCTATTTTGCTACTACAGACTAACACAGCTGACTCCTCTGGATCTATCTCCTGGAGATTGGCAGCCCTAGCTGTTCAAGTTAGGTTCGTCTGGATGTATTTTCCTCTTGTGATTTTCTAACCTGAAATGCGCTTACGGTTTTTGTGCATACTGCTTAAAACGTTTTTTGAAAGTATATGTTATTAATGCTTTGAGCAATTTTCAAAACGTGCTTTGTCATATAACGTTCCCACACTGTTCCTTTCCCATAGGAGTACAATTGGGTGGAGGGGGAGGTACAGTGAGAAGGCATAGAAATCGCCTCCTCGAGTGCAACTCTGCTTATGCTGCCTATTAGATGATAAAGAAAAGATTGCTAGGGTGGGGCAACCAAGAGAGGGAAACAAAAAAAGGCTTGATACTGGCAGGCGGTGTTCAAGGCCGCTAGAAGGAAGAACTTGAAAGGAAACTACGGAAGTGTTTTTTGCTCACTTTCTCTCTCTCACGGTGTAGGCTGCCACCTGGACTATGGCAGCTCCCCCGTGGAAAATTAGCAGATCATGGAAAGGCCGGGCAATCACTTTTCTCTCTGATAGGTAATTTGGCACATAGTTTAAGGAACCGTAAGTGATGCAGTCCACTCCCCACCAGCAGTCTGGTTTTGGTACAATGCGAGAAGAGCGTTGCTGTTTTATGCATAAAAAGTGATTTTTCTGCTGACTCAAAGCGACATACAAAAGAACTAAATAATATAAGCTCTATTTAAAAAGCACTGCCTAAAATCTCCTTTTATAAGAGACACGAGACAGCTTGCAAGGAAGGCTTTCTGATGCGGAAAACTAAACATGGAGGTTGCTAGGCCAGTTTCGGATGGGACGGGGCTTATTTCATAGAAAAAGAGCGGGAGGAACTCATTAGCATAATTCATTAGCATATGCCACACCCTTTGCCATCATCGGAAGAGTGTCATTAGCATAACTGATTTGCATATTCCACACCCCCTGACATCCTGGCTGTTTTGCACCCAATCCTGGCCATTCAGGGCCGAAAAGGGGCCCAAAATGGCAAAAAGGGTCTGAAAATGGCTGAAAGGGGGCCCAAAATGGTCAGGATCAGGCCACTGCTGAGCGGGAGAGTGATCCACCACCCGTCAGAGGCCCGATCCAGGCCGCTTTGGCCCCAATCCAGGCCGAAACGGGCCCAAAATGGCTGAGAGTCAGGTGGGCGGGGCCACCTGTCATGTGACCTCTTTGGGGAACTGCCGGAACTGTGTTGCTGCACGTTCCCCCTCCAAATAAGCCCTGGATGGGAGCAATTCACCATGTGATCTACTGTAGCCCTGTTCACAAGTGAACAGTGAACATTCATACAGTCTGAGTACAGTGTACACCTGATTGTTCTTTTTGCATTGAATAATTTTCATGCAGCCAGCACATTTTTCGTTTGCCAGCCTCCAGGTGGTGGCTGGAGATCTCCTGTAATTGCAGCTGGTTACAGAGATCGATTCCCCTGTAGAAAATGGCTGCCTTGGAAGGCAGACGCTATGGCATTATACCCAGCAAAGTTCCCTCCCCTCCCCAAACCCTGCCCTCCCCAGGCTCCACCCTCCAAATCTCTAGAAACTTCCCAATTTCCCAAATCTTTCTTTGCCTTGGAACTTACTGGGTGATCTTTGACCAGTTACCTAGTTTAGTACACCCTTTACAGGATGTTTGGGACGATAACAGAACCATGTATGCCATCTTGAGTGCCTTGAAGGAAGGGTGACATAAAAATGTAACAGAGGTAGCCAAGAACTTGGATTCATCTCGCCTTCATCTCCTGGGATGAGGCAAATGCAAATACATGGAACTTAGGTTCTGTTAGTGTCTGTTAGTAATGATATCTAAATAAAATGTCCAGATTCAAAGAGAATGTATCTCTGAATACCAACAGGTTTGGGGGTAAAGCTCTGCCTGTATACTTCCTGAAGACATCTGGATAGCTACAGGGACAGACTGGATAGATGGATGTTTGGTTTAATCTCTGGAGTACTCCTCTTATTATCCTGGGACTAGAGGTGTGCGTTCAGATATTTCCAGTCTGAAACAGTGCCCAAAACTGTTTCATTTTGGATTGGAAGTAACCAAAAAGAAACAGGGAATTGGGGGCACTGTTTCAGATGGGAAGTATTCAAATGCACACCCCTACCTATAGGGTTGCCAACCGGAGGCTGGCAACTAGTGGGAGACTTACCAGAGTGTGGGATGGCCTCTCTGATGACATACTTCCATCACAGCGACATCACAGCATAGAAATGCTCTAGTATTAGCCCCCAACACTAAGGTGTAACCATAGAGTTTGGGACACATGCTAGAGTGTCACCCCGATGTGATGATGTCTGGGTTGCGCTGGAAGAATTGTCATCCTAGCAATAGTGATTGCCTCCACGTTCCCCCACCCCCAAGTGGAAGTGGAGGAAGAGGGCTGATGGTAGAAGGTTTCTTGGTAGCCGGGGGGACCTGGCTGCCCTACCAACCTATGACTTTATTTAATTGCTGCATAGCTCTGCGATCATCATTACTCCTCAGAAAGGAATTAAAATAATCCAGAATTCAGTGTAGGGGCATAAAGGTTACAAATAACCTACCCACTTCAAGTCATTCTGCGAAGACCATATTGCTCCTTCCCATTGAAATCCAAGTGCTGATTGTTTTTCTCATTTCTGAGCGCCCATTCTACCAAGTGCCACAACGGCAGCGGCCTATAAAAAAACAACTCAGTTGAATCTACAGGTGTGGAAAATGCCAGGCACCATGCCACAGCAAATACTGTTGTACCTTTGCCCTCAATAATTGTCAGCAGGCATTGAACGGACTTGCATTCATTTAAAAACTTCTGAGAGGCGATGACTCGAATGGACTTCAGACTGTTGAATTATGAAACTAGGAAGGACATACCTCTGATGGGCAAGAGGAAGGAGGAAATTAAAGGTGGAGGACCGAATCCAGGCCTCGTGATACCATTAAGCACAGAACAGTGACTCATTTGTAGGCTGCTGTGGGTCACTTTGGCGCCCAAAGGCAGGATGGCCTGATAGCCAACTCGCTAGCCTTGTCAGCAAATGATCAAGAAGTCACCTTTTATTTGAAACAGGGTTTCACCTAGCACAGAGAAGTGTTTAATTGTTTATAAAAAAGCAGCCCAACCTAGCCAGAAAGGTTGGTAATCTTAGGGATTATCATCGAGGGATCTGAAAGACGTTAACAGTGGGAAGGGGGAGACTGCTCCTCGTAAAGTAGTATCTTCCTTTTTAAAATTTTAATTTAATTCTTAATCTCTGCCTCTCCTCCTGGAAGATCAAGATAGCCTTGATAACGTCCTGAGGACAGTGATCTCCGACCTGTGGTGCCATAGTGCCTGCCAATGTGTTTCCTGGCATAGAGTTATGAGGCTGAGCTTGGCAACACGTGGGAGGGCTGGGGGGTGAGGAGTTGATGTAGGAACAGCGTCGCAGATATGACAATGTCGTTTTAGGGGAAACCCAGAAGTGACTGTGGGTAGCTCTAGGAATCGCCAGAAACTCTATGGTAAAACTCCCAGCAGCAACAACAACCCAAATGAGGAAATGCACTTGTAATTGCCCCAGTAAAGAATTATTTGTGGATTTATTTAGGGAATTCATACGGTGCCTTTCCAGAGTCCTTCAGCTGATTGAATTTGGGGCACATAACTGATAACTGGCTAGGGGAGGGGCTGTGGCTCAATGGTAGAGCACCTGCTTGGCATTCCATAGGTCCCAGGTTCAATCCCCAGCATCTCCAATTAAAAGGACAAGGCAGTAGGTGATAGGAAAGACCTCTGCCTGACACCCCGGAGAGCCACTGCCCATCAGAGTAGACAATACTGACCTTGATAGATCGATTATCTGATTCAGTGTAAGGCAGCTCTATGTGTTCCTGTATGAGGCAGTGGTGGAAATAGAGTGCTGGACTAGGTAGACCATTGATCTGACCCAGTGCGGCGGCTCCTCTTAGAGTCTTCTGCAGAGGTTAAAAGCTACCATTACAGTTGTGGAATCTGTCAGAGGTAGGAAAAATGGAATTTTTTTTGTATTTCATTTAAGTTTCTCACATAGTTGGGTCGATCATTTTCGTTCCCACCCCTTTCCTCTGGCTAACTTAACGCTTGTTTCTTTTTGGGTTGTTTTTTTCATCAGACAGAAAGGCTGACCCTGCTGTCCTCCCACATGTGTTGAGCCCATAAAAGAAAGGAGTTAGTTTCAAATCAAACTATACTTAGCATGAAATTCTAACCTAGTCATCCTAGCCTGAACAAGCAGAGACCAGTGTGGGAGTTGGCGCACTCAACATGCACATTGCAGGTGGGAATGAAAGTTACTCTCATCAGCCCAGTTCACGTTTACTCTGAATGCATGTACCAACTGTGTACAGTGTACACTTGATTTTTCTTTATGCACAAATCAAGTAATGCTTGTGTTACAGTCAAGGCATGTACAGCCAAATGTGTGATTCAAACCCCACATTTATCCAGGTACCGGTCCCTGGTTTCATTTGTAAAGTGAACATGCACTGGCGCTTTTTCACAAACTGATGCACGGAGATCACATTCACTGTAACGTGTGAACTGGGCTAATCAGATTGCTTATCTCTTGTTAAACTCTGCATCCGGTGCAAGGGGGAATATAGAATGTGCTCAGATCTTCCAGGATGAAAGCACTAGAGGAGAAGGGAATGATTGCTGTTGTGCTGTGCTAAGTCAGTTCAAGCAATTAAGGTAATTGCTACAATCTCCACAAGCAAGAAATAGTTATACACACACACTGTTTTCTTCATAGCCTTCCTCGACGGTAGCTTTTAGGCACGCAAGGAGCCGCTGCACTGGACAATCTGTGGAGAAAGTGTCCCACACAGTGGAGGGCCCGTGGGCTTTTGCGCTTGCAACCAACAGCGCTATCATCCCCATTTTGAGAAGGCTCAATGTGTCTGTAGATTATTCTCATTGACAGCATGTTGTTTTACTGTCTATACACAACCAAGTCAATTAATATAAATACACACACAATATAGTCAATCGGTACATAATATTATCATGTCCAACAGGTAAAGTCAAAAGTCCATTGGATGAAAATCCAACTGGTGGAGAGTCATACAAAAGTCAGTATTTCATAATCCTTTCTTTCATAAAATTTTTCTTTCAATTCATTAGCAAATTCTTATATATTGGCCATCATGCAGTCTAGAAATTTAAATATTGTGTAATTGTTACTTTCCCTGGTTGTGTATAGATAGTAGTCTTGCTAGTCCAGGGAACCCCCTCTGTTGTGGAGGACGTTGTTTTACGGCAAGGGAGCGTTGTGCTTCTTTGACCCACTCCTGTGGTCAGGTTATGATTTTATGGCAGGAAGAATGGCAGCGATTTGTGCTATGATGGCTGAGTGGCGGCTGGTAGGCGGGGGTGGAACTTTATGTTTGCAATGTAGGAGCTCTTTATTATTATTTTTTTAATGAGTCGGGCTCTATGAATAGGTAACAGGCAAGATTATGTACTCTGCCAGCTCAGGACATTTTGCCGCCTGAGGCCACTCTCACCACTGCCTCCACCCCTGCCTTGGCCCTGCCTCAGAGCCGTTAATACTCCTTGCTCCCACGCCCCTCTTTTAAAAACAGCACAACATACTGTGCAAACTCTCCCGAGATCCCTTTTCTTTATTTTCTTCCTTTGTTCATGCCCAGCAGGGGCCCACAGTGGCTTACATTGTTCTTCTCTCTTCCATTTTATCCTCACAGCAACCCTGCGAGGTAGGTTAGGCTGAGAACATGTGACTGGCCCAAGGTCACCGAGTGAGTTTCCCTGGAAGAGCAGGGATATTTATTTACTTTCTTCCCAATGAGAAGCCAAGGGGGCTTATGTAGTTTTCCTCCCCATTTTATTCTCACAACATCCCTATGAGGATTGGTTAGGCTGAGAGTGGTTCTTCCATATCCTAGTCCAACACTCTAACCACTACACCTCATTGGCTCCTACAGTTTTTTTCAACTTTCACCTGGTAACCCTGGCGCCAGTAACCCGGCCGACCACCATAGCTGTTTAGACAACCCAAATGATGGTGCAACTCTCATGAGAGAAGGGAATCGCATGAGAATTTGGGGTGACCTGGAGAGCACATGTGACTTGACATGCTGATTGTAAAGAGGCCAGAGGAAGTGAGCTGCTCCACATCCCAGCTGCTCCAGATCTCGGGTCGGAGGCAGCGAGCGGGACAGGAAGTAGCCACCCCAACCCCCAAAGTGCACTGCCTGAGACGACCTCAGTTGACCTGAGCGGAGGCAGCCCTGATTATGGGGCATCTTGTGTAATGCCTAAATTCCTTGCCTATCTGTTCTTTGAATAATTTTAGAAATAATTTAAAATATTTGGTGCATTTCCCCCCAGAAAGTTGTTCATTTCAGTGATTAGCTTCATCTTCAGAGAACGGGGGGGGGGGGGGGGACAAGCCAAACATGTTCCAATAATTATAAGACTATCATGCAATGTCTTGTTTTACATTCTGGCAGTCAAGTACATGTAAAAGTTGCAGGTCCAACCCTTGCATCTTTGCTTAAATTATCTCGGGTGCTAGGAAAAATCTTTCTCTGCCCGAGATCTTGGTGAGCTGCTGCCAGTAAGAGCAGGCAGGACTGAGGTGGGGGACCAGCGGCTGACTCTGCCTAAAGCAGCTTTGTACATTTCATCTGTTATGCAGAGCACCATGGTAGCCCCCCCTTTTTTTGGTGTGTATGAGAAGGATTGCAATTGGGGGGGCTGTCCACCACCCTGTTTTAAATGTGTATTAATACACTGTTTTAATGTAGCTGAATTTTTTATTATATTTTAATATGTTGTTATCCCGCCTGAGCCCACTCGCGGGGCGGGCAGAATAGAAATTTGAAATAAAATAAATAAATGAAATTGAGAATGTGGGAATGGATCCCTACCCTGGGTATATGGTTGCCAGATCCCTGTACCTTCCCGGCGAGAGGGAGGGAATCAGTATTCACCCTGTCTTTGCTCCTTGCTTGCATGCAAAGCGCATGCCCAGTAGCGCATGTGTGCTTCGGAGTGGGCTGATTTGGGCCCCATATGAGCCTGTTTGGGGCCCAAATCAGCCTGCTGTGAACCGTGGGAGTGCTCTCAGGGGCAGCGGGATGATTTCACTTCCAGGAATGATGTCATCGTGCCACCCCCGAGGGTTTGCCCAGGAGGCCTGCCCCACCCAGCCCCCGTGCCTGCCAGGTGAATGGTGGAGGAGGGTGGGAGTGGGGGATTCCCTGCCACACTGTGGGACCTGGGATCCCTAGTATAAAATAACTAGTTAGAGCACTACAAGACACCTGGTAACATGCTGGCTTTGTGATGCACACCCAATAGGTGTGTCTAAGCTCACAGTTCAGGCCCAGGATATCTTGGACTGTGCCTGCCCCCCCCCCATACAAGTACTTCCACTTGGGCCTCCTTGCAGTGGTCCCCTGCTAGCGTAGAGTACTATCAGCTCTCATTAAGACAGGACGCAAAAGGTTTTTTTTTAAACTTTGCATGCCATTAAAATTTAGAATTTAAATCTCTGTTCAAACAATATTCAGGGGGAATCTTTTTCCTGGAAAATAACACTTGTGATTGTGAAAAGCTTAACGAGTACTGAAAAGCAGTATGTCTCATTCATAAAGCCAATATATCCTGTTCCTTACTGGAATGTTAGTGGCTGGTCCAAAAGAAGGATTTAGCTGCGCGAGTGACATGGCTAGTCGTGGTGCAGCTCACATATTCGGCCTCTCTGAGTCGCCGGGGTCATAGGAAACTTCTGAGCTGAGTAATGAAGATCTGAATGTTTGGCCCTTCCAGGGTCACATTCCAATCCTGTGGATCTTGGCAAAAGAGTTGCACGTGAGAATTTTATCTGAAAGGGCCCGGTGGAGCTAGCTGTCGTTGCCCTTGATGTTTCCACTTACCCAACATTTGCAGGGTTTCATAACATTTGGAAAAACGCCAAAACTTTTTGACCCCCAAAATAAAAGTGTTGAGAATGTACAGGCAGCGATCGACGTATCGCAGTAGATTTCAACCCCTGGGTTCAGACCTTCTGGAGGCTCACGTGACTTAATACAGCTGCCCTTTTATTGCTGCTTTTTGCGAGGGCGTAAAGAACAACTGCGCCACACCCCTGCCTCTCTTTGTGCACACATTGAGAAGAGCAGCAGGACATTTGTGGAAGACCACAGATACAGGCTCCTCCTCTTCCTGTCACATGATTCTAATTTACATGGTTCCCATTCAGGAGGTTCCCACTGGGTCCTGGTCTGAAATGGTGGAAAGACCCCGTTCTGTCGTACTATGTTCAACTGTGTTTCCAGCTACATGGAGTAGATGGTGAGGGTTGGTCTGTAGAAGATGGTTATCGTTTGCAAATGCAGGTCAGTCAGTGCATGGAACATTTTGCCTCAGGAGTAAAGGGACTGGACCAGGAAATTCCCCATGCTAGATTCCCCATGGCAGCTCTCTTTTTTATCATCTTGTTACATTTTCCAAATTGCCTTGCCATTCTTCTAGAGCTGAGTTGAAAGAAGGGGTCATTTTGTTAACATTTCTCATCCCTGTGAAATGATGCCCTTTTAAAAAGACTATCGGCATGAGTGGGCTGTCAAAGGGGAACATCAAAGATGATGCATGAAAACATGAAGCGGCATTATGCAGAATCAAACGGTCGGTCCGTCAAGGTCAGTCTTGTCTACTGGCAGCAGCTCGTCAGGGTCTCAGGCAGAGTCTTTGATGTCATCTGTGACCGGGTTCTATTTTTTCTTTAACGGAAGCAGGTGGGAATTGAACCGAGGACCGTACATGGCAAGGAAATGCTCTACCACTGAGCTACAGCCTCTGCAACAGGAGCAGGGCTCATTTTGAGGGGGAATGTGCCAGAATGCAGTTCCGGCAGTTCCCCAAAGAGGTCACATGACAGATGGCCCCGCCCACCTGACAGCCATTTTGGGCCCATTTCAGCCTGGATTGGAGCCAAAACAGCCCAGATCAAGCCTCTGACGGGTGGTGGATCACTCTCCCGCTCAGCAGCGGCCTGATCCTGACCATTTTGGGCCCCCTTTCGGCCATTTTCAGCCCCCTTTTGCCATTTTGGGCCCAGTTTTGGCCCTGAATGGCCAGGATAGGTGATGGCAGGGAGTGTGGCACATGCAAATCAGTTATGCTAATGACACACTTCCGGCGATGGCAAGAGGAGTGGCATATGCTAATGAGTTCCTCCAGCTCTTTTTCTACGAAATGACCTCTGAACAGGAGCATGCCCCACACACATTCAGTAGATTTCCTAATACACAATTCTCCCCTCCCACACAGCCTCACCAACTACATGGCATTCAGGAAGTGCTCCAGGGTAGGTGCTTTGTAACCTCGATCTGCTATGCCTTCAATACCATGTCGAGGCTGGGTTTTTGTTTGTTTGAAAATGGCCCTTCTTCTTAGCACTTGTGTAACATCTGCACACGTGTTAAGGTCTTTGCAGCCAGTGGTGATGCCGCCACAGTGGGAGAAACCCCTGTCAAAGCATAGTTGGTGGAACGGGAGTGGAGAGGGAAGAGAGGTTACCTCTCTATAACTGGGAGTGGCTGGAGCAATTTAACGACCAGTGGGACGGAGTTACCTGGCCTGCTCAGGACACGATGGAACAGAAGCCTCGGTGGAATTAGAAGGCAAAGGGTAGGGCAATTCTTCCGAGCCGGAAAAGCCTCTTAGGATGCTAGCACATGATCGTTTTTACAGGAGGAAATCTGATGAGAACCTAAGGAAACCTTGCATGCAACTTAATTACGCTTCGTCTGCTCCTGGTTGCTTTTGAGTCGTCTTTTGAACCGACAATGGCTGTTTGGCCAGGGTGCTGCACGTCTGTAGGAGACATTTTGAGCCAAGCTACAAGTGACGAATGACACTTGCCTGGCAAGTGAACAGACTCGCATGTATTCCTTCCTGTTCACTTGCCATTCACTTGCTCTCCCCTTGATCAAGGGGAACGCAAGTGAATGGCAAGTGAACAAGGAGGAATACACGTGAGTCTGTTCACTTGCCAGGCAAGTGTCATTCGTCACTTGTAGCTTGGCTCTTAGACAGTCCGGTGTGCACACCCCATAATCCTTCCATGTTCTGCCTCTGAGCCAGAGAGTCCAGTGGACAGGTGTGTGTAGGCCTGACTGTATCCCACGAGTTCTTCTCTTTTTCAAAAAGGACTCAGCTCCCTATAACCGTTTAAGAGGTTGCCCAGCTGGCTTTAGTAATCCTAGCAGGCCAAGGTACTCAACTCTTTCTTTTTCTTGATTTTAATCTGATCTGCAAAGAGTTAACACCCCCTCCATCACCACCAGTTTAATTCTCCCTGTTCTTTTAATTATTTTTCTCATCACGTGCAGCGAAGGTCTCTCTCTTTTTGTGAAATTTCTTTCCTGCTCACTCGATGTTTCAGTCGTACTGTCTCGGGGAGGGAGAGAATCATTTTTAACTGTGTTTGCTGGTATAACAGTTTTGCAGATCTCCTACTTTGCTTCTGTTCTCCCTCCCCCCCCCCCCCCGCTTTCTTTTTTTGGGTTTATGGAATTTTACTGTGCTTTGGGCGTTGCCAGGATCTAGCATTTCTCCGAAGCATTGCACGAGAGCCTGAGTAGCTACTCACTACAAACATGTGCTGCTTGCCACTGACTAATTTCCTTCTGTGTATTGCTGAGTGGTGACTCAAAGCCAGGCTGGGCAGCCGGCCGTATGGTTACGATGTAGAGTGGACTCTGGCTGGAATTTCCATCAAGGCAGGGGCTGGATGCAGGATCCCCCAGTGGTGCCGAACACACGGCAGGGGTTTGCAATAAGAGGAAATAGTTCACAGCGAGTCATCCTGTGGTCAGGGTGATTCAGGGGGCCTTCTGTTGGTGGTCAGGGAGGCACGTGGCCAGATAGACCCAAGTCTATCTCTGGGAAGTTACATTTCCCACCGCTCTGATTCTTATCCAGTGAATAATTTCCAGATTTGAAGAGCTGTGGGGTTTTTTTTGTTTTTTGCTTGGAATGAGCATTGTGGCAGGGTTTTTTTTTTTTAAGGCGGGGCTTTTTTCTTTGAATCAAAATGAAACTTTCAGAATATTTTTGAAAAATGAAAGTTGCTTTTTTTCTGCCACTGTCAGAGAAGCCTTCGGTCGAGCAATACATACGTTTCAGAGCGGCTGGTTTCGAGGTGCAAACCGCACCATTTTGTGAGCAGTCTGTGCTAGAAATTGTGGAGGGACATTCGGGGCTTGGGAAAGCCAAGCGGTGAAGACTTCCATTTTAGTAAGTTTGAAGAAGAAAGGTAGAGACAGGCTGGCGTGATGATAGAACACTAATGGATGAGCAAAATGTAAGTTTGAAAATGCTGAGCTATTTATGAGTTTATTTTAAACTACGATTTCTTGCTGCGTACTGTGTATTATCAGTGTTCCTCTAATTTGTTTGCAATTTTGTTTTTAAATTACTTTGATCCATCGATTATATGTAGACTTGATGCTGTATTTCAGCACCTCTTTCTTGGTCACGTTTATCGAGAGGCTGTGTGTGTGCGTGAGGAGTGTGTGTATGAGTTGGGTTGAGATTCTGTGTGATCCATTGACTGGCGAGTTGGTCTGGGAGAGCCAGATCCAAAAAGAAGATACCTTGGTTTGGACTCATTGTGTATCATCTAATTGTATTTCTTAGCCTCCGGTCTCTATCAATAAAATGGGAAGTTTGGCAGTCTGCCTCGTGGGGTCGTTGTGCGGGCAAATCCCATAAAGAAAACAGAGCATGCGGCAAGCCAAACCTGATTATGGTGCCTAAGAATATTAAACGTGGGATAACCATATCTGCCATCCAAAATTCCTTAGAGGGAGAGTGGGATAGATGATAATTGATATCATAAGTGAAAATAAGATGCTAAGGCTGGAGAGAGAGAGAGAGAGAGAGAGAAAACCAGTAAGAAATTTCCTTTTGCCCATGTTAGATAGACCAAACCGAAGATTTGCCTCGCTGAGCCAGCTCAAGGTCCACCTAATCTTTTTGCTAACACTGATCAACCCGATCTCACCTGGCACGCGCAAGCAGAGCCCCACACATGGAGGGTCTTCCCTCCTTGATCCCCAGCATCCAGTATGTACCGGTATACTGCCTCTGCACCTGGAGGACTGTCGCACTGACCACTAACCGTTTTGCCTTCTGTGAATTTGTCTCAGCTTGGAATCCAGTTGTTATCACGTTTCCTGGGTGTGTATGTCAAGGCAGGTGTTGATTCATTTCTAAGCGACGGGAGGACTCGGTTAGCCAGGAGTGTGGTGCTGGTCTTGGGAAGAAGGGATTTGTTGGCAACAGAAGGCAATTTCCTGTGAGCTTTCAATGCAACCCATTCTGTGATGTGTGAGTAGGTGGTTAGTTAAGAGGCTGTTACGAAACCAGATTCAAGGCAGCTCCCTGAATCCTGGGCTGGGGGTGATGGCTAGAACCTCCGAGGCTGTCTTACTGTGTCACAACAGGGTCTGTGCCCGATGGACTTGTTTGGCAGAAGAACAATATTGCAGTGGATTTAATATTCTGTTCCGTGCTCTGCTTTTTGGGGACATGGGCACCGGAAACTGGAAACAGCACGTCTAAGGCATGTGGAATAGTTGGCTGAATATGGATAGCTTTTTTTAAAAAAACGAAACACCGAAACACTCACTTGCTATGGCGCTCCAAAACTGCTTTGTCACGGAGCATTTGCACAGCCACATCATGGAGTGAGTTGGTTCTACTGTGGGAGCAGCTCCCGGACTGCCATCCAGAGGAAGAAAGCATCTCTTCCAGTGTGTGAGTGTGGGTGGCGGGGGGGGGGGGCGTGAATCTGTTCCAGGGAATTATTCTGGATAAATTGTTGACCTACTGACTCAGATAAGAGGAGGAACTGGGAGTAGAAGTTTCACCCGCTCCCTTTTGCCTCTGACAGAGAGTCCAGGAGAGTCACCGACAGAGGAGGGATGGCTGCCGCATGCACGTGCAGACGGATCTGGTTCCTGAGATGAAATTAACTCTCGTCTTCCTGTCCGGGATTCCAGTGGCTTTTTGAAAGTGGTAAGTTGAATGCAATTCCAGGGGACTTTGTTTTTCATTGATTTTTTTTTAAAAAATGAATTTTTTAAAATGTCCTGATTGGTGTTTGCCCTTGAGAGTTCTGCAAGTGAGGTTGTGGTTGTTCTCATTTTGGAGCTGAAGAACTGAGGTTGTGTAGGCTGTGCTCGGATAGCAGCTCTCTGCTTTCTCCAGTTGCAAATCCAATTAAGATGGAATGGGAGTCTCCTTACAGAGTGAGTATTTTAGATGGGAAGGTTTTTGAATGCTTAGGACAAGGAGCCAACAAGCGATGTCTAGCTCCCAGGAGTGCCCTGCTTATGAAACATATACAGTGCAATACCAAGCAGAGTTACTCCAGTTTAAACCCACTGGTTTCAATGGCCTTAGACTAGAATAACTCCGTTTAGGAGTGCACTGATAGTGTTTCTGGCCCCATGGGCGCATCACCTTAAAGTGGTCTTTCCTTCCTTGGTCTTTCCTCTTTCAGTTTGTGGCACATTCTGACCTGGATGACGTAGGCACAAATCGGTTAGCTCTCTTGAGTACCGTAGCTCTTATTCTGCCACATAAGGCTGAACTAGATTTCTCTGTGGGTCTGGGTCTCATCGTGTGTCTTTCTTTCTGTGGATAGTCTTGTAAGCGGTGACCATTGTAAAGTGCAGCTTTTTATTCTCTATTACGGTTTTTCTGTTACAGCTGAAACGGAATTTCTTCCTAGAATTATGTTCTGTAGTTCCAATGATCTCTCATGTTCGTTAGGAATTCTCTGAATATTCGGGCACTTGCCAAATATCTCAAATCTGCCTTTGTCATCCTTCAATGTGACGTTTGCTTTCAGTACTTGATCGTTGACCCTTGATGTGTGACAGTAATGGAGACCTGGCATGTATTTGACAGCATTCAATAGACAGCATGTGATTATATAATGTTGTTTAGTTGGCTGCTTGATAGCTGACATGAAATGGCACATAGTATTGGAAGCTGAAATGGTATTTGATATTCAGTAGTATGTGATAGCTAATGTCTCATGAGATCTCATATTTGATGCAAAAGAACGTAAACCTGTTATCAATGGCCACCAAGCAGTCAGGTTTTGAGGCACAGCGTCACAACATCAATATGCATTCGATATACAAATTCCTAAGTTCACATTTAAAGTTGGAGTGGTTAAAACTCGAAAATTCGGAAAAGAAATTTCAACTTGTAAGTGTTCATTTCAGCTCTGTTTCCGGTGTGATTAATACATCCAGGATAGTTTGTGCTTCATGCTTTTGTGGTTGCAGTGTGCAAACACTGGAATTTGATGCCAGGTGCAGCAAGCAGTATCTGAGAGCCGTGATGTTTGCTTTGAAAAAGTAGGATTCTAGCCCTTAAGGGTGTAAAGATAAGCTTGAAAGTTCAAGGCAGTGCCAGGTGAAATTTCGTTGGCAAGATTGGGCAGGATCTTGAAGGCTGCAGAGCTCTCTGCCCCTGCTCACAGGGTTGCCAACCACCTGGAGAAAAAATGTTCTGCTCCTTTAATAGAGGCGTTCAGTGAGATGTTACTCACTAGGTGATGTCATTTACCTCCATGCCATGAAAAGCTTCAGCTGCCCATTTCTACACATTAACAGTGCAATCCTAAACTGAGTTATTCCAGCCTAAACCCATTAAAATCAATGGGTTTAAACTGGAGTAACTCAGCTTAGGAGTGTACTGTATGCCTCTGTATTAAAGGAGTGGAACATTTCTCCCCCCCCCAGGTTGTAATAAAGTAGGTCTTACTTCTGAGTAGACCTGCTTAGGTGTGCTCCCAAAGTTAAGCAAAACTAGCCAAACGTAACAACATGCCTAATTTGGCCAGCCTCTGAATTCAGCTTCTTATATTGAAGGTGCTTATGAGTATTTTTAAAAAATGCCTCTATCTTGTGCTGCCACATGCGGCTTGGCTCTCTTGCTCGAGTTGGCCTCAGTGATTGCTCTGGTTTCTAAAATAAAATAATGCTGAGATCACAAGCATGGCTGATGTTAACGCTTGTCTCAGTAATCCCTAATGTGTATTCGGGGGGTTACTTTGCTTTTTTCTGTTGTACTGGTATTCTGCACATGGGTAGAGGGCATTTTCTTCTCTTGATTATTATGGCCTGTGTTCTGCGGCCGAGTCCTGGAAGGGGAATAAAGGACCTGGATAGCCCAGCTGAACCTGATTTTGTCAGATCGCAGAAGCTAAGCAGGGTCGGCCTTGGTTAGTAATTGGATGGGGGACCTCCAGTGAAGACCAGGGCTGCAGAGGCAGGCAATGGCAAACCACCTCTGTTAGTTTTTTGCCATGAAAACCCCACCAGGGGTCGCTGTAAGTCAGCTATGACTTGAGGGCACTCTCCATCACCAATGAGTCCTTAGAAAACTTTAACCGGGGTTTAGAGAAACCCGCAGAGGATAGCCAGGATAGCTAATTGAATGCGGAAGGGCTGTTTTCATGCTTAGAGCCAAAACACACGTTAAGAAAAACCTAGGTTCAGCACGTGTTCTCTTACCTCAAGGTTTGCCGGGATCTGTAGGAGTCCTGGAAGCTTAAAGTAGGCGTCCTGGAAGCTTAAAGATCTGTAGGGGTCCTGGAAGCTTAAAGTCCTGGAAGCTTAAAGGATCTGTAAGCGTCCTGGAAGCTTAAAGGCGTCCTGGAAGCTTAAAGCTTAAAATACAGGCGCCTGTATTTCCCTTTCCCTTTTTGCTGCTCTGTAAATGCTAAACTTTAAGCTTCCAGGACGCCTACAGATCCCAGCAAACCTTGAGGTAAGAGAACACGTGCTGAACCTAGGTTTTTCTTAACGTGTGTTTTGGCTCTTAGCTTATGGGCTTCCCAGAAGCATCCTGCTGGCCATTCTGACTGAAGAGGATGCTGGATTAAATGGACCCTTGTTGTGGCCATTTACCAGACTGCAGCCAGGTGAGACCTGCTTCACATGTGGTCCTTCTCCCTGGAGCTGTCTGCTTTGCACTTGACCTTAACGGCTTTTCAAAATGCTTTCTTCTTTAGGCTACCAGGCAGGAAAGCTTTTATAAATTGGCACAGAAATGGGCGTGCAAGTGGACTACTAAAACATTTAGCGGGCTAATACTGCTTCGTCTGCAAGGATGCATCTGTTCGCTTGTGCTAATTGGGTGTTGGGCTTCATTCGGCATTCCACTGTTTCGTGCTCTGTAGTTGGAGCGGAGACAGCCATGCACATTTCCAGAGAGAATGTCCAGGTTTCTGTACAGCGTCCACACATGATGCTAGTCCAGCACAATTTATAAACCAGAGATCCTCATGCAGTCCACCAGGGACTTAAATCTCCAGATTTTCCTGCCCACAATAGATTGCGAAAGCAGGGAGATTATCAAATATAAACTAAGCCAGAATACATGCTTGGTGGATCTGCTTTGCCTCCTCAGTCGTTTTCTTTTGTTGTGTGCGTGCGAGCCTATGCACAGAATAAAGACAAAGGGCAGCCAGGACTAATCCAACGGTTGTTGCCAAGTGCAAGAGTGATGTGAGTAAAGCTGAACAGGTAGAGAGGTCCTTATAGGCTGATGGGAGATGTTGCTTGTCAACCACTTACTGAGAAATACTGGCTTTCAGTGGATGCTAAAGCTGTCAAAAGCAAGCTGTAGCAACCCCTTCTTTGTAAAACTGCATGCAAGACCGGTTCTCTGCCCAGGTGACCAAGCCTGTGAGGCACTGGCCACACCCTGAGGTTCCCCTCCTCCTTCCCCCTTCACATTTTAAATTTCTGTTCAGGTGTCATAGATGCTGTGAAAACGTTGGCTTGTGTCATACAAGACAGAAGAAGAAAATAATCCACTGCACATTTATTTATTGCATGTATAGGCAGGTTACAGAATGAGACACGAATGCAGTAAAATAGTATAAAGCGCACAACATACAATGCAATAGAAACACAGTAATGAATTACTGTGAACAATGCAAACAAAAATACTTAAGAGAATTCAGGATTGCACTTCTATTAAAAATACTGGAATATTTGGGAGAACGGAAGGAGCCTGAGGAAGACAGTTATAATGTTGCCTTTCTGTTTTCAGCAGACATTCCTCCAGATCTTTAAGATGAAAACAATGTTAGCAACTCTCTAGTGTGTGGATCCCCCAGAAGAAGTGGGTGTCAAGGTCACAGAGAAAGTTATTTACTGTGGTTGTTGTGTAGGCTGTTAAGGCCCAAGAAAAGGAAAGGGTGGAGGGAAACACGTTACTTGAATTCAGGAAATCAAAGAATGTGGTTAGACACAGGATCAAGGGGTTTTTTTCCATTTCAAAGGTTGTTTGTTTTGTTTTTCGCCATATATCCTTATGGACTAACCACAGGGTTTCCGCACAGTTTCTGAGACAGCCCTGTTTTAGGACTGGCCTATTGAGATGTTCCTGGCAATGCCTTGGTATTGCAGAAACACGATTTCTCCTTATTGCAGGGAGGAAACTCTGAGCCGTCCCCCCTTTTTTTTTGTGATTTGTAACTGTCAGACAGAAATTGGAGTTGCGGATCAGATTTCTCCAGGCTTACGCCAGAGGAACTGTTAATTGTTGAGAAAGCCAAGAGCCGACCACATGAAAGGCGAGAGACATCTCCGGCTTCAGCTAATTGTTGCCAATCCACCTGCAGTTAAAGGGGGAGAGATAACAGACTCTCGTTTTTTAAAAATTTTTATTGCTGCATTAAAAAAAAATCATATCCTTGGTGCCCGCAGTTAGAATTCTGCCTTTATGGACTTAGAAACACAAAACAGTGGTTTAAGTGGAAGGATGGTATGGAGAAATGCACATGCCAAAAGAATGCTCATGAATGAGATATCCTTCCTATCTGTGAGTTTCCAGTGGAAGTTCAGGAGGACAAAATATACCACCACCACCCACCCCCAAAACAGAGATGAATTAAACATTCATTTTGGAAAAAGTAAGCGTCTTCCCCTACATTGTGTGAATGGTGTCGTCAGTACCTATGTTGCAAACACATCTGTGGGGATGGGGGAATAGACCACAGCATGAATGGTTGTACTGTCCAATTTAAGGTATTCGAACAAACTTGAATAGTACTGAAAATAATAGCTCAGGATCTGGAGTTGAAGTTTTGGCTGATTAAAAGTAATATAAAAGAGGGATCTTCGGGCTCCTTAAAAATGGCTATCAGATTTAGTCTCTCTCTACATGAGACATCCGACACATGAAGAACATACGTCGGAAGATGCAATGTTAGTCCAGAAGGGTAATTTAAAAAGACAGAGCAGGTGGCAGGGCAAAGGCTTTGCTGTACACTGGAGCTGCGTGAAGGGGCTGTGAAATGCCAGAAGGGAAGCTTCAGCCCATTATAACCTCTCCAGGTCCACATCTGGCTCTGGAAAGCAGCTCCAACCCATTTCCATTCCTCGCTGCCTTTTGGTTGCGATCCTGCACAGTTTTAGACTGGAGAGGTGAAATTGACAGAGCCTTCGGGGAGGCGAAATTAACAAACTCTCTGAGGAGGGATCTCCATCTTTTAAAACTCCGCTTCCCAGCTAACATTGTGTCTCCCTACATTGATGAACACAGGCTGAGGCATCTTGTGTAGAGAGACTCCAAGTCTAGCATAAACTTTTCTAAAGCAGAGCTCACTTTCTCAGATGAATGGTGTGAAACCTCGGGGGGGGGGGTAGTTGGGGCTGCCACCCTCCATGTGGGGCCTGGAACTGTCAGAGAATGGCAACTTATCTCCAGACTCCAGAGATCAGCCCCCCTGCTGAAAATGGCAAACTGTACGGTATATCCCTGTACTGTGACACTGAGAGATCTCTGTCTTTTGGTGCTACACCTCTGAAGATGCCAGCCACAGCTGCTGGCGAAACGTCAGGAACTACAATGCCAAGACCACGGCAATACAGCCCGGAAAACCCACAACAACCTTTGTACGGTATATCCCTCCTCAAATTCCCCTCTCCATAGGCATTGCCCCCAAATCTCCAGGAACTTCCCAGGGCAGAGATGGTTAACCCTAGGTTGAAACGCCATGAGTAGCAAAGACACCATCCGTGGTATTCCTGTGCAAAACTAAGTCGTAGGCAACGTGATAAGCAATGGCTCAACATTTGTAAATCAATGACAACAAAGGGCCAAACTAGACAATACCTCATCCCTGACTCTGGCACAAGGGTTTGCCATGATTTTGGAACCTTTTTTTTTTCTTTTTTACTTTTAAAATTGCCACAAAGGCCTGATCCTGCCAGGTCCACAGAACAGAGGAGTGATGAGTGGCTTATGCCTCACCTTCCCCTGCACTGTTTTGGTGCCCCATAGCAGGCCCGGAGACACAGTGTCATCTTGTGTGGCCCCAAGTCTGCTTATAGTGCAATCCTTAGCAGAGTTACCTCCAACCGAGAGCCAGTTTGGTATAGTAGTTAAGAGCAGCAGGACTCTAATATGGAGAGCCGGGTTTGATTCCCCTCTCCTCTACTTGGAGCCAGCTGGGTGACCTTGGGTGAGTCACAGCTTCTAGAAGCTCTCTCAGCCCCACCCAGCTCACAGGGTGTTTTATTGTGGGGATAATAATAACATACTTTGTAAACCACTCTGAGTGGGTGTTAAGTCGTCCTGAAGGGCGGTATATAAATCCCTCATCATCATCTAGTGCGTATTTATCCCAGTTTCCTCTAAGGAGCTTAGAGCCACACACAGCGTTCTCTTCATACATGGTTCTTTTCATCTCCATTTAATCCTCACAACAACCTTGTGAAGTAGATCAGAGTAAGAATAATTCAGGGTTTAGAGTAATTCTGGGCTTAGAAGGATGTAGCTGTATAGGACTGCGCTATTACGTTGAACAATACCTGTCATGGCTAAGAAAGGTGTCATTTCTGGTGAGTGCAGTTAAACTTTTCAGTAAATTTCAGTTTGACAATAAATAAATTTAGCCAGTCAACCATTTCTTTGGATTCCCTGCCCTGCTGGCCGTCTGGGCTTCTGGTTTTACTCCCACAGCGTCTATCATTTTCTTATCTGTCACAGAATTAACACTGAAGAATGCTGTTTCTTTTTCTTTTTTTTTGTACTGGAGGGAATTTTGAAAGCAGTCTGCTCTGAATTTTTAAGTCCACAAGCTGGGAACCCAACAATGTCGCCTCCTCTCCATTTTATGGTAAATCTGTATATCAGAGGCACCCCCCGCCCCCCTTTGTTTGTTTGAAACATTTCTGTGCTGAATTTCCACACGAATAGGGTCCCCCAGGTGATGGATATCAAACATTAAAAACGTTTAAAATAAAGTATATAGACAGTAATTCGATAAAAAACATAAACAGATATAAACACCCAAAGCAAGGGAGGAGGCCGGAAACATTTACTGGAGGTGTGCTGAGCAGAACAAAAAAGTCTTCATCTGCGAAAGCTGGCGAAAGACGACAATAGAGACAGATGAATACCATCCCAGTTTACCGTAATATGGGAACTTAATTACGATCATCACGGACATTGTCATTAAATCCGAACAGCTCCGTAACAATAACAGTAAGCTGCGGTTAGTGGAGATGGTGTGTGGTTAGATGGTCTCAGAGGGACTACAGAGACCCACGTTCAAATTCCTACTAGCTACGAAGTTTGCTATGTGATTTTTGAGCAAGTATGCGTCTCAGCCTCACCACCTCACAGGGTTACTGTGAAGATTACATGGAGGAGAGGGAGAAGTTGTGCCTCACGCTAAGCTCCTTGGAGAAAGGGCGGGATAGAAATGTAATTTTTAAAAAAATCTCTTCTTTTCCGAGCCAAATCAACCACCAACATTTTTTCTCAGTGGACTTGCTACCACAGGCTTTTCTCTAAGCGTACGACCGGTTTTGTTGCCAAAATACTCTGCCGGGCAAGAATGCGTCATTTGCTGGAAAATATCTTCTGGTTTATGTGGATTCACCAAAACACAAAAAGGGAGGAGGGGAAATTCCAGGGCAGGCAAATGCATTTTGTTTTCTCCTGTTAGTACTGGACTCTTGGCAGTGAGGCGTATTTGCTGCTAACAAGAGTTGATTTTTAAACTTTTTTTCCTGTTTGGTGAAATGAGTAGGCTATGGCCCACCTCAGACCAGACTGAAGGTTGCGACTGCAGCTGTCTCTTTCCCCTCAACCAGGAAATTTAAAAGCAGGCCTGAAACCCTCACTGCAACGCATCAAGACTAAGGCCTGTTTTAAACGAGGAGCTGGCTTTCACAAGAAGCACTCGGCGGTAGAACTCTGAAGCCGACGAAGGGAGCTTTGACTTTCAAAAGCTCATAACCTGGAAATTTAGTTGGTTTGTAAGGTGCAACTGGACTCGAATCTTGCTCTTTTACTGTAGACCAACATGCCTATCCACTTGAAAATGAATCAGCATGTAAATGGTGATGCTACTCGTGCAAAGCAGCTACACGATCACAGCCCAGTTTACACAAGATACCGTATAAGTTCTTTCGCTACAGTCAGTGTCATGTTTAAATCAAACCTTGGTTGGTAATCAGGCCTTTCTTGGTACTCAATGGAAGCTGTCTGGCATTCTTTTGGGCCTGCTATCGGGTTCCATCCACTGTTTTGGTATGTCTGCAGCTGCTGGCTGAGATTTCACTGGAAGTGAAAGTCAAAATAAATGTTGAGAAATCACCTGTGGTGAATATTTTAGGGTTGCAGGCGAACCTAAAGATTAGACATGAGTAAGTTAATCGATGGCAAGTAATACATCTCTTTGTGCCCCCCCCCTGTTCTTTGAGTCTCAGAGGATCTGTAGATAGGCCTTTGGTTTTTTTGTTTACTTATTTATTTCACTTTTACCTTACCTTTCCCCCAGCAGAGACCCGAAGCAGTGTACTCCATTTTATCCATACAGCACCCCTGAGAGGTACGTTAGGCAGATATTGTGTGAATGGCCGAAAGTCACCCAGTGAGTTTCCATGGCAGAGTGGGGATTCAAATCAGGATCCCAGTCCTACAGTGCAATCTTAAGCAGAGTTACTCCAGTCTAAGACCATTGATTTTAATGGGCTTAGACTGGAGTAAATCTGTTTAGGATTGCACTGCTAGTTTCCTAGATCCTAATTAGAGATGGGCACGAACCAGAAAAAAAAATGAACCATGTGGTTTGTGGTCCGTCAAATTTCACAAACCATGAACTTTCATGAACCTGCCCCTGGTTTGTGAACCGGTTTGTTTGGTTCATGAAAACGTCACATCCAGGTCAGAAAACGGTCACTTCCGGGTCAGCAGAAGGTCTGCAGGAAGTCCATCCCCTGTTGCCTGATTGATCAGCACCAGGCTGTCTGCAGTGACGAACCAAAAAATGAACCAAACGAACCAGCCTAAAGTTCGTGGCGTTTCGTCAGAAATGGGATCTGATGAACCACTGGTTCGTGAACGACGAACCAGCCTGGTTTGTCATGAATTTTGGTTCATATTTCGGTTTGTGCCCATCTCTAATCCTAATCTCCCCTCTAACCACTACGCAACACTGGCTCTCAGACCATGCTGAGTTACATCAAGTCAGACCATCAGCCCATCTTGTCCAGTAGAGTACTCTTCAATGGATAGCGGTTCAGGCAGAGAGGTCTTTTCTGACTCTGTGACCTGTCATTGCCATGGAAGGCACCCAGAATCTTATAGAACAGTTGACTATAGTCTTCAGCCCACAGTTCAGGGATAATCAGGTGAGGTGGTGGATTACAAACTCCTATAGGGCCACCATAATAATTTTTCTGCTTTTTGGAAGCCCTCTCAGTAAGAACAAGGGCTCCGTGGTTGGTGAAGGCTTGCAGCAATGGCTAGACTTCACTTCACTGAGCAGAGAAAAGAGAAAAAGTTCATTTGTTGCTGATTGGAAACCCCTTATAGACTTTTTGCATGCAGATAATAGTGGTTTGATGATCTGTGGGTCTGATGAATAAGGATTTGGACAATAGAAAAAAGAGAGCTTTTCTTTGTAAACACAGAGTAAGAGAAAAATGTGTAATTATACTTAAATTTGTCACACAGAAAATCGGAAGCTTTCTAGTTTATATGGTTTTTATTTTAATTTTTTCCTCTTTTTTTGTTACCTTTTGGTTCTCTGTTATTCTTTCTTTTATAAAAATTTTAATAAAAGGAAAACAGGGGCACTGGGCATCCTGCCTCTCTCTAAATGCATGCCGAGAGGAGCAGAAGACAGCAAGACCACTCCAGCGATGGAAAAGGTTTGCCTTCTTTAGGGCAGAAATACTCCATTTTCTTGATGCTTTTGATGGCTCTTTTCTCTTTCGTTTTCCTCTTGCTGTTACCCTCTTTTGAGACGGGGTGACCAGAAACGTTCAGAGAATGAACATCAGCAGCCAAAATGCTCTTCTCTCCTGGACGATGCGCTGTTCCATAAGTGTGGGCATACCTCTCCCTAATGTGGCTTTTATAGCACTTATGCCCTATTGCTGCTGCCTCACTGCATTTTTGCTGTGGTAATACTCAGGTTGTCTTGTTAGCTGTTGTATGAGCACGTGCGCGCACACACTATTTAAGAAAAGAAAGCCATTAATAAAAATGTTCCCTGCACTTGGTTTCCAGCACCCCGACATGTCATTTAGCTGTTTACTCCAAATGTTCTTAATTGGGTTGCTCCTTCAAGGCGAGAGACACTTGCTTCACGGGTAATATGACAGTGTGTTTTCTTTGCTGTTTTGAAGGTAGTGGGGAAATGTAAACATGTAGGATGTGTAAATAACAGAAAGCCTGTGATATGTGGTGTTTGGGAGGAGAAAAGCCCAGAAGGAAGGGCCATTTTTACTGCTAGATAAGAGAACAAAAAGAATGTCCTTGTCTCAACACTTCTGGTGCTTTCGGAGTGGCTGAAATGTGCCCAGAACTTTTCGAGCACACCCTTTTGCTGAAATACAAATTTGTATGTTTGTTCGTTGATGTTATTTATAGTCCACCTTTCTCACGGAGACTCAAGGCAGGTTACATCGTGTAAGTCGATGCAATCAAAAGGATGAGACGTGTAAGAAGCATTTCTCCTGTGGAAGGGAAATGTGACTCCCCACTCTGGTTTTTCCACCAGTTGGACCCCTGCTTTTCTTCACCTCCCACGCCATGGGAATGTTTTATTGGGGCTGGGTAATATGGGCTGGGGTAGTTTCTTGACTGATTGTATCCGATTTATGGTTTTAATGTAATATTTTAATGTAAATTTAATACTGATGTTATCCACACTGAGTCCATTTGTGGGGAGAGTGAAATATAAGCCAAATAAATCAAATCAGTGTTATAGGACAGGGGTGGGCGCAATTGTTTTGGCTTGGGGGCCACTTTGTAGGAGCGGAGGTTAGTGGAGGGCCGCACTTTTTAGAATGATTGCATTCATTAGTTAACTTTGCATTTCAGAAAAGGTATAAATTGTATCATAAAAATCAATAAATATAAATTAAATAAAATAGTGGTCATTTTATTCAATTTATTTATTGTGCTAATTTCATATCATCTATAGCTGCAAGCACATTTAATTTTAGAATCAGTTTAATGAGACAAATGTACCCTATCACATTTTCTACAATTTTTTTTCTGACTGTCTTGGCGGGCCACAAAAAACTCTGTAGCGGGCCGCATGTGGCCCACGGGCCGCAATTTGCCCACCCCTGTTATAGGACTAAGATTGCAGAAATCTGAAACAAAACGTAACTATTTAACATGATATGTGAAATAATACAGAAAATTGTATTACATAAATTGAAAGCCAGTTTGGTGTAGTGGTTAAGAGCGGCGGGACTCTAATCTGGAAAACCGGGTTTGATTCCCCTCTCCTCTGCTTGAAGCCAGCTGGGGGACCTTGGGCTAGTCACAGCTCTCTCGGAGCTCTCTCAGCCCCACCTACCTCACAGGGTGTTTTGTTGTGGGGATAATAATAATACTTTGTAAACCACTCTGAGTGGGTGTTAAGTTGTCCTGAATGGCAGTATATAAATTCTTCTTCATCATCATCATCATCATCATCATCATCATCATCATCATCATCATCATCATCATCATCAATATAGTGCAGTGGGAGCAAGATAATACATACAGCAGCAGATAATACATTCTATACACAGGAGTATAGGCCACAGTTCCATTCCCTTTACTAAAGCTTTGCCATTATAATATAGCCCTATTGTCGTATAAAAATGTCCTTTATACAGTTCTGTTTTACACATTTTGCAGAATGCCGGAAGTGTGGGAGGCTTCCTGACCTTTTCAGGCAGGCCGTTCCACAAGGTGGGGGCAGTACAGAAAATGCACTTGTATGGGCAAGGAAACGAGTCACACCTTAAAGACTAACAAATGTATCGTGCCATTAGCTTTTATGAGCCAAAGCCAACTTTATCAAATGCCCACTTCATGGCACGAAAGCTGGTGCCACAATATGTTGGATGCCACAGGACACTGTATTATTTTGACTGCCACAAATTGCGCAAGCTCTCCTGCTGGAATCGATCACCATTTTAACTCATTGCTATTTGAAGGCTGTCCCCTCCCCCACCCCAGCACGCCTTTTGCCTCTTGTCATTGCTCCCTTCTTAGAAAACGGGATACAAGAGGATGCACTTTTCACAGCTTACAAGAACTTAGGTGGAACAAACCCCTCTTCCCAAACCCCTTCCCCACTCAGGCCCAAGAAGCATAGTGCCAGAGCAAATCATTTCTACACCCGTACGTCTATCACATTTTTACGCCACCTATTTCTGTACAAGTCATGGTACCATACATGGTTCTACCCTCCTCTGTACTCACAGCAACCCTGCAAAGTAGGCTAGGCTGAGACAGTGTGCTCAGCCCAGGGTCGCCCATAGAGCTTCGTGGCTGAGTGGGGATTTGAACCCGGATCTCCCCATTGTTAATCCAGTAGGGTAATCGCTGCACTACTGAGCTCTCTTGAGGGAAGGCGCCATCTTGAAGGTCCTTATCCTGGGTGTTTTCTCGCTCTCCCCTGCTGCAGGTATTTATAACTGGGGGTGTGAGCATAAGGGCTCTTTTTGTCTGCTTTTATACCATTTTGTATAAATTTGTCTTAAAAGTATATTGTTTGTAATCCACTTCGGGGCCCCATTAGGGAACTGTTTCCTTGAAAGCATGCATAATTGTTTTAAACTGAAAAGGAAACACTGTATAATTGGGTAAATTTAATAAAGCTGTCAGTATATCACATGTTCTACCATATTCAGGTGCTGAACATACTGTATTGAGACAGACAGTGTTGTGTAGTGGTTAAATAAGACTAGAATCTGGGAGACCCAGGTTTGAATTCCCTCACCCTGCCATGCAAGGTCCCTGGGTGACCTTGGGCGACTTGCATACACACAGCCTAACATACCTCACAAGGTTGTTGTGAGGGCAATGTAAGCTTGTTTGGGTCCCTATTGGGGTGAAAGGCAGGGTATAAATGAAGTAAATAAAATAAAATACTATGTTACTCTGCAGGTTTGTTTGTTTATAAAATTTGTACTTCACCTTTCAGCCCAAGTAGGGCCGCCAAGGTGGCTAACAATTCAAAGTGGAACTTTATAAATCCCAGTTTCCTGGGGGTAAAGTGTAGATGACTGGGGAAGGCAATGGCAAACCACCCCATAAAAAAAAGTCTGCCAAGAAAACGTCGTGATGCAACATCCCCCCATGGGTCAATAATGACTCGGTGCTTGCACAGGGGACTACCTTTACCTTTACCTAAAAACCAGCAATTGAAACAGAGGACAAGAAGGAGGGGTCAGTAAGGAAATGCATACGGTATAGAGCTATTGAATTGTGCCACGCTGTCTGGCGTGCTGCCTTCGCCGCGCCACCGAGCAAGCTGCAACCTGGCTCGTCCTTTGCCACCTTAAAAACATTTTTGAATGATTTAACATTTTCTTCTCAGTTTGGACTAGTTACTTGAATGCTTGGCGGTCTGTCACCTGACAGGGAGAGCTATCTATGAAGAAAGACAAGAGAAACTAGAACTGAGTACATGTTTTAAGATGTGTGTTGATTTAAGAGGAATATGTTCCCTTATTCCTGACCTTTTCTCCCCAGGGCAGGGCTCTAGATGTACTGGCGGCTGAAGCAATATATATAAATGGTCCCCTCCTGTTGCTTGCTTTGTGGTGCTGGACTGGGTAGATCTCTCTTTCAAATTCCCATTCAGCCGTGATCCCAGGCCAGTTGCTTTCTTTCAAATCTGGCTAACCTCACAAGGTGATTTGGAAGATAAGATGGACGAGGAGCAAATCGTATATGATGCTATGATCTCCTTGGAGGATGGAAAAATGTGATCAATGATACGGAGGTGGTAAAGTACATAAGTAATAGTGCAGGCAGCCAGATTGTGTTTCACAACGGGATAGCAGCAGCAAGGTTGGTAGATCTAGCTAGTGAACCAAGTGAGGCTTTGAGATTGTTCTGATGAATCTGTTGACAATGCCAGTTGGTTTATTACATTTTTATCTCATCTTTTCTACATTCCGCTTGGGGTAGCATACGTGGGTGTCTCTCAGAGACACAGATCAAGAATTATTTAATACTTGTGATCCTGGCTTAAATAGAGACTTGGCTTTTCTTACTCAGCAATTCCTATAGGATCCACTCTTTAGAAATGTGAGTTAGCTATTCTTAACATTTTTTTATCAGTCTATAACCTTGTTAACAATACTCGTTACTTTTCACGTCAATCCAGACTTCTCCCTGAGTAAACTATTACCTTGCTTATCTGTTCGCCAGGATGCCTACATTTCCCATCAAAACTTGAGGGAAGCAGACAAGTGTCCAATCTGTGCCTTTTGTCACTTGTGGTTCTGCTCTCTGTCTCAACCTCTCTCCCCCTTTATAATCTTTCACTTAAGTAGAATTACCAGATTGATATATCCCTCCACATATCTGAAGAAATGAACTACTTCATAAACTTTCTTGGAAGTTCGTATTGAAACAAATGTTAATCTTTAAGGTGCCACTGGATTTTTGTTCTTTCCCTGCATCCAAGAACAAACCAGTTGAATCTAGACATGATGGAGGTGGTATTGGTTGAAATAGGGCTGATCACAGAACAGTTATCGCACCAATTTGGGATGGGTCTTCACTCCCCCTTAGGACTGGCAGGTAGGGGTTGCACGTGGCTGTTCATGTGACAGCTGTGACCACGATTTGCTTTCCCCAGTTTTGGCTTGTATGCCAACAGCTTCTTTTCCTAGACAGAAAGCCTCTGGCCGCAGCTATCTGTGCCATAGTTTAGAATACTGCAATCCACTCTGTGTAGCCCTGTCTTTTAAGAATATGCCTGCCATGGCTCAGTGGTAGAGCTCCAACTTGGCATGTAGAAGTTGCAGGTTCGATCCCCAGTCATGAGTGATATGAAAGACCTTGAACTGAGGCCCTCAAAAGCTGCTGCCGATCTGAGTAGGCAATGCTGACCTTGATGGACCAAAGGCCTGATTCAATACAAGTCAGTTTCATGTGTCCATGGGAGATGGTGGGCTGCTTGGAACATAGAACTCCATTTTTATACCATCTGCATTTGCTCCTAGTTAGTTTATGGACCCAGATCAAAGGGCTTGTTTTGACTTTGGACCCCAAATGGTCCGATATCAGGGCATCTCAACAACTGCCTTGTCCATATCAATTTGCACAGGTAGCCGGACCATCTTCAGGGGCCTTCTTCGCGTTTCTCCCACCCTATGAAGTGCAGAGGATGGTGAAGCAAGAGAGGACCTGTGCTATGGAACCTCTTGCTGATTAATTTGCCCATTTTATCCCCATAACAACCCTGTGAGGTAGGTCAGACTGAGGGCCAAGCTACAAGTGACGAATGACACTTGAACGGCAAGTGGATTGAGTGGAGGGCAAGTGAACAGGGAGAAATACACTTGCCGTTCAAGTGTCATTCGTCACTTGTAGCTTGGCCCTGAGAGTGCATAACTCACCCAAGGTCACCAAACAAACTTCCATGGCAGATGTTACTTGATGGATTATGGAGGGATGAGTCACAGCTGAATATATGAATTTAATTAAGTTGGGAGGGACTGTGTTTAAGGTTAAGTGAGACATTTCATTTACTTATTTCATTTATTTTATTTATGGTTTGCCTTTCTCCCTGAGTCTCAGGTCAGATTATACAAAGTCAATGCAGTCAGTAAAATGAGGCATCTAAATGCAATGTAGTAGGGCTACAATTGCAGCAACCTGGAATAAAGTATAAAGTGTTTGAACATCTGCAGGTTGCAGGTAGCTAAACCGATACAAAGCCAAAAGTGTAAGTGCCATAATACTGTCTTAGTAGAACCAACCAAAATATCATAAAACAGTGTGCAAACTCCTCGAGGCATACCTGAAGAAGAGAGCCTGTGACTCACAAATGCGCATATTGAAATAAATATTGTTCATCCTTAAGGTGCCACTGGGTTTTTGTTTTACCTTTCAAGGACCAACTAAGACAACTACCCCCTTCGCAAGGGTTTGAGATCTGTCAGAATGTTTCATCAAGCTGTAAGTTTTTTTAAAAAGGAAGAAACTAGGAGGAAGGGAGGAAGATGGGCCCTAAGCGTAAAGTTTTTTGTTTGCATCCTGGGTAGAATGACCTGTAGGCTTGAACAGATTGGGTGGTGTTGAATTGGAGCTGGAATCAGGTTGCACCTTTCAGCCTTACAGGAGAATGAGAGCAAAATGGCATCTTCCAATGGAAAATGTAAACAACAACAACAACAACATTCGATTGATATACCGCCCTTCAGGACAACTTAATGCCCACTCAGAGCGGTTTACAAAGCATGCCATTATTATCCCCACAACAAAACACCCTGTGAGGTGGGTGGGGCTGAGAGAGCTCCAGAGAACTGTGACTGAGCCAAGGTCACCCAGCTGGCTTCAAGTGGAGGAGTGGGGAATCAAACCCGGCTCTCCCGATTAGAGTCCCACGCTCTTAACCACTACACCAAACCGGCTCCTGGTAGTTGACCGATATTTTTCAAGCACCAAACAGAATTCACAGGACCCTTAAAAGGCTGAGAGCAGAGAACGAAAATTTGGTAGTCACCGTGTTGCCAAAACTGAAGATGGTTTCAGCTGAGGCACTCAGAAATTGATCATCAGGAAATATTAGTAATAATAACAACAACAACAACATTCGATTTATATACTGCCCTTCAGGACAACTTAATGCCCGCTCAAAGTGGTTTACAAAGTGTATTATTATTACCTGCAGGAGTGGCAGGTGAAGAATGGTCTATAGTGTTTCATGTAGAACGACATTTGCACACATGTTCATCATCACTTGATACACAACGATTGAACAGTGAGCATGTACAGGTAAATTCGTGCTAAGTCCGGGTTAGGAAGTTGTCCGAGGACTTGCTGAGCTGTTACAGACGGCACTCATGACCTCCTTAAGAGAAGCTGGTTGCAGAAGCAGGAACCGAAATGTTGAAGAATTACATTGTACACAAAGCTGAATAGGAGCGGGAACGGAAAGAATGTGTGACTTGGGTGCGTGAGCGAGTGATTATGTGAGTGGGTGGTTAATTAGGTTGGCAAGTGGAAAAGAAGCTTGCACTTGAATAGTTGGGCGAACATGAATTCAGAGTTGGGCCAACTTCATTAGCAACCATCGTGGTGTGCCCGTGAAGAACGTAGCAAAAAACAAGAAGACGTTGGAAGCATGTTGGCCAAGTATATGGGGAGCTTGGACCGAGGGTTGCCAACTCTGTGTTGGGAAATCACTGGAGATTTGGGGTGCCTGGGAGGGCAGGGTTTAGGAAAAGGAGGAAGCTCAGCGGAGTATAATGCCATAGAGTCTACCTCCAAAGCAGCCATTTTCTCCAGAGAAACTGATCTTTGTCATCTGGAGATGGCTGTAATCCTGGGAGATCTCCAGACTACCTGGAGGTCGGCAGTCCTACTTGAATCAGTGTTTTTGTCTATTAAGAAATCCTACATGGGTTGTAGCCCAGTTTTCTGTGAATATGGGAACATTTGTAGGTAGATAGTTGTTTGAAAACTCTGATTACTGTGATCTGTACCTTCTTAAATTCAACATTTCTAGATTTGGAGGAGCAGGAACAGTTATCTTCTGTCCTCTCAGGGGTTACTCTAGAATTCTGCAGGATTTGAGTTCAGTGACACCTTAGAGACTAACAGGATATTTGGGTATAAGCTTTTGAGGGTCAAAGGTATCTGAAGATGCTCTCGATGCTACCCTGAAAAAATTAATTGGTCTCTAAGGTGCCACTGGACTCAAATCCTGCTGTTCTCTGCAGACCAACATAGCCACCTACCGGAGACTATTTAGAATTCTAGTCTAGGGGTTAGTTGTATAGCTGGCTGCGTAATTCAAGGTTCATAATAAAGCTTGCACTGTCTTTACAATTACGGGATACATGCTCTCAGGCAATGCGGGAGTCCTTGGCTTAGTTCAGACATAGTGCGAAACTACGATTGAATTAAAATGAATTACGAATTATTAAAATTAAATCATTGAGACTCATTGTAGTGTAGGGGTTAGAGTGGGGGACTAGGACCTGGGTTCCAATGCCCGTTCTGCCATCAAAGCTTGATGGTGACCTTAGGCCAGTCAGATACTGTTGGCCTAACCTACCTCACAGGGTTGCAAGGATAAAATGAAGGCGGTGAGAGTGGTGGGTTGCTGTTGGGGAGAAAAGTGGGGTATAAATGAAGTAAATAACTATGGCTAGGATGATTGTCTGGGTCAAGGCCACTCCAATAACTATGGCTGATTAGAGACCACCAAACCAGGATCCGAAACAATGGTTTGAAGTTGTTTTATACCAGTCAATCTGAGATACCGTTTTACATGGCAGATGAATGTGAGCGCCCTGGCTTAATCCTGGTTTATTCCCTGGCTGTGGCCTATTACAGTCCTTGGCTGAAAAGATGGCTGAAACCGGTATTTGACTGATCATCTGTAGGCCAAATCCTGGTTTCTGAAACCAATCTTGATTAAAATAAACCACGGCTTTGCATTACAGACAGAGCCAGTTAAAACGTTTTAACCACTTTTTATTTATGAACGAAACCATGTTGTTTCCATACGTGTATTTTAGCTTTGGTTTTAATTGTTTTAATGATGTGTTATGGTTTGGTTTTAATGGTTTTTAAGACATGATTTTAATATGTATGTCTGTTATCTGTCACCTGCCTTGGTGGCCCTCACAGGGGCAGAAAGGTAGGGTATAAATTTTGCAGTGAAACCATGTTTTCATATGCGTATTTTAGCTTTGGTTTTAATTGTTTTAATGTGTTTTGGCTTGGTTTTAATGGTTTTTAAGACGTTTTTAAATTATGTATGTATGTTATTTGTCAGCTGCTTTGGTGGCCCGGATAGGAGCAGAAAGGTGGGGTATAAATTTTGCAAATAAATAATAATGAGCAATTTTTAAAAACCATACCTTGATTAAAATTTGGCACATCCATCAAGGACTGGGTAAAATTGCCTCAGAGAACAGACTTGAGATCACAGGCCACCACGTTGGCCATCTTTGCTAAAGTGGACTGAGGCAGGAATTTGGTTCTGTTATAGTAACTATGGGCTGTGGAATGGTAAGGTATAATCAGAGCTCATCAGAAGCTAAGCGGGGTTGGTACTTAAATGGGGGGCCACCAAGAAAAACTCTGTAGAGGAAGGCAACGGCACACCAACTCAGCTTCTCAGTTGCCGTGAAAGCCCCCCCGCTTTGGTCACCATAAGTCGGTTGCAACTTGACAGCTCATACATCTATATAGTAACTATAGTGGCACTTCCTTAGGAAAGTTCATGCCGTGTATCGTGCGGCAGTATTGTTCATGCCGCGAAGATGAAAAAACAATGCAAGACTAATGTTTTTTCTTTTTTTTATCACACTGTCACATTTTCACTTTCATCTGTCTTTCAAATGCAAATCCACGTTTTGCACGCACGCACACACTCAGTGTTGGTAATATGCAAACCTGGCTCTGAATACCTGGCTCTCAATACGTAAAGAATTCTTTCAGAGGTTTAGCAATCTTCCAGCCCAGGATGTCATTGCTGGTGATTAATTAGTTGTTGTTTGTTATTTAATTTCCAGTGTCAAGGTTACAGCCCTGCCACCCTGACCTTCCCTGTGCTGTCTACAATCGGTGTATTGTTTTAGAATTACTGAAGCAACATCCTGTTCGGTTGTATTATTAAGTTATGCACGGTGCATATTGCCTTTTTTTTTTTTTTGGTGCGGTGATAAAAGAGGGAACTTTTGAACCTTGAGTGGGCACGTACAATAGCGTATCAAAAGTTCTCGGAGGCAAAACTTTTTATAGGATAGCTTATTAACTTAACAGCAAGCTGAGTTGTTGATTTTTTAAAGGAATCATTTATTGGACGCTTATTAGATTGCAGTGGGCGTACGAGCTCAACCTGATGGCCAGAGTAATGGTCCATCCAGTTGTTTCCAACAGTGGAAAGCCACTCGCAAGCAGGGCAAGTTTGTTTATCCTCTGTGTTTGTGTGCCAAGGTATACTGCTTCTGAATATGGAGGTTCTTATTAGTTCAGGTGGGAAGTAGCTGCTGGTAGACCTCACCTCTATAGATGTGTCTAATCTTGTTTTAAAAGCCATCTAAGCAAGCAAGCCTATCTCAGATTCCATAAATTGATTATGTGTGGTGGTTCATTCCATACATTAATGACGTGGGACTGTGTTAACTTCCTCTGTCCCGGAGACTCCGTCCTGAAAACAAAACTAAACAGCCTGCAGCCACTCCCTTCATTCCAAACACACAATGTTTGCTTCAGACCAAGAAAGGAAACATTTCACGAACACCGTGTTCCTTCTGATCTTACCTTACTTGTAGCGGCAGGTGTTTTATAACAGAAGAATGGGAAAGCACAACCGCGGGTTATGCAATGCAGTGAAAATACTGTAGGAGCAGATTTCACTCTTAACGCTTCCTGGCTGTTAAAGAGACATGCGCCTAACCGTTTTACGGGGCCATTGGTGTGCACTGTGCTTATAAGTAATGCTTTCATGCCACTTGGAGAACACAGGGTGAGTCCTGTCGGCTCTGACCAGTGGACCAATCATTTGTTTATTTTAAAAGATGCATACCCTGCTTTTCTGCTGAGCCACGGGGGGCTCAAAGCCGCAACCGGTCCAGCATGCTGTTTCTCACAGAGGCTAACCAGGTCTCTCTAGGAAGTCCAGAAAACAGCACACGAAGGCCACAAACTCACCCTCACTTGCATCCCCCAGCAACTGGTATTCAGAGTTACGCTGCCTCCGAACTTGGAGGTTCCATTTGCCCACTGTAGCCAATAGCTGTCCATACTCCTATTCTTACAAATTAATACAAATTAATTAAAGCACTGTCTTCCATCTCTCTGATTTCTAGTGCCAGTCCGTTCTACTAGATGAGATCCGTGAGTTCCAGTATTCTGTGAGAGGTTAAGGGGAAGTTATTTTCACCCCTCCCATTCTACAAGTGATGAAAAAATATAACTTGAATAAGCCATTCCCCTCCTCTCCCGAAGCCTTCCTTAAACATTACATCATCTGGAATCCTCTTCCGTCTCCAATAACTGCTACACCACCTTCCCAAACGGCCACCAGAAAAACCTGGCAGCTACTTATCTTATGGAGCATGTCCATGTAAACAAGATACGAGATTTAAGGCTTAATTGACTGAACGATCATGCTGACCCAGGAACGGAGGGGAATAGAAAAATCCCTCCCCCCATCTTCTACAACTCCCATGATCAATCTTGAATCTTAATGTGGTATTTTGTAGTTAACCCCATTTGCGGTTTGTTTGTTTTATTGTAAACTGCAGTTTATGGTCTGGAGTCCTTTTACTCTTAGTTCTTTGACGGAACAGTGGGATAAAAATATAACAGCCATAGGGTAAAACTGACAAAATTGTATTTTCTCCATTGTCTCTTGGTTGATGTTCTGTTTGTGTGCTGCCATAGGAAATATTTGATAAAAGGCTGATTATTTTTCTCTTGCTAGCTGGCATCATACTGAGTGTAACCCTTGAGGGTTTTTTTTTTAAAGCACTTTTATTACTTGCCCTTGGGATCTGTCTGGCACCCATACTAGATGCATTTTTTTGTTAGAACAAGAGTTAAGTATATAAATAGTCTCTTTTCCAAAACGGCTCACAAATGGCACAGGGCAAAAGATTCTTAACTGATTCCTTGATTCTCCTAATGAAATCCAAGCTAAATTTCTCCCACTGAACTCAGCTTTGAAAGATAATTTTGCCTGTATTGTTTCCTTACAAAATAATATTAAAAATATGACCAAATATACTCAAAGCACAACTGAGCCATGGGTTACATGTTCTCCCACGGAGACATCTCTAGGTTTTGCCAGGTGATATTCAAAGAGTTTTCAGAAGCCTCCGGAAGGGTGTCAAATAGTAGCATCTTCAACCGTGGATGGCGCCAGAGACTCCAAACATGTGAGGTGACACAACCTAAAGATATCCCTAGCCAGAAGCTGAACTAATGACAGACCCTAAAGCCATCAGAAATGTGTAGATGCCAGGCCTCCACTGGAACTTAAGACTGGGAGTCTAGCCTGAAAACTGGTTGTGGAAGAATGTAACCTGCCTCTCAAATAATGCAACCACCTTCAAGTGGTACGTCATGTATCTTTGCTTGCATAAACGAAGACTTTGGGGTTGTCATTCTCAACACGAACCCTCGTCTCCGTGAACACATAATTCCAAGACTGTTGTTGGTGTTGAGGTGACATCAGAGGTGAGAGGGGAACTGAGGGCCAAGCTACACATGACGAATGACACTTGAACGGCAAGTGGATTGAGTGGAGGGCAAGTGAACAGGGAGAAATACACTTGCTGTTCAAGTGTCATTCGTCATGTGTAGCTTGGCCCTGAGTGATTCTGAGATGGGTAAGCAATTCCAGTTACCAAAGGAAAGCAATAGGCGCCTATCCAAGGTTTAGGAGGACGTCAAATTTGTCAGTGCAGTGAATACAGATATGGCAGTCATGGTCCATCTGTTTATGATACCAAAGCAAGGGGCTCATAGGAGTCTAAGGGTGAAGATAGATACCTTTTAAAAAAGGGAGAAGTCATAGTAGATTGTTCCCCCCTTGCTGGGTTGCCATAAGTTGGTTGCAACTTGACAGCACATACATACATAAACAGTAAAGAGTCCAGTAGCACCTTTAAGACTAACCAACTTTATTGTAGCATAAGCTTTCGAGAGCCACAGCTCTCTTTGTCAGATGCAAGTTTTTATATACTTTTAAAAGCCTGTGGAACCTGTTTAACCGGGGATGGTCGTCCCCCAGATTTCTTAAATTATCATCTGTCTGCAGCAGTTTGTCTTTGTTCCATGGTGATCTCCAGATTAGTCTGTTTACCGGCAACAGTCAGGTTGTTGTACTGGATGGTTCAGCCTTTAGATAAAAAACGGCAGATTGTTGGACTCAGACAGGCAGTTCTGAGCTCTCCTCTTAATTCCTGCCCCCCTCCCCCAGCCTGTTTATGTTCTTGCTAGAGTCGAATTATGGTGTGTGAAGGGGATGTCTGGAGAGCTATTAAAACACGGTTGGTTGTATTGACCGTGTAATAGTGCTGAGATAGTGTCTGCAAGGAAAGTAACCAGACAGCCTAGGGGGAAAAAAATCAGATCATTTTTAGCAAGTTAGAAAGCTGTTTAGTATGTTGAATGCACGATTTGCGGTTTTGACTCCATTGCATTTATTTATTTTTTCCACCTGCCAATAAAACCAGCCATGTGCCTCAGTGTTTGTCCTGTAGCTGTCTAGAAACTGCCCTCATTTGCCTGCCTGCTTAAGACATCTCTGAGTGGGAGCATCTTTGAAGATTTGCACATGGGTTAGATATATAATTTATCCTGCTCTTTCCCCTCCCCCAGTCTCTGAGTGGCTCACAGTAATACTTAACATGGTGATGTGCCAACCATTACTGATTTGTTTGTTGAGCTCTTTCCCTGCCACCTCCGGCCATGGGTCTGCGGAGGAGGTACTGTCTGTTACAGAAGTCTGGCCTATACAAGGAAAGCAGAATGAGGTGGTATAGTCCTAACAGAGTTGAATGGGCTCCACCTGTTCAGGGAGCAGCTGAGGGTAGGGGTGGGGAGACCACATTTTTGAATACTCCATGTTTTTAAAAACCGTTCTCCTTGCAAGTAGAGAAGTAGCACGTGAGGAAGTGGGCAGTGCTATAACTTCTCTCTCTTTGATGAATTAGGGTTTAATAGACAGGGATTTTTTTTTAATATGAGGGAAAATTCAAGATGGTGTCCTCCATTTGGGTGGTACAGTCTCTCCCTCCCACATCAGAATTTTGTCATTTTATTCTACCAAATGTGAAAACCAGGCTTCAGTTTACACAGGGCACTTTTCCAGGTATGAACTGTGAAGAAGAGTGTGAGAAGAGAACCGGGAAAACCCGGGTTCAAAGTACACATTACATTTTTCGCTTAACTACAATGACACAGCGAATGCAAGGAACTGGTTTTTAAAGGACTTCAGGGGCCTAATGGCTTTGGGACGGTGGCATGGGAGAGAAGGGGCTCCTGCCGTCACCATCTTGCCATTTCCTCAACTGAAATGCCCCCCTGGGGGTGGACTTACTTGCCTTAATGGACTCTTAGCCATAAAGTCACTAGATAGCTGATGATTCTTCTTCCTCCTAACCTACCTCGCCGGGTTGTTGGGAGGATAAAATGAAGGTGGGAAGAACCCTGAACTTTTTTCCAGAAGGGTGAGATCAAATCGAATCGAATATCTTTATTGGCATAACAGCATATACATGCACAGTTAGCAAGGAGACAAAAAGAAACACCCATTACCCCATCACGTAAACCTCTGCTCTTCGACACACAAGAAGGGTGAGATAAAAATGTAATTGTTACACCAGGAAGCTTCCTTGCCTGGGTGGCCTCTGAGCTTGGCTCCACCTGGCTCTTTCTGGGTTCCTTCTGTGCATCAGCTGTGTTGTCTTTGGGGAACACAAGCACTGTACCTCCCAGGGCTCATTTCCAGGGGGAACGCGCCGGAATACGGTTCTGGCAGTTCCCCCAACAGTCAGGTGGCCCCACTCACCTGACTTTTGGACATTTTGGGCCGTTTAGGCCTCGATCGGGGCTGAAACAGCCGGTACCCGGGTCGGTGCCGGGCAGGGAAGGGTTTTCCCACCCAGCACCAACCCGGTCCTGGCCGTATCGGCCTGGATCCGGGCCCAAAACGGCCAGATTTGGTCATTATGGGCCCGTTTCAGCCTGGATCAGGCCCGAAACGGCCCAGATCGGGTTGGTGCCAGGCAGGGAAACCCTCCCCCATCTGGCAGCAGCCAAATCCCACCCATTTCAGCCCAATCAAGGGGTGTGGCATATGCTAGTGATTTATGCTAATGAATCCCTGCAGCTCTTTTTCTACGAAATGACCCCTGGTTACCTCCAGTGTTTTTTTTGGGCTCTGTAGCAGCAAGGGAGAGGGTTCTGTCACTGAACAATGTGCACAACCAGTTGCTCCCAACAAACCCTGAGAAATGCAGGTTCTGGAAGCCATTGTGCAGTTTGCTGGCCTGACGTCTGAACACAAACAGTGCTGATGCTCTCATTCAGACATGAAGTACGTGCATCACAGTGATTTCTAAAAAGCTTCTCATTGCAGGGTGTGTGTGTCTGGGAGGAGGCCATGGCTCAGTGCAAATGCTGCTGCTTTGCACGCAGAAGATCCCAGGTTCAATCCCCGACATCTCCAGTTGAAAGGGCCCAGTCGTGGGCGATGTGGAATGCCTCCACTTGGGACCTTGGAGAGTTGCTGCCAGTCAACGTAGACCGGGCCCCCCAACCTTTTGAGCCTGTGGGCACCTTCAGAATTTTGAGAGGAGGTGGTGAGCAGGTCCCCAAAATGGCTGCCCCAGGAGGTGGAGCCAAACCCCAAATGGCTGCCCCAGGAGGCGGAGCCAAACACACCACCTCCCTCCTCTTGTTGCAAAAGAACTGTGGAACTGGGAATAAAAAGAAATGAAAGGAGAAAGGAGAAGGGGAATAAAGAGATGGGAAATACAACCACAAGCCACAAGTAGGAAACCAGCTAGGGAGGCCGTGGGGCCCTTGGATGACCAAGGCGTAAAAGGATTACTAAAGGGTGATAGGGAAATGGCCGAGAAGCTGAATGCGTTCTTTGCTTCTGTCTTCACTGTGGAAGATAAGAAGTGCATGCCCACTCCGGAAGCACTGACTTTGGGAGGGGTTTTGAAAGACCTGAGTCACATTGAGGTGACGAGAGAGGAGGTTATGCGACTGCTAGATAATTTAAAAACTGATAAATCACCGGGCCCAGATGGCATACATCCAAGAGTTCTGAAAGAACTCAAGTGTGAACTTGTAGATCTCCTCACAAAAATATGTAATCTGTCATTAAACTCTGCATCTGTTCCTGAGGACTGGAAGGTAGCTAATGTTGTCCCCATCTTTAAAAAAGGTTCCAGGGGAGATCCGGGAAATTACAGGCCAGTCAGCCTGACGTCAATACCGGGTAAGTTGGTGGAAACTATTATCAAAAATAAAATTAGTGGGCACATTGATGACCAAAAGCTGATGAGGAAAACTCAGCATGGGTTCTGTAAGGGAAGATCTTGTCTCACCAATCTGTTAGAGTTCTTTGAGGGAGTGAACAAACAAGTGGACAAGGGAGACCCGATAGATATTGTTTATCTTGACTTCCAGAAAGCTTTTGACAAAGTTCCTCATCAAAGGCTCCTAAGTAAGCTCAGTAGCTATGGGATAAAGGGCCAAGTCCTCTTGTGGATCGAAAACTGGCTAATTAATAGGAAACAGAGAGTGAGCATAAACGGGCACTTCTCACAGTGGAGGATGGTGAGCAGTGGGGTGCCACAGGGGTCGGTATTGGGTCCAATGCTTTTTAACTTGTTTATTAATGATTTGGAATTGGGATTAAGCAGTGAAGTGGCTAAATTTGCAGATGACACGAAATTGTTCAGGGTGGTGAAAGCCAGAGAGGATTGTGAGGCACTCCAAAGGGATCTGTCGAGGCTAGAAGAGTGGGCATCCATGTGGCAAATGAGGTTCAATGTAGCCAAGTGCAAAGTAATGCACATTGGAACCAAAAATCCAAAATATAAATACAAGTTGATGGGGTCTGAACTGGCGGAGACTGACCAAGAGAGAGATCTTGGAGTCATGATAGATAACTCACTAAAAACGTCAGCACAGTGTGCGACTGCCATAAAAAAAGCTAATGCTATGCTAGGGGTTATTAGGAAAGGGATTGAAAACAAATCAGCCGGTATCATAATGCCTCTGTATAAATCGATGGTGAGGCCTCATTTGGAGTACTGTGTACAGTTCTGGTCGCCACACCTTAAAAAAGATATCATAGCACTGGAAAAAGTACAGAGAAGGGCAACTAAAATGATTAAAGGGTTGGAACACTTTCCCTATGAGGAAAGATTGAGGCGCTTGGGGCTCTTTAGCCTGGAGAAAAGACGACTGAGGGGAGACATGATAGAGGTTTACAAGATAATGCACGGGTTAGAGAAGGTCGAGAAAGATGTGTTTTTCTCCCTTTCTCACAATACAAGAACTCGTGGGCACTCTATGAAATTATTGAGCAGTCGGGTTAGAACAGATAGAAGAAAATACTACTTTACACAAAGGGTGATAAACACATGGAATTCGTTGCCACAGGAGGTGGTGGCAGCTACAAGCATTGCCAGCTTCAAGAGGGGACTGGACAAATATATGGAGCAGAGGTCCATCAGTGGCTATTAGCCACAGGAGATAGATGGTATTCTCTTTGTGGGGAGGTGGTGCTCTGTGTCTTGGTGCTGGAAGGAAGGCAGTGGGAGGGCTTCTGGTGTCCTGGCCTCACTGACAGTCCTTTAGATGGCACTGGATTTCTAGCCACTGTGTGTGACAGAATGTTGGACTGGATGGGCCACTGGCCTGATCCAACATGGCTTTGCTTATGTTCTTATGTTCTTAAGCCTGGATGCTTACTAGTTGTTTTTTAATCGTCCTGTGACTGCTGCTCTTATTACATGCATGGCTGCTGTTGCTATTGCATCATTTAATTTGAACAAGGGCAGCCAATAACAAACCCTGCCTTATAAATGCCCTGCCCACTTTCTGAAAAGCTCGGCGGGCGCCATGGTTGCCGGAGGGCAACTGTGTTGGGGAACCCTGGAGGACCTTGGTGGACTGATGGTCTGATTCAGTAAAAGGCAGCCTCACATGTGTTCTTATGTCTGTGCGTGTACAAGTTGTGACTGTGAAGTTACCTGCCCTCAAATGCTCGTCCTAATTGCCGACCTTGTAAAAAATCCGCTTGGGTAATTGCTTTTACAAGCTGCGTGATGGGACACACCCCCTCGGCCTAAAAGATAATCGCTTCTCTTTATCTGCTCGTCTCCTCCCTCCACACTCTGTTCTCTTTCTCTTGGCAATTGCAATGAACAAATGTTGCAAGGAGTTCACTGGAGTAAAGGGGGCTGTGCGGAGTCCCTCCCCATGTGATGCGATGATGATGCTGGGAAGTCATAAGCTAGGGGTTGTGTTGCCTGGAGCAATCATTGTAACTTCTGATTTATGTGTGTGTGTGTGCATGCGTGTGTGTGTATTTGTAATTACAAATTAGGATTATATATGTAAAAATAAAATTAAGACCAGGGGGGATATGCAGTCTTACTTAAGATTAGGGCTGCCAACTTTTCTATTGCTCTTGTGCTTCTGCACATTTAACAGCCATTGGATCCTCCGGTATTGTCAGCTGGTAGGGATGTTTATCTCCATGCTATGGAAAGCGTTCCTTGCTGTCAGTCTGGATATCAGGATGCATAGGAACAAGCCAAGTTGTTGTTTTCCAAGTCAGTTGGCAATCCCATCGAGATTACAATGGCAGTTTTCTGTACGTGCTTCATTGAGCCAGGCTGGGAGTCGAGGTTTGGACCACAAAGGCCCCAGTGCCTTTGACAGCTGTGTAACAGACAGACATTCCCCAGGTGCAGCTGCTCAAGCCTGGAGCAACAGCAACTGCAGGACACCTTCACCTGATGAATATCTGTATATGTGGGTGGAGACGAATTAAGCAGTAACAAAGGTGAGAGTTGGTGGTATCAGGGGACAGGTAAATATATGCATGTATGTGAGTGCAGTCAACTTGCAACTGACTTACGGCAACCCTGTCAAAGGGCTTCCATGTCAAGTGAGAAGCAAAGGTGGTTTCCCATTGCCTTCCTCTGCAGAGCAACGCCTGTCTTGCTTGGTGGTCTCCCATCCAAGCACTGACCAGGGCTGACTCTGCTTAGCTTCCGAGATCCAACCAGATCGGGCTATACCGTGCCCCCTTCCCACCCCACAGGCAATATAATGTAAAGGATATTCAGGATGCATAAATTGGCTTTCTTATAGGGAGGAAGAGATCACATGCAATACAAACTCTCAAAGAGTGGTGCTGTGGGAAGTATTGGGAAGTGCTCCAGCTGTGGTCTCTTGCGCACAATTATGCACGTGCATGCACGATGCTGACCACTGGATCCTGCCTGTCTGATGTTGCAAGCTGAACAATGAGGACTCCGGCTATACTTGGGCCTTTAGAGGCACGATGCCATTCTTTTGCAAAAACCCGTGTAGGCAGAAGGTGGGAGGAGGACATGCTCCCTGCATTGACTAGGGAGGGGGACGTGTTTCTCAAAAGGCCTGCCCATGGAAGGGACGGGGAAGACCTGAGTATGTCTTTGTTGGGATCCTCCCTTCCTTGAAGAAAGAAGGTCAGGGAAAGAAGTAGCAATTGAGAAGACACTTCCATGGTTTAGAACAACAGTAAATGTTCTATACATTCTGTGCTTATACCAGAGGAGTTAGCCATGTTAGTCTGTAGTAGCAAAACAGTATAGAGTCCAGTAGCACCTTTAAGACTAACCATCTTTACTGCATGCGTGCAACTTTATTTTATGCATGCATCTGGCAAAGAGAGCAGTGGTTCTCGAAAGCTTATGCTACAGTGAAGTTCGTTAGTCTTAAAGGTGCTACCGGACTCTTTACTGTTGTGCTTATATACTGCTCTTCTAGACAGATTAGTGCCCCACTGAGAGTGGTGAACGAGGTCAGTGTATTACAATCCCCACAATACAGCTGGGGAGCTGGGGCTGAGAGGAGTGGCTTACCAAAGGCCACCTGCAAAGCTCATGGCAGCAGTGGGATTCGAACTAGCAGCGTGCTGATTTGCAGCCCAACCACCTAACCATTATGCAACACAGCGTCGCCATGCTAGTTTTTCAGTGTGACTCTAGGGGTTGGCTACATATGATGCTTGAAGACATGTAATGGTATCCCAATATCAGCTTTTTAAAAGGCAGTGAGAAGGGAGGCAGATTTTGAGCAGAGAATCAGGTTGTGGAGTGTGTTGAGTCCTTCCTCTCCTTCCTTTGTAATCCTCTCCTTTACAAACATGCACGACTGCATTATGGGGGAAAGCAAGTTGGATGTCACAGGTGTAAAATGACAGGTGGTGGGAGGATTAGGCACTCTTGCCTGCACCTTCTCAGCTTCAGATGGCATCATTTGCTGAAGAAGACCTCGGACTCGGGCTTGCCTTGAACTGTGCAATTCTCACAAGAAATTCCAGGAGGTGGAAGTTTACAGTAGCGCAATATCCAATGACGTGTGGATCCTTTGTCACTCTGAGTTAAACTACAAGAGACGAATTACACAAGGAGGAGCACGTGAAGGGAGTCGCAATGTTAGCCAGGAAGCTGAGTTTTAAAAGAGCTGGGAAGGCTTTGTCAATTTCCTCTGTCTACAGAGCCATCACTCCTCAGAGGGTTTGTTTATTTCCTCTTTGCCTCTGGAAGTCTGTCAGTTTCGCCTCCCCTTCTTAGAGGCTAAGAGAAAATAAACAAAGCCTCTGAGGAGTGATCTTTGCAGCTCTGTAGAGAGGGGAAACTGACGGAGTCTTCTGATCTCTCTCTTAAAACTCAGCTTCCCGGCTAACATTGCAGCTCCCTTCACGTGAGCATCCTCATGTAATTCGTCTCTTGTAGTTTAGCTCTCTGTGAGTGAAGCATGAACACAATTAACACAGGGATTCAAAAGATAAACATACCACACGTTGCAAGCCAGAGAAGCATTGACTTTTGGCTGGGCTGACGTTCAAGCAAAGTCAATTTTAAACTGTAAAATTTGTGTAAAATTTGACTTTGTATTGTCAGTGGATTCCAGTCTAAACTGGAGAGGTCAAGTTCCTTATTTCCATTTTATTTCCGTTATTTATAGTCCGCCTTTCTCACCGAGACTCAGGGTGGATTACGGCATGAGTTAGTCCAGTCAAGTTCAAGGACATTTCAATGAACAATGAAATGGGGTCTATAAATGCAAATTTGCAAAGGTTTCAAACCCACAGAAATCCAATACAGAGTTGAAGAAATACTAAAAAAGAATATAAGCAGTTCTAAGACGGATACATTGAACGACACAAAACTCCCCAGTTGGATCATACCCAGAGCATCAAATAACACACAGTCGCACACGGTATTACAGTCTATGGTCTGTCTTTCTACTGATGCACCCTCTGAGACCACTTGCTTTCAGTACGACTCTCTTATTTGAGTAAAAAAAAGCCCTCTTGAATAATTCAGTTTTGCAGTTTGCGGAAAGCCACGAGAGTGGGAGCTTTCCTGACCTCTTCAGGTCAGGATCCAAGTCACATTTCAGTTTCTCTTTGCTCTTCGGCCAGCCACTCCCACCCGAATTTCTTTGCTGCTGTCGCCACCGCCAAAACGAGCATCTGCCTTCTTGATTGTTTCCCGTATTTGAATGGGGCGGGGGTAGCAGCTGCCCTTCCTGAGTCAGCCCGTCTGTTTCATGACTCAGGCATCCGTTCCTGGAAACGTCTGTCTTAACCCCCTGGCCTCTGCTTCCCCTTTGTGCGACGCTCATCTTTGGGCGATACTTTTGTTTTCCATGTGCCATGCTGACCGTGAGCAAATCTTACACATCCTGGTAGGATGGCTCAGGGCGCCGGTTCTCAGGCTTCTTGAAATGGGAACGTCTTCTCAAATAGGATTTATCCCGACATTGAAAGCAGGAAGTGCCCAGATTATAGGGGAACGTCCGCCTGACATGCTCATTTACAGCATGAGACTAGGGCCTTTCCTTTTTAGCCTGGAGGAGAAAAAAACCCTCTGTTTTTCTCTGTTTTAAAGAAGAATTTTGGGAATAGATGGAGGGGAAAGTCTGAGTGGACACTCCCTCTTGCTTTTTTAAACTACGCTTCCCGGCTAACATTGCGTCTCTCTACACTTGACAAACACGTGCCGAGGCGTCTTATGGAGAGACTCACAGGCAGGTGTGGCCATCTCACACATTCTGCGCAGGCAAATCTGAATCTTCTGTCAGGCCTTCCAAAGCCACCTCATTCCTGCCCTCTCACCCATCTGCAAGGGAATGATGAATGACCCACTTTTGGGTCCCATCTACCACTTGAGAACCTCTGGATTAGGAAAAGGGGCAGTGCGCTCCTGTAGGTGCCTCTGGAACTCTTATGCGGCCATAAGGCTTGCGGCTATTACCTGATCACCAGGGTTAAATACATTCGTTAAATACGTTCGTTTAAATGGACTTTTCATTATTTGCTCACAACTTATTGCCCAATACTTCTTGTTAATTTTCTCCTTCCTTGCCTGGGTTTTTCATTTACAGTTTCATCTCTTCTGACTCCTGTTGCTTTTATTCAGGCGCCATTGGATTTAATTGGTGTGCTTCCTTTTATTACTGCTTTTAATTAATTTTTTTATCGCTGCCTCTCTTGACTTTCATTTCGCTGTTTTTACGGTTACTGATTTCTGTTTATTGATAACACTATTATTAACAGATGTTGCAAGCAGTAGTCTAGTAAGAACGGAGGTTTGTTTTATGTGTTTAAATTATTGATCTCACTCCTCTGAACATAGTTTCGGTTAGGTAGCCATTTTGGTTTGCAGTAGAACAGCAAGTCCAGCTGCCCCTTAAAGACCAATACGATTTCCAGGGTGTGAGCTTTTGAGACTCGGAGGAATCTGATGGAGCTTTGAGGAGGAGGTTATTATACTGGATCGTATTATACTGGATCAACCGCCTACATCCACTGGGCACCCTAGGTCCTCATCAGCAAGAAGTCTTCACAGGAGGAATGCGAGATACCCCATAGGAGACCAAACTCTTACCTCTCCTTCAGGGAAGAGTATTTCTACACCCATGATAAAGAGCACTGGCGCTATGGGGATTCTTCTCCATATGGCCTGGATACAGGGAGGTCCTTCTTCACCAGCCTCCTGTCAAGAGACCGTTCTCCGACACCTTTGAGAAGGCAGCATTCTTTTTCCAGCTCTAGAATGGCTTTTCGGCTACCTGACAGAGAGGGTGAATTGGACCCCTGCCGTACAGGCGATAGTCCCAGCCCGCCTTCTGAACCATTACCCGACCAAGCTGTGGGTACAACCAAAGAGGTATCTCCTACTGACGACTTTCGGGCCTACACCAAACAGCTCTTACAAATGGCCAGGGCCTCGGAGATGGACATCTCTTCCGCTGAGCCCAAACCAAAGGACACAATTTTGCAGCATCTTTACTCAGGCGCCTCTACTAATATGGCCTTTCCAGTAATCGAGGGATTTGTGGAAATGATGAATGCATTGAACCTGAAGCCAGTTTCGACACCAGCAACCACCGGAAAGGTCGAACGCCTTTACAGGACAAAAGATGAGGCTTGCCCATCTCTCTCTCTGCCTCCTGCACCTTCCTCGCTGGTCACCAAGGAAATGCAGTCCCACCAGAGACTGGGACCCCATTCCACACCCTCTGACAGAGAGGGTAAGAAGTGGGATTCCCTTGGGAGAAAAGTATACGCTGCC